>NC_092689.1:24303703-24648345 GCF_964275005.1 Diadema setosum | reverse complement strand
ATTGTCTTTTATAAAGTCATCAGCAATGAAATATAGCACATGCAGTAAAATGCAGATCACTTCACCTGTAGTTTATATCTATCTGAAACAAATGTACATACCTAGACTAAAAATTTCCAACACATTGGCTCGTTAAAATAATGATGGATGCATTCAGCTGGCTTTTGGGGGGATAAGGAAACATCTTCAGACATTCCACTTTTCCATGAATTACCAGGCCCAACTTTGAGGCCAAGTGCACCATGAAGCCATACTAATCTTTCACTGTAGGGGTGTGTGATTTTGCATTTGATGTATGAGTAACTCTAGTGCTCTACATACATTGTACATATGTGTGCAAGGCAATATTTGTATCAGGACTGTGTTTAGCTCACGATTTACCCTGATTTACCTTGATGTAATAAGCATTACAAACAAAATTTTGTCCATCTGCATAATCTTGAAAAACATGTCTTCATAGGCTCCTAAGTCTGTAAATGCCTGTTGTGGACTATTTGTGCGCATCATTTAAACCACACTTTACATTTTCTTTATTCATATGAAACACCATCTTACTTATTCTACGACAATGGTTATTTTCAGATTTTCGAATTCCGGAGGGACAAAGTCAGAAAACTGAACGTTGGTCTTAATATTTTTATCTCACAACAAGTACCATTCACTAGTCTGCAAATAAATTCACATTGCAAAAGTTGGAATCCTGCATTTACGTACATATTGTACATGTACCTCAATGATCTAATTTACTATCAAGACTGTGTTTACCATCTTTTATCATTAGTCAAGAGGAAGGCCTTGTCACTGTGCAGCTCCATTGAGTAGTTTGACCTGAGGAGCCGGAGCAGAGACCATGTTACCATGCTTCAGGGTCTACTACTCACTCCCTCAATTGACATGGAATTCCGTTGATTGAAGTATTAAAAAACAAGAGACCCGCGGGTCTAGCGCTCACCTGAGTATCGCAAGTTCACCTTTCACGCAGTCACTAATCTAAATTATTCACAGCTCTACTAAAATTTGACCAGGCATTCTCAAGTAGAAGATGAAAATGTACAATAAGGGCCCAAATTTTTTAAGATTCCTTAATTTGGGGGGATTGGGGGCCCCTGGGACCCTCTGGGTAGGGCATGGTGCCCATTTTGATAAATTGAGATCCTGACCCCCTAGGGATGCTACCTGCCAAGTTTGACGAAAATCCATCATGAGGTTTTCAGGAAGAAGATGAAAATGTACAATTCAGGCCCCCATTTGGACCTTCCCAACCCCCCCCCCCCCCTGCCCCCAAGAGGGGCACCCCTGGATTTGCTATGAACAAACTTGAAACTACAGTCATTAATGTACTCACTCATAGTATTATCTTAGCTCTATAACTTCTGATTCTAGAGAAGATTTTTAAAGATTCCTTCATTTTGGGGGGCTTGCCCCACCCCCCCCCCCCCCCTGGGGCCCCTGGGTGGGGCATGGTGCCCATTTTAACAAATTGAGATCCTAACCCCCTAGGGATGCTACCTGCCAAGTTTGGTGAAAATTGGTCATGGGGTTCTCAAGAAGAAGATAAAAATGTATAATTTAGGCCCCATTAGGCCCCCTCCCCACCCCCCTCCCCTGGGTCCCAAGGGGGCACCCCTGATTCTGCCATGAACAAACTTGAAACTACAGTCATCAATGTACTAACTCATAGTATCAACTTAGCTCTATCACTTCTGGTTCTAGAGAAGAAGATTTTTACAGATTCCTTAATTTTGGGGGTTTGGGCCCCCCTGGGGCCCCTGGGTGGGGCATGGTGCCCATTTTAACAAATTGAGATCCTAACCCCCTAGGGATGCTACCTGCCAAGTTTGGTGAAAATTGGTCATGGGGTTCTCAAGAAGAAGATGAAAATGTATAATTTAGGCCCCATTAGGACCCCTCCCCACCCCCTCCCCTGGGTCCCAAGGGGGGCACCCCTGATTCTGCCATGAACAAACTTGAAACTACAGTCATCAATGTACTAACTCATAGTATTAACTTAGCTCTATCACTTCTGGTTCTAGAGAAGAAGATTTTTACAGATTCCTTAATTTGGGGGGGGGGGGGGGTTTGGGCCCCCCTGGGGGCCCCCTGGGTGGGGCATGGTGCCCATTTTAACAAATTGAGTTTGTAACCCCCTAGGGATGCTACCTGCCAAGTTTGATGAAAATCGGTCTTGGGGTTTTCAAGAAGAAGATGAAAATGTAAAAAGTTTACGCACGACGGACGACGCACAACGGATGACGCACGACGCACGACGCACGACGGACGCTGGACGAACGGCGATCGCAATAGCTCACTTGAGCCTTTGGCTCAGGTGAGCTAATAATAATCGGTTATCAAAAGTCAGAAAGCTTAACATTGATCGATCTTAATATTTCTATCTCGCAACCAGTGCTATTCAGTAGTCTGCAATTGATTCACACTGCACAGGTTTGAACCCTGCATTAATTATACATGTACTAGTACCTCAATTTAATTTACTATCAAGACTGTGTTTACCATCTTTCCCATGCTTGAAATAATACCAACTATCAAACACTATTTGCAAAGGCCTTTCAAATCACGTTTCTGGAGTTGAATTTATCATCTTTATCATTAGTCAAGAGGAAGGCCTTGTCAGTGTGCAGCTCCATTGAGTAGTTTGAACTGAGGAGCCGGAGCAGAGACCATGTTACCATGCATCAGGGTCTACTACTCACTCCCTCAATTGACATGGAATTCCATTGATTGAAGTATTCAATAATAATCTCATGAAGTATTTGTTCAACCTGGCTTATAATAATTATAATTGGCTTATAATAATTGGTTATCTTCTTGGCTTTAATATATTGGTTATCTTATTTTCATAGGTACATATATATGTCCTGTACTGTTTCACGTTGTAGTTTTCTTTCTTTTATGTACAAGTAATTCATATCTTGCACAAGTTGCACCAAGAGCATTTTTAAAATTATTAAATGAATTTGGCAACTTATAAATCCCATATCATTATTATTATTGATAGGTACATGAACCATATACATGAGCATGGTACACGCTATTTACAATAATGTGTCAAAATTGGAAATGGGTGGAATTCCAGAAGTTGCCATGGTTATGTCCGAGCTATAAACGCAATTTCTAAATCATGAATAAGCGTTTATAATCTCTACAGAAACACTTTTCTGGCACAAGACAAGAGCGTTTCAGATAACACAGTTTTCTGCTTCACAGGAAGGCAACATCCAACCTCTCATCATCAAAGCTGCTTTGTGTTTATCATCTGCAAAAAACTCCTTGAAAAAGTTGTTTAGAAACCTTAATTCTATGCCAGAAGTGAGATACATATGATAAAATGCATCCTTCGGCTACAGGTACATGTAGGTTCTTACGCAGGTAGACTAGTAAATGTAAGGTTTACAAATATTTTTCACTCTAATAGTTAATGCCTGCTGTGGATAACTTACAGCTGTACTTGAGCCAACTCCTTTATAACTGATTTCAACTGCTCTGAAATTAACATTTTTTGATCATGTAGACATGTATATGTATAAGAATAATGTGTGATTTTAGTACTCCCTGATAATATGATAATATGTAACCGCAGCAGCGACCCCAACACGTACCGAGTAGGGCTACAGCGCCCTGCGCTGGGGTTACATTTATGTGACCGTGCACCACAAAACAAACAAAAAGTTGCACCCCTTGATTTTACGTAAGGACTCAAAACAGATGAAATGGGTCAACCAAGTAAATCTTGAGTTTTTCATATTTTCTGAAAGAGCTATCTTTCTTCTACAGTATTCTTTAGTTTGGGATCATAATACGAATGGGAAAGTGTGCTTTCAGCAGGTTTTCTACAACCCCTTTTTGGGGGGAGAGTATAAGAATGATCAGGTATGTATTAGAGGCCCCTTTCATTTCTTGAAATCGTTTGTACACTCCCCACTTTCAAGTCTAATAACTTTTGAAAGGATAATGCTACTGTGTTGTAAGTTGGCATTAATCATGGACAGAATGTGTTGATAGAACATGCTCAATTTCATCTTAATCTGATAACCCCTTCATTGTTGTTGCTCCGGTGGTTGACATCCTGTGTTTTGTCCCTTTCATCGCAAAGCTAGCGCGGCTTGGTGAAAGATTAAAGATAATATAAAGTTTTGGTACCTCAAAAGTTTCCCTGAATTTCCTTGTCTTAGTTTGTGTTTCAGGTTAAAGTACCTTTCATATAACTAACACTGTGAGACTTACTCGCCCCAGAGTGCTCTCATGTCTTAGTAATCATGCGATAATGGTTTCGTACCAGAGCCGCCGCCGTACGGCGGCGAGGTAGTACATGTATGTAGGAAACCATTATTGCATGATAACTGCGACCAGCAGCGTGCAGCCCCATTCGCATACAGTAGCTACCTGCGACCAGCAGCCCGATATGCATAGCGTAATGGGGCTTCGCATTGTAACATTCAGGATCATGACAGATTTAGTATCGCGGGTAAATATCAACTTAAAATCCAAAAATTTCTTCAATTTGAAGACTTACCAATTAAGTTGAAGTATTGAAAACAGGCTTCGGGCAACGTTTGGTTCTGCCAATAGTCCCTTTCTGTTCGAATTGATGACTGAATGTGACTCGGTCGAGAGGACCTTGGGAGAGCTACATACACTGAATACTACGGCCAGCGCATGCACACACAAACATCTTATCCGTTCATGGATTTGAAATTTTGTGCGCATGTGATGTGTGGGCATGCGCTGGCCGTAGTATTCATTGTAGCTCTCCCAAGGTCCTCTCGACCGAGTCACATTCAGTCATCAATTCGAACAGAAAGGGACTATTGGCAGAACCAAACGTTGCCCGAAGCCTGTTTTCAATACTTCAACTTAATTGGTAAGTCTTCAAATTGAAGAAATTTTTGTATTTTAAGTTGATATTTACCCGCGATATTAAATCTGTCATGATCCTGAATGCTACAATGCGAAGTCCCATTACGCTATGCGTATGGGGCTGCTGGTCGCAGTTAATTGCATGATTGATACTAAGACATGAGAGCACTTTGGGGCGAGTAAGTCTCAGTGTTAGTTATATGAAAGGCACTTCAACCTGAAACACAAACTAAGACAAGGAAATTCAGGGAAACTTTTGAGGTACCAAAACTTTATATTATCTTTAAACGCTTAACTATAAGACCCTATAGGCTGTAGAAACTACTTCAGACAGAGCCTCTTTTGTCAGTTCACACTTTTCCAGAGTGTGAGCTTTCTTAGGTAGGTTAGCTGGTTAGGGGAGTCCATTTGAATTGGGTTATACATCATTTTAAAGCTTAGGGTCTGCTCTGTCAGCATATGCCCCTCACTAAAAATCCATGTATGGCGACTTTTTGCTGATTTTGTGATGCAGGGTCACTAGTATTATGTAGAACTGTCTACACTCTACTCTCTAGACTCTAGCACTAGTAACCTACGTACTAAATATTGTATCCATAGCGTGCGTGTCTCCCTTGAGATATCTTTAATTATTTTTAATAAAAGCCTCTCAAGTCTTGTACAATCTGACAATAGTTGTTATTGGTTGTACTTGTAACTTTAACGTTGTTAGTTGTAACCGTTAGAACGCTAACTGTGTTACACGATGTAGGAACCGCGCGCGGGTCGGGTGTAATCTGAGTCATCCAACACAGATATACTGGGATGGGACTGGGCTAGCCCCGACATTGTATCAATACTATCATGTCATTTTTTAATTTTTTTATCAATCAGTTTATCGATGAAAATAACACTTTCAAACGGATTGACGAAGAACTTTCGGCTATTTAAAACACATAAAACACGGTCAAACACTTACAAATGGGATGTTCGTCAATACGTAGGCCTAATAAGTGACGTTTCATCGGCACAGTTTCCTTTTCCGCGTGTATCGCTCGCTCGTGTTATTACAGTGCTTCGCATTTTATGCATGCATCAATGCATCATCATACCAGTACAGCGCCCGGCCGCCGTCCCATCACCTCCCTTGTCTCAGAAAACATCATACCAGGCCATGCGTCCATGGTGTCTGAGCTACAGTTATAAAATAGCTTTAACCGTTTCATGTTTTATCAGCTTGTGTATCAATTTAAAGGAAGGATTTGATTTGATTTTATTCGACTCTTCCGACCCCATTCCGGGATATGAGAGTACAACACATAAATACAAGATATGGTCATTACAACATATATATTAAAAAAAAAAAAAACATGTTTGTGATATATTACAATGATGTATATAAAATAGTCTATACCTACTAAACATATATACAGTGATGTACAAATTGGCAAGCAAGGTTAACTAATCGTATGAACCATACGACCAAACAATCGTGACATACAACTACAAAATATGTACTAGAGATCGAGTATCACTGGATGCTTAATTTTTCTACCACTACGAGTTACAAAATTTCTTGACTACAGTACACTCAACTTTTCAGGCTTCTGCAAACTTGCAAAATATGACATGATCAGCCTCACAAATAATACTAATCTTTTAAGCTGTCCTAAATGCGAGCATGAAAATAATCTGGACATGTGTAATGAGCAAGGACGTTTAACCAAATAATGATTGCTTAAATATAACTGTCTTTCCTTTTCAAAGAAGGGGCATACGAAAACATAGTGAAATTCATCACCCGTTTCATGTCTATCACAACAAGGGCATTGAACATCCCTTTCATCAAATGACTGTACAAATCTTCTATTATTAACTGGCAACTGATTTGACCTATAGACATCTAAAACGGCTGAATGAAATTCTATTCCTCTTACTCAACTGGACTAAATACCTTTCAAAGAGACTATTCGTCTTAAAAATCCTATGATTTAAAATACTCTATTTGACCAAACATTTGCCATCAAATCCTGTTTAGACATATCACTTAATCTCAGCTTCAAGGTGCTCAATATCCAGTTATTACTAAATCCTTCCCCTTTTCTTAGCCATTGATACAACACCAAGACCAGCATCGTTTAAAATTTCCTCAATATGAGATATCCACTTAAATACAAAGGTCGTGTCCTGTTGACTTATTAATCTTTGGAGTATATAAAACCTGAATGAATATTTAGCAGAAGAACCCTTTACGATCCTCAGCCAGAAGCTAACCATACGATATTTAACAGTAAAATAGCCAGTCGTGTTCTCCCGGTTTCTGCATATACTATACAATCTGGTGTAAATTTATTTACACATAACAACGATTTCAAGAATTTCCTATGAAAAATTTCGATTTGACTCAAATCCTCAAAACCCCAAACTTCACACCCGTACAATAGTATTGGTATAAAAACTGATTAAACAGTTCGCATTGAATATCCACAGGAAGCTTGAATTTCTGAACCTTTAGTGACATAGAAAAAAGTGCTTTCCTTGCCTGTGTCACCTGTTTAGAAATAGCCTTCTTAAAACTTCCATTGTGATTAAATTGAATACCTAAATAAACAAAATCATCCACTACATCAAATTTGTCTTCACCAAAACTGAACAATGGAAAGTTACGTACTTTGCCTCTTGAGAAAATCAGGACTTTAGTTTTTGTAGTATTGACACTTAACTTCCAATCTATACAATATCGATGCAATGCATTCAAAGCCAATTGAAGCTCTTCTGCACTGTCGGCTAAAATAAGAGTGTCGTCTGCACACAACAATGTATATAAATGTATAAAAAGATCCTCATTGACTTCTTTGTCTAAAATATCAACACAAACTTTTTCAAACAAAAACTGTAATCCCTTGAAACGGCAACTCAAGAACGATTCAAAATCATTGAGATATAATGCAAAAAGCAGAGGTGATAAATTTTCACACCAACATTACACTGAAAAGCCTCAGAATGTTGACCATCTAAATTATTTATACGCAAGATTTGGCTTGAGCATACATTATTCTTTATAACTGTAAACACCTTACCATCTACCCCAGACCTCAACATTTTATGCCAAAGTGATACCCTATCAACCATATCAAGGGTGCTGTTCGTTATTCCGAAGGTTCGTTGTTCCGAAGGGTCGTTAATCCGAAACACGCAAATTCCCTATACCTAGAGGTTCGTTAATCCGAAAATGAAAAGGGGTTCGTTAATCCGAAAATTTGTGGCGTTATTCCGAAGGTTCGTTATTCCGAAGATCGGTTAATCCGAAAATGAAATTCGGAACAATGAACCTTCGGAATAACGAATCTTAGGAATAAAGAGCCTTCGGAATAACGAACCTTCGGAATAACGAGCTGTAACCCATATCAAAGGCTTTCTTAAAATCAATGAATGCACAATAAATTCGTTTGCGTTTAGACAATATATCAATTAAAGTTTTCAAAACAAAGGCGTGATCCATTGTAGAATATCCAGCCCGAAAGCCAGCTTGCTCTTCTCCAAGCATACCTTGATTATTAAGGTAAGTTGTTATCCTATGATTCAAAATAGAAGTGAATAACTTCCCCAAACAGCTTAAAAGTGTTATTCCAAGATAATTATCTGGGTCTGTATCCCTTCCCTTTTTCTTAAAAATTGGTACTATAGTACCGAGACACCAGTCTTTTGGAACTAAACCACTTTCCAAAATTATATTAAAGTACATTGTAATACGACTTGAACAATGTTTTAAAAATTCATTCCTAATCAAATCAATACCACATGCCTTATTATTCCTTAACTTCTGAACCATCTTAATGACTTCATCAATCACAATTGGTGCATTTAACTCATTATTACCTGTTGATCCATCCAAATCATACTCTGGAATTGAAATTAAATTTCGAACCGAATTCAGTTTACTAAAATGACGCACAAAATCAACCAAAGGGACCTTTGCCGCACAGGAGTCACGCTTACGGCCATTCAGTAGGCCTAACTTCCAGTACTCCTGCGGGCTATCCTTTTTAAGTATACGAAGATGATCATGCAGTGATTTACTATATGCCTTCTTCTTTCTTCTCAACAATTTTGACTTTGTCTGTACAAAAATTTCTCTTTTTATTGGAATTTTGAATCGACTGAAATATGATTTGCCAAGTTACATTTTGTTTGCTCTTTATAATGCTTATATTTTATCTGTTTTATCTTATTGCAATTCTATTTGGGGAAACACGTATTCTTGCCATACTCAGACTTTTTATACTACAAAAGAAAGCAATTCGAATTTGTACAAAGTCAGATTACAGAGCTTCAACATCTAAACTTTTTAAATCATTACACACTCTTAAATTGCAAGATTTGAATAAAATGCAAATATGTTCCTTTATGCAACGTTTCCATGCTAAAACTCTTTCACCTTATTTACAAAATATGTTTTCTGTGAACTCTGATGTACATAATTACAATACAAGATCGTCAAATCATTTTCATCGATGGCGTTTTTTAACCGATAAATCTAAACATTCGTTACGTCATACTGGTCCCGTTTTATGGAATACGTTAGAACTGAGCAAATTCAATACACAGTTTAATAATATGTTCAAAAGACAGTACAAGAAGTTATTGATTAGTAAGTATTGATTGGATTATTATGTATGGATGTATTGGTCTTTCTTCTATTTGTATTATGGTGTTTAATGTTTTTCTCTTTTTTGTTATGATTAATTTGATTTTTTTTAAAGTAATTTTCAAATGATTATAACGCGGGGTATGTGCAACATAACAAGCCTATTCTGGCTTTCTACGCGCATACCATTTTCCGGTCAACCAAACACATAATGTTAATGAGTTTCTGTTCTCTGTGTACCTGTGATATCTGTTTTCCCGATGTGTTTTTTTTTTTTTTTATTCTTTTGTCTTTATCATAATCTCGCTTTGTTTTGTGTCGTTTCCATTGTTTTTAAACTCACTTTTTGTACAATTTGCTCATATTCACATATACTTTATCATATATTGAATCGGAAATAAAGATTGAATTGAATTTCTTGTAACTATATACTAGCAACAGTCTTAATGTCAGCCAGCATTTGCTCCTTCTCTCTCATAGGTTTCCCTTTACACTTCCGTTTAATCCTATTCTTAAAATTAAAATAATGCAATCTAGCCTGTACACACTCATTATCAAACCATGGCTTTTGTTCTTTGCGAGATTTCGTAGGATTACCTATCCTACCAAGCTAGTACCTCCTTGATCCTACGAACCTTTTCCACACAAATACCAACTTCTTTTCCAGCATTCATGAAAATATCACCCAACAACGCACTAAAGCTATCAATATGAGCTTGTGTGGATGTTCTTTCAACCATCCCCAATTCACTCAACAAGGCATGAATATTCTGATCAAACTTAAAACAGAAATCTAATGCCTTTTTACTATCCCACTTAAATGAAACATACTTGACATTCTGAAAGGTTTCATCCCTATGCTCAGACTTATTACCCCCAGAATCATAAAAAACATTAATATTAAGGAAGTGAACCTGTGTGTGCATGTGTGTGTGGGTGTGTGTGTGTGTATGTCGTGGGGGGGGGGGCAATGGGGGGGGGGAGAGCTAGCAGCAGTCCTCCACACTTTTTGCTGTAAGAAAGGGAACTAGGGAATCGGGAAAAATGAGAAACAAAAGAGACAGGGAGGGAGCGGACTAATAGACTAGGGTGGGGCAGCTTTTAGGGCAGACCAGCTGTGCATGTGTTCGCGATCATTAATTTGTTTGTTTTGTTTTGTTTTTCTCGTAAAAGTATTAGATCCCACTGGCAGAAATATCTGCTGAATATAAAATAGAAAGATTGACCATGCAAAAATAGTTTTCAAACGGACGTAAAAAAAAAAAAAAAAAAAAAAAAAAAATTGGCCTTAAAATCGTCCCCAGCCGAGATGGGGTCATCCCTGGATGTATATAGCATATGCAACCTTGCAAGTACACTCAATTCTATAAATCAGGGCACATCTGATTAATGTTACTCTTCTCACAATAAAAGTAGACCTAAAGGCCTAATAATAGGAACCTAATAAGATCTTCTGAAGTCCAATGCCACACCATTATTCAAACTGACTTTATAAACTAGATTGAAATGATGTGATTTCAAGGTTTCACATGTTTTTTCGACACTGATACCGGTACAGCATTTACCAAGTACGCAAAATAATGATATAAAATAAAGAGGTATTAATGATTGACTATTTACTAAATAGCGTCATCGCCTTGCAAATTTAATCCAGCTCACCTTCACTCTCATTTGCTCATTGTGATTATTTGTTTCTTTCTCTAAAATCAAATCAATGTTGTACTTTACAAACCAGCTTTATTACAAAATCTGTGCAGGAACGGATTGCAGTTGCTCAAATTATAGATTAAGAAATAATCTTTATGATACTTCTGCTGGACACAAACTAGAGGAAGCTATTTACGTTGTGCAATGGCGACATTATCGCTGACATCTTACTCTAAAAGTGTAAACATGTATTTCGTATTCTCACTTTTAAAAGTGTCTGTTTACCAGACCTGATGATCCTTCGTTTTTCTCAAAATATTTTGTTGGTTCATCGATCGATAAACTGGACAAGCGCGTTTCACCTTGATAACGTTACAACGATGGCGCATTTTGGCACAACATTTCAAAGCAACTTTTTAACAAATGCCTGAATTCTGAATTAACTCCATTTACAGTCAGATTTATTTTCAGCAGATAAATGTGTAATCGTCTACATTAACCTATTAACAGCGTTTGTAACAAAGCATAATGTCAACTGCATTGAATGTTCTGCGTCGATCGATCAACGATGTGATATTAGTAACCAGTATCAATCACATTCAACCGTTCCTCGGTCACCTCCAAAGTTCGAGGCCAGGTTGTAAATGTATTGTAGGACCTACATCTTATTCTCAGTCAATATTGGTTACTGACTTCATTGTTCTGCCTTTTCCATCAACTTGCTGAGGTAGAAATAAGATTACACTTAGTTTCGCCACCTGTATACTGAAATGATGGGCGGTATCATGACGATAATTAAATGCTATGAATTCATCGCAGTGCGTAATAGCAGGCCAGCAATAATGGAGACAGCTGATTTTAGCAGGGAGGTGACTCACCTCCCTGGTTTTAGCAGCTTTATAAGCATGATTCCTGGTGGCTCATAGATGTGCCGCAAATTTATTTTACAATCCCATTAATGGGAACAAAAATATAATGAAAACAAGTGTTTTGAACAAGTGCTGAGAGTTTCCCGGCCATGCCGGCAGTGAGAAGCATATTATGAAAATTGTTAGAAAAGTATAGTAATTACCAGGTACAATGCAACTGCATCTGATTATTTCTGAAAACGTATTAAAGCACTTAAAGACAAAACGATTGATCCATTTTTTTAAGTGCCATAACATTCTGTATCGCAATGTCATTCTTACGTTCTCACATCACTTGAAGCAGAATAAAACGTATACTACTCGTATATAAAAAGTCAACTTAACATTTTCGATGAGTAAATTTAAGAATCTTCCTCGTTAGCATTCGCAAATCGCGTCTGAGGAAACTGGCGTTTAGACATCGAAACTTTCATTTTTTTTTTTTAAATCCCGATTTGAATGTAAAATGAGAATTCCATTAAAGCTTGTATTTTGACCACCCAGGTGAAAATCTCCTATATGATGATACATTATGAGGATAATACTTTTTCCCGCCAGAGTGCCTCCGAGTTCCGTTTATGCGTCGCGTGGAACCGGTTGGTTACTTGAAATAACAGAGAGTAACCTAACTGCTTATGATCTGTATTCGGGTATAGGTTTCCAAGCATCATGATCAATATCTGCACTTCAAAACAATAATCCGTATGAGAATCGAGTTCATTCTCTAAACAGCCTGCGGTATATACCATGGAAAACGTTTTGACTTTCAGATCGCCATCGCTCCGACAAAATGAGTCATAAGTCGCACGGGGAGTTTTCCCGTAATTAGCCGAAAATGAAGGGGAAGCACTACTCGGGTCGAAATTTTTTTATGACGGATTTTGATTCCTTTATGTTTTATCTGTTTGTACAGAAAATTTCAGCGTGTGAAAATGAGTACAAGTGTCCCAAATCACCGTTTTTCTGAGACAATTTTTTTCGGTTACATTTTTTTCGAACGCTCGCCTTTGCGTTGCGTTTCGCACCTATTGTTCTTGCTAGATCGAGACTCCGCCTCCGTTGCTAGGGTGTATGCTAATGAGGCATTGCTCTTGACCCCTTTGAAGACAAAACAAAGCATGGTGCGCGCGGCGGCGTCGGCGGCCAAGCGGCGAGGGCTATAGAATTACGCAATAATAGTGAGCTGACCAAGGCTATTGATTGCATGACCAGCGAGTTTCGTTTGATACATGCACTCCATTTCAATGAGTGGTGATTGACATGACGCACAAATCGCACTGAAAAAAATAATTCCAACGAACGATCACGCAAAATTTATCAAACTTTATCTATGAGCTAATACAATGATCACATATCGAACTCGAAACCTTTTTTATGCGTGTGTGTACTTTTACAACGGTTATTAATTGGCCTCATTAATGAATTTGTTCAAATAATCATAACTTTCGTTCCCTGGTATGTGACTTGCTGTTTAAAGTTCATCTCTGGAGATATAGTAGGGCCTAAGTTGTCAATTATTCTCGTTTTTATAAAGTCGACAATTTGTGTGATAATTCGCCAAATGTATGTAATGCGTACTATGTATTATTTCCCTGGTTAATGAAACTTATTGCCTTATTACTTATGATGGTTTGGGCCGTGACGGCATGGAGAGAAATAGGAAGACAAACATTATTAATGCCCAGATAGCTCGTGTTCCCTTTGGAGGATATTCTGACTCTAGTCATCTCTGTATTTTTTTAGAAGTAGGACCTATTTGAGAAAGGGACAGAAAGCTGTGTCGCTACTCAAAAGTGTGCTTCTTCATTTTGTTTTGTGTTTTAATCAGAATGTTTGTAATGAAAGCTGTTTGCCGTGTATTGCGTGTAGCTGACATGTGAGAGGTCAAGTCTGCAAAGAATTGGGACAATTGGGTTGGCTAACAGCTTTGCCAAGTAGCAGCGCTAATTGCCCATTGAATTGCGTATTCTGAGGAATTTCGAATGAAAGAACTCGGACGGCAATGTTCACGCCTTGTATCCGAGTAAACCCCTCATCAACGAAGCCTTAAACAATGAAAGGTAAACTTCCTGCTATCAAGGGGTGGATAATGACGCAACCAGTATTCTTTCTTCGCCATTAATAGCAGAATCAATGACGGAATGGAGCAACAGTGTTGGAGGATCGGCATTATGTCTGCTAATTTGTAAAGGAATTTTTCAGTCTCCTTTTGTCAGTTCAGAACCACAGTCAGTGACGCTAACTTACTCTATCTCCTACAAGCTATCGTTACCATCTTAAAACGTGAATTTTATGAAAGGCTAAAAGTGATCACGGAATCAGTTCTTCCGCGTGACACATGCAGGCTTTTATAATAGCATACCAAGCTTAAATCGTTTACCTGTATAGAAAGGGCGGGGATACACACTTATCGCAATCATCCGGATTTGAGAGTGATACACTCTACTACTTTTCTTCATCTTTCCCCCGACAAAGACCATGGTAATTCAAAACAAACAAACAAATAAACAAACAAACAAACAAACAAGCAGTTGATTTATATCAGAACGTAGAGATTTTTTTTTTGTGTTTCATGTATGTATAGGTCATCTCTTGATGTATAGTAGGCATTTGTTGTCGTTTTTACAGCGTTTCCTAATAAATGCCTATAGCGAAAACCCAACAAAACTTCTATCAAGGAGGGAAGGGAACTTAAATTTAAATATCACATAGTTTACAGAAATCAGACATGTAAATAAGGCAATCATATACATCCGCACGGCCGATTGTAATCTCTTACTATGATTATCAAACATGATCGCCTGCATTTACGTGCTTTTTTCTAATTTCTTGAACTTTGCCTCATTTTCTCTCTTTTTTTTAAACAATTGCTCGAAACATTTAACAATCGTAACACAGTCTGCTATCCCACAACATAATATTCCATTTGATTTGTCACTTATTGTTGGTCGGGTGACGCCAAATGTTGGAATTTCGAGCGATGATACACGGCATTTTGTTTGTTGGTTTTCGTCTCATCGCTCAAAAGAATTTTGACTACGATTACAAGACATAACTGATGGTTTACAGAAGTGATCATCAATTCAGTAAGGATTAGTCAAGTCATGAATTCACTTTACCCATCATGACTGTCTAATCGAACTACGACATTGTTTGGGTAACCGCGCCTTTTTATTCTCATAGTTCAAACTAATTCTTGACATAATCAAAACAAATAATTCTTTATTAAATTTCTCAAAATACTCAATAGACGGCCTAAGTCAAAACTTTCTACAAAGATTGCCTATACGGCAATCTTTACTAGCCTAAACAAGTTTTCTAGAGCTATCAGTTCCCCCTATGACAATGACTTCGATCGCGTTTTGAACTTGTATCGAACTACTTTCAAAACAGCTATTACCTTTGTAGTTCGATTAATAAACCAGTCTTTTGAATTCATAACCAACATTCGTAATCGTAACAATACAGTAACATAGTACTGCATGTCAATAAAGTTGGAAAATGTAAATGCTATAATAGTAGCGCAAAAAAAAAAAATGAGTAACGATTATCTTCATACATTCTAATTCCTAGTGATGTCGCTACGAAAATGACACATGGTTTGGTTCAAGCAAATAAAAGTAAAAAGGAATGGGATATACTTCTAATGATAGTACCACGCCGTACAATGCATTTCACTGTATTTTGTAACATTTGGTTACGTTTCTGTGCGCTTTACGTATACGGAAAATAAAAGGCAGATTGGTGCTATTAACATGCTAACACGCAACGCATTCAAAATGTTTTTTTGAAATACACCGTATACAATATAATGTTTTAGTATACGGTTTGAAACTTTGAATTTGCGAGTCCTTTATGAAATTATGAGCAGGGTTATTACATTATCAAGCAAAAATTATTTAGGGATTCGGATTTGCGCAGGAGACTACACTCTAAAAACACAAATGTTGAATTAGCATTTAAAAGGGCCGAGGAGTGACAACATTTTCAAAGTGTTGGTTTTCCTGCTAAATTCAACATTTAAAATGTTATCTTAAAAGTTGGATGCAACACTTCAAAAATGCTGTCACTCCTCGGCCCTTTTAAATGTTGATTCAACATTTGCGTTTTTAGAGTGTAACAGTGCTATATATGGCGATCGTTCGCAACAGAGACAATCCTCTTCAATAGATATACAATGTAATTCTGTTTTCATGAATTGAAAGAGAAACGAAAAGAAGTCAACTTTTTAACTTCATTTAGCTTTCTCCCCAATTGAACTTGATTTGATCTGCCATGCATGATATCGCTGTGTGCTCTATTAATTATATTAAATCATTTAATCGGCGTGCTTGTTTTTTATGCAGAATATCACAGGTAAGTTTAATTCATTGAAGTTCATAATGTTTGTACATATGGCGTGTTCGTTGTTTTCTATTTTCATTTTTATAATATATCACGTGTCCATTATCTGATTCTGACCACGGAAATATGGCGACTGTTTAAATGCGGAGCATGTACTGGAAAACTGTAATGTCTCCTGCCAGTATAGACAAACTAATTTCTAGTCTATCCCCGCTTAAAATTGAAATAAAATTGAACAAAAAAAAAAACAAAACAAAACGAAGTTCGACTTTCAGTAGATTTCAACCGTTTTGTATAGTGCCTGATTCATGTAATGGACACAATTCTTTAGCACATAAGCAATCACACAACTTTCGTGAATAGATGTGTCTTAATGATTGCATCTCATGAAAGAAAACTCGTCTCCTTGCCTGAATTTTAGCTTCTTCCTGTTCAAGCTCGCGTGAAAGAAATAGTTGAACATCAATCGCAATCATTAAGAGAGGCACATCCTTAGAAATAAGCACAGGAGTACTGAGACACACTACGAAATAAAAACGGGCCTTTTATCGCTATTGACAACGCATGACATTGAAATGCTTTTTTTTTTTCCCTTGGGGGAGGGGGGTAATACAACTGATTATTCTGAAGGTTCGTTAATCACACAATGAAATATGGTTTGCTATTAGCTTAGGTTCGTTAACAAGAAAATTAAATGCGGTTCCTTTCCGGTAGTTCCTTTACCCGAAAGTAATCAAGCAATCATTTTTTTTTTTTTTTTTTTCTGATAAGGTTTGTGAGTACAAAACGAAGTGAAGAAGGCCTAAGTATTAATTCCGAATATTTTTCAGTATTATTGTTTATGATCCACTTCTCAAACGCAGAAAGATTGTAACTGCACATGTGATATAAAAAAAAAAATCCGCTTAAGCTACAAGTTAATTGTTTTTTTATATGCTATGCTATTAGAAAAGTGACTGAGAATCATTGTAAACCCAACGTGAAGCTGTCAAGCCTACATCAACCTTTGCTTCTGATACTTCTGATACTTCTGATAAGCGATAATTACTGTGCACGCAACGCCTATAAAGGAAATGTGCCTTTAATATGGCGGGAATTCATAATGTTACGGCTGTATACAGCTGCAGCAGAAAAGACGCGAAAGCAGTTTTTGATGCTCTGCAACATTACGACCATGTGCGTAATTTGAGGGTTTTAAGTACACGCAAAGAACACGATCTCAAAAGACGACTATCGTTAATCAACTTCATTGACTTTTTCTACAGATGCTGTCTTTTGAACCCCCGCTTAGAATAGGTTCTCAGGTTCTATTTAATAGGTATTGGTACTTGCTAAACGCATCCTCTTTAGTTTCCATTGACAACAACATGGGAGGAGAATGGAAGCGATGAACGCCCTCGCTAAAAGACGCTTCTCGTAAGACGCATTGCGTGCCCGCCTACAATAGGTTCTCAGGTTCTATTTAGGTATTGGTACTTGCTAAACGCATCCTCTTTAGTTTCCATTGACAACAACATGTATGGGAGGAGAATGGAAGCGATCAACGCCCTCGCTAAAAGACGCTTCTCGTAAGACGCACTGCGTGCCTTCTTTTCTTTCTACTGTTTCCTATTGTTTGTGAGTTAAAAATTGCGGCAAACCACAACGCAGCCGACACACAACGCGTACCGACTCATTCATGCGGCGGCAGCGGCACGGACACAAACGCGCCGAAGTTTACATTCGGGCTGCCGTATTGGTCAGAATCGTTAATGATAGACCTGTCCTGCGATTGGTTGATTATCTTACATACCCAAGCTATCGCCTTATACGGTAGTGCGTGCGATGGAGCGTAAACGCCGTCGCTAAGCAGGACAGTTGTATTGTTTTGTCCCGTGAAAGAAACAGGTTGTGAGCATGAACATAGCCTGAACTTTGAGAGCGATTTTCTCCGTTATTTAGAAAATCAACTGACATAACAAACGTGGTTAATATTCGTTTTTATGATCTATAGGGATGTCGAAATGAGTTGTATTACATATCAGTGTAAAGCTTAGAGTCTGTAGAATTCACTTATAGGCATAACTACGATTTCATTTTTTGCGACTTTTGACTCATTCCGACGGAGCGCCACACCTTATTCTTTCATGCTTTGAAAGGCAATTCCCATACAATGCTGATTAATATTTTGTCGAGCGTGAACGTCGGGACCAGATGAATGATAATCATATCTACACATTTTAGTGTATTATGACTGTCACATCAACACTTCTATCAGATTATATTGTGCTATACACACAATCAATCAAATCTAATAATACCGACACATGCAGAGTCACAAAAATAATACAAAATGTACAAAGGGTAGGCCTATAATTATAATTATATTATATTTTGACATATAATATTAATTATATGTCAAAAGGATGAGACCAATGACATAATCTACAAATATGATAAATGCATGAAAGTTCTGAGCAAAGCAATTTGTTGAGTATGATGATTTCGTACAAGTGGTAAAAGAGTAAGCAAAGGATATAGATAACAAAAATCACCAAAGAACTCGACAATACGGAATAGGATTACTGTCAAACAAATCAAATTGATAGTATTTCTGTGTACGTTCCTCACGTTTAAGGGTCATTCAAAAGATAATTTTCCAAGTCTATATTATACGGGGTGATATTCGTTATTCCGAAGGTTCGTTAATCCGAAAATGATAAGAAGCTGGGTATATACCAACGAACCTTCGGAATTACGAACCTTATTTTCATTTTTAGATTAACGAACCTTCGGAATAACGAACACTGATTTTTCGGATGAACGAACCTTCGGAATAATGAACCTTATCGTATCAAATACTCTCTAAAAAAAGAGATTTTCGAGTGATCCCTGATGAGGTCAATCCAAAATGAGTGAAAATAGATATTTTCACTCAAAATTCACTCCAATTTCACTCGAAACAAACTCTTTTCTCTCATTCACTCCTTCGAGAGTGAACATTTTCACTCACAGAAGCGCTGTGCGCACAGGCCTACTCAGTTGTCGAGCTCTGAGCGCGCCCGCCCCTCCTATACACCTGTATAGGCCTAGATAATATGTATAGGTCTAGGCCCTATAATATTACTTAGAAATCGAGCCACCGCATAACAAAATAAACCAGCCCAGCTAGTCTTTTTAATTTCCGTGAACTCATTTCATCGCCATTCCATTACATTGCCCCCCCCCCCCCTAAGAATATAGCAAGTCCTTTGACTATCTATAAGTGAAGAGGCTACTAGGCTAATTTTGTACTTGAACAATGAAATGACCAAGCCCAAATACCGATTTTTGTTTCGTTCTGTCTTGTTTTCTCCCACAGAATTAGCCTAGTAGCCATTTCACTTATTCTTTCATGTCAGACACAGGCATATATTGCATATGTACACGAAAACAAGTTGTTCGCTTCTGGTTACACGTAGGCCTATTTACACAACTCTTTCAACATCCCCCAAAACGTTACAAAATTTCTCTGCTAGACATTTGCTATTATATTCGCTTGTATCTGGCTTCAGCCACTCCTATAACAAGGAACAAAATTGATATGGAAAGTGTTACACCGTTCCCTACAAGGATGGTTAGTTCTCTGTATGCGCATCATTCTTAAGAACGATAATGTAACAGTTCAACAGTAAAACATATTTTTGTCACCCTGAAAACTAGGGAAGGCAATCAAAATTGTCAAACATTAAAGAGTTGATAACTTCAAACTCCGTAGTACATCAAGAAACGTCTTTTAGCGCCATACACTTTGTCAACATGTCAATCTCCATATTATGTTTAATTACAAGAACGTTCCTAGCGAACTCTACCGTCCTCTAGCTGGCCGTAATGTTTTAGGCGGAATGCTCAAATTGGAAGTTTTCGCAGGAACAATCAAAATAACCACGTGTGCAGGCCCGTAGCAAGGATTTTTCAAGGGGGGGGGGGTGCGGTCACTAAAAAACGGACCTTCGGTACCAATACCAATGATGACACACACACGCACACACACACACACACACACACAATTTTATATATATATATATATATATATATATATATATATATATATATATATATATATTCTTTGGACGACCGAACTACAAAAGTTGTATAAGAATTTGCGCGCGAAGCGCGCCGCAAATTGTGAATTTTGACTGTTTTAATGACGTTTTAAAGTCTCGAGGAAATTTGTATTTTTGTCTGTTGCATGCAATCGCGTTACGGTATTTCATCTAGGAAACAGTAAAAACTCATTTTGCCAGGAAGTTGCAAAGTTTAATTGTGTTCGACACTCTGCGCGCGTAGCGCGCCGCAAAATTGAGAATAGTGATTTTCCTGGTGTTGTTTTAACTTTTATTTTTTCTATTGTATACCCGCGTTAGCAGACCTGAAGCCTGGTATGCGAGTTTGTCAAAAACGAAAATAAAATCAATAAGAAAATTTTTAAAACAAAATGAATTGTAAATGTGAACCATTTATACTTTGCCTCCTTGTGGTAGGATATTTCCAGCATTTCCGAACTTTCAAATAATCATTTTAGATTTAATAATATTAAAGGTAGTAGATCCGATTCGCAAACATCTCCAATATCAGTCAAATGTCATATTAACCATCATGCTAAGAAGGTTTTCTTTGTGAAATTTGGAGGTCAGTGAAATTCAAAAATTAAACATCCGTTAGCCATTGGAAGAAGTTGAGTGCAAATTCAGACCTCAGGCTTAATGCTCAGATGTTTTCCTATTTGATTTGATCTGTCTTACTGTGCACACTAAGATACATACTGGAATGGTTATTTCTTATTTATTAAATTATAGTAGCATATTTGGTTACTAGCTGTCTCTAGGCATTTTCGAATTTGGGCTGCAAAGAGATCCACTACCTTTAAGTTAGAAGAGAGATAAGTAAATAATGATAAAATAAACAAACAAAAAAGAATGAGTTTCTTTTGTAATACTATCTGACAAACTTTTTACTTTACCATTTTAGTTCATAGCTCAGCACTTTCCATTCTCTCTCATACCCTCTTACCCATTACATTTAAATGAAATACAACTAAAATGAGTTTGCGTGCCTGCATAATACTCTTTGGAAATTATAAGTGAAAATGTTCTTAGGTTTTGGCTCACTTTAAAATGAGAACCAATAGAACTGTCACAACATGAGAAAATGTATAAGTAATAATCAACACTACATTTCCGAATTTGGCCTGCAAAGAAATCCGCTACCTGTAAGTTAGAAAAGAGATTAGTAAATAATGATAAATTACTTAATAAGCAACAAAAAAGAATGAGTTTCTACCGCCGTATCCAGAACAGAGCCTGAAACGGTGCAGGCTCAAGAAATCGTTTGTACTATAATACGTCTTGAAGTACTGTGTGATACTGTTGACTCAGACTTCTACAAAGCTGTAAGTGAGAATTGTAATCCAATCCGACTCATTACCTGAGATATTTATGAAAATATATCAATAAAGAATGTAAATGAAATAACGATGCGTCACAATGCAGTCTAACGCTCTCACAATGCTATCATACATAGGGTTTTTCACTGACTGTTTTTACTCCGGAGCTCTTGCAATATTCAGGCCTTTGTAATACTATCTGACAAACTTTTTACTTTACCATTTTACTTCATAGCTCAGCACTTTCCATTCTCTCTCATACCCTCTTACCCATCACATTTAAATGAAATACAACTAAAATGAGTTTGCTTGCCTGCATAATACTCTTTGGAAATTATAAGTGAGAATGTTCTTAGGTTTTGGCTCACTTTAAAATGAGAACCAATAGAACTGTCACAACATGAGAAAATGTATAATAATCAACAGTACATTTCCGAATTTGGCCTGCAAAGAAATCCGCTACCTGTAAGTAGAAAAGAGATTGGTAAATAATGATAAAATAAACAACAAAAAAGAATGAGTTTCTACCGCCGTATCCAGAACAGAGCCTGAAACGGTGCAGGCTCAAGAAATCGTTTGTACTAATACGTCTTGAAGTACTGTATGATACTATTGACTCAGACTTCTACAAAGCTGTAAGTGAGAATTTTAACGCAATCCGGCTCATTACCTGTGTTTTTTATGAAAAATATGAATAAAGAATGTAAAGTAAATAACGACGCGTCAGAATGCAGTCTAACGCTCTCACGATGTTATCATACTAAGGGTTTTTCCCCGACTGTTTTTACTCCGGAGCTCTTGCAATATTCAGGCTTTTGTAATACTATCTGACAAACTTTTTACTTTACCATTTTACTTCATAGCTCAGCATTCTCTCTCATACCCTCTTACCCATTACATTTAAATGAAATACAACTAAATTTAGTTTGCGTGCCTGCACAGAATACTCTTTGGAAATTATAAGTGAGAATGTTCTTAGGTTTTGGCTCACTTCAAAATGAGAACCAATCGAACTGTCACAACATGAGAAAATGTATAACTAATAATTTGTTGGAACCGTAAGCAAATGCCAGCTGAAGGCGAGTAGGCAAGTGTGCTTAAAAGCATTAGATTATGCACGGAGATCGTACAGTTACTTGATAGATGATCTTTTCTCGAATATTGGTACTAGCAAAAGTGCTAGAAAAAGCAGCTATTATAATTCGTTAGGCATGCATAATGGCCCAATGAGTGTTACAAGACAACTGGAGTAAGACAGGTCTTTCATTTTGTTTTGTCTCTCCTGATCATTCGTAAGAAATGCTAATTCATGACCACCTTTTCACAATTTGATTGGAGCATGCATTCATAATGGAAAATAGTTGACATAATAATCTATCCCCAGGCATTATCATGCCAACATGTACTTATATATACATGTACTATATCTTTGTGAGACGTAGATATAAAATGTCTCAGGTTTTCGATTATAGTAATTTCGAGGAAATTTCTTTAATTTTTATCATATATGTAAACTTGAGGCTATTAGATTTTCATCCACTTACCTCTGTTCCTGTGAAAAAAATGCAAGTGTCAACCTCAATGTCATCCACGAATCGCACGTACTCGCTCGGGCGGCCAGTGGAAAAAAAAAACAAACAAACAAAACACCGGTCACACGCGCCAAGGGCCATGGCATGCAGTGCCAATATAATAATAGCTCGCATAAATTGATACATAACATTTGTGTTTGTGTGCATGGGGACGATCCGATGGTTCATACTATGCATACAACAAAAGCGTTTCGTACAATTATTTTTAACATTGTTAAACGTACTCTTCCACATGTACGTAGCATATAATGTGTCTTTATATCTATTTGGATTGTTATCTTGAGAATTGCTAAAAACAGTTATTATGAAAAAGTGGACCTTTCAGAATTTGGGGGGGGGGGTGCGTACGCACCCGACGCACCCCCCTGGCTACGGGCCTGCGTGTGTATAACCTGTTATACAAGAAAGGAAAACATCTTCTTTACAAGCAGGAGCTACAAGTACAGCGTCCCTGAATGCGTTCGCATGTCCATCTTTAATGCCAATTAACGAGCTCAAAGGAATCATCCTTCTAAATTAACGCCATACACGGTGGTCAGGATAGGCCTATATGGAAAATAAGAAGCCAATCACACAAATGAATATGCTCGTTATCATTCGTCGAAGCAAGGATTTTTCATTGTTTGAGAGAGTGAATTAAAGTCAGGGCATGGCTTGAACACTGACCGTTTGTTGAGTACATGTATATAGCAACATCACTTTCTATTATTTTTCTAATACTGTTGCACTTCATCACAAAGGATATAAGATAAAAATAATGGCAGGTGGCAAGAATACCCTGCAGTTAATGGAACAAGAGTTAAAGGTGGGTACTCGGTAATTGTTTTTCCAAATTTCTCTTCCTGTCGAAGCCCAAACCATCCCAACAAATCGGAAAGTCAAAGCCAGGAGGTAGGCCCTATCTTCATGGTCACAGTTTTTGGAATCGGGAAACCCATACATCACACTATCACATTTCGCAAATTAGCGAATAGTTAAGTTTAATCCGCTTACAATGAAAAGAACCTTGACAATTACGATAATCAGATTACAGAGCTTGACTGGTGCATCCAATAGTCTCGAGAAAAAGTTGGCGAGAAAATTACAAGGGAAGCGATACGCTGAAGCTCCGGGT
Source organism: Diadema setosum (assembly GCF_964275005.1). NCBI lineage: Eukaryota > Metazoa > Echinodermata > Echinoidea > Diadematoida > Diadematidae > Diadema > Diadema setosum. The sequence continues at coordinate 24,623,834 of NC_092689.1, read as the reverse complement.
AGAACACAAATCCTTAAGTGAGAGAGAGAGAGAGAGAGAGAGAGAGAGAGAGAGAGAGAAAGAGGGAGAGAGGGGGGAGTGAGGGAGAGAGAGAGAGAAGAAGAAGAAGTAGTCAAAATAAACTGTGATTTTTCTTTGTCTTTCCATTCAGGTTTTATTTCAACAGGGAAAATATGAAGGAACGGGAATCCATCATTAAAAAAAACATACTTAAAAACGAACAAACAACTACAACAACCAACCGAACAAAAAACAAGACCCCCCCCCCAAAAAAAAAAAAAGGCTACACAAAAGCAAAAAAAAAGTACTTCCCGGCAGTTTTGGCCCATCAAGTGGAAAATCTTGGCGTGACCCGTTTTTTTGTTGTTTTTGTTTCTGTTGTTTTTTTGTTTTTACTTTGGTTTGATTTACTTGAAAAATTCAATAATAAAACAATCATACTTATATCACAATTGCATTTTCTACAACATAAATTCATGACATTAATGGTGATAGCATGTTGTAATTAAGAAAATAATAACAATGTGAAAACAACTAGAAATGTCGCTGTGGTGACTAGTATGCCTCCGCCGTATTGCATGGTCCACCCAATAGGTCAAGAGTAAGTCTTGACAATGTGAGACGACAGTTTGAAATAATTGGTCAAAGATTTTAAGTGAAATGTTTGTCACAAATGTGTTGAATGTTTACTTTCCTTGAACTAGGTTTCATTTGGATGGATGGCTAAATTGTATCAGCGAGAAAGTATTTGGGAATTGTTAACGTTTTCACTTGACCTTTGACCCTTGCCCTTTGACGCCATGGCCCATAATTCTTCAAATAATCACTTAACTGGTAACATCCATTTTCATAATACTTTGAGCGTTTTTGAAAATATGGGGATTTTTATAAACTTTTAAACAGTTTAACTCGACCTTTGACCCCATAGCCACATAATATTTCCATACAGGATCATTGTGCAGTAATGCACGTATACATATAGTCTGTTTTTGCATCGAGTATAATCTCCAAGGTATGGAAAAAAGTAATTTCAGCATTAAATACATTTTTTTTTTTTGCATTCAACCTGACCTTTGACAATTAACTTTGGTCCCCATACCCCCCCCCCCCCCCAATTCCCAAGAGAATCACTGTTAGGTAGTACAGTGGTAGTCCTACAATGTGCTAAGTTTGCCTTGAGCCATTTCCGTGATATGGAGAAAAAAGTGAAATCTTAGCCATTTTCACTTGAAATTTTACCCCATGGCCCAAAACTTTCCCAAGAGAATCTTTTTCAGGTAATAAATGTATATGCATATACACTAGTTTCAAGATAACAGGCATTGCATAGATATGCAGGAAATAGTGAAATGTTAAGAATTTGACAATGACCTTTTTTGATCGTTAGCAAGTGCACCAAAAAGGCACAACTTTATCCTACTCGTATATACACGGGCTGTATATACTGCACCTATGTAAAACACGATACATGTACATTGTACAGTATTTTTGCGGCATGACATTTTCACGAATGGGAGCTGATGGCCTCTTTCTTTGCATGAAATTTTTGTGAACTGTCACTGACATTCAATGCATATAGTTTAGAAAAGAAGTTAACCCCATGCATGCATTTCAATTTCATGAATCTTGGCTTGTGCAAAATTCACAAAATACAGACGGACAGCGAAGGAAGGACTGACGGGTAGATGGACGGACGGATGTTGTCACAAATGTACACACAAGTAGTTATGTACATGTATCAAGGCTGTATGCATGGTTGTTTAATGTGTATGTACACAGGGTGACCAGATTAATGGAGAACATTCTATATGATATAGATATAGTACATACAGGCTGACCAGATCAGTGGAGAATTTTCTACATGGTATACAATGTAGCTACAGTACATGTATGCATGTGACAGGAAATACATTATAGCTCACTCAATCTAGAATGATTTAACCCATTCCAGAAAATTCTAGGAAGTGCTGGCTGAGTGAGGCACTGCCCTTGTAACCCAATGTGATTGGTAGTTAATTTTGGCAATGATGTTATGCACATATTAGGCAGTGAGTCATCCAGGATTCCTGGAATTTGGACTTGCTAGTATGTTCAGGTATGTGGCCCCAGGTTGGAGAAAATTACAGAATGTACTAGAAAGGGGTGAATGGATTATAAAAGCAGGAGAAATTCTGCAGTAGGCAGAGTACCCAACACCTCTGCTCTGAGAGTTACGTCACTTCTGGCTCTGAAGCGACTTGTTATAGTCAGTCCTGTGTTACCTGCTGACCTGCTATACAACCTGTGTTTGTGGAGATAAGGCCTGGGAGACATTTTGCCTGCAGAGAATTAATTTGCCTACATTGCCTCCATATTTTAGTGTCAATGGACATTATTACGGCACAGCTGTGACGGGCTGGATTCCTTGCTGGACATTATAAAGTGAATCCTCATTCAACGCATCAACTGGACGTGGTCGTCATAACGTTTGGATTTTGCACGTTTCGCCGTGGACATACACCTTGTTTATCGTGGAATTTACCCTGGATCTATAACGTGGATTATTGCAACCCGTGCCTCTGGATTTACGTCGGAGGAATCATTCATCGGTGCATCAAGGACCATTCATCTGTGCATCGAACATCGTAGTTAGACATCACCAAGGGACTATATAACATCGTGATTACGATTTGGGCTGTAATGCGTGTAAGTGATTGTATTACTGATTTATAATTGTTTCTCTTGATCATTATTGTACTGATGTGAAAACCGATTACGAGTCTGTACCCACAATATCACTGTTAATAAACCGCCTGAACATTAGTTGATTGTTTCTTTTGTGCGATCATTCTCAGAGTGATTTTGGTCGTAACAAAAATTGGGGGCTTGTGTCCGAGAAGTGAATTTAAAGCCAAAACTTAGAATTTGGAACGTTCCGGAATCCAGAATATTGGTACAGACAAAATACCAGTGAGTTGACTGTTCAATTGTATATTGTGTGTAATACATGTGACAATGTCAATCAGTACAATGGATGTTCAGGCATTTGTTCAGAGGACAGATTTGTCCCTCAAAGATTTGCAAAGGTTACGCAAATGTGATTTGACTGCTATTGCACAGCATTTGAATGTTGACGTTCCACAAGGTGTAAGAAAGGCAGAGATTCTTGACTTAGTAGCTGGTCACATGGAGCTCAAAGAAGAAATTGACGCTTCAGATCGAGCTCAAATTTCAGATCAAACACGGCTTGAGCTTGCGAAATTAGAACTGGAGAAAGAGAAGATGAGATTAGAGAGGGAAAGAGAACAAAGAGAAATGGAAAGGAAGGAAAGGGAAAGGGCTAGAGAAATAGAAAGAGAGCAAAAAGCTAAAGAAATGGAAATGAAGAAAAGAGAAATGGAAATGGAAATGCAGAAACTTGAAATGGAGCACCAAATGAAATTGCGTGAGATTGAATTGGCTCATGCACAGATTGTTGAAAATCGTGAAAAGGCTCCCCCTGAATTCGATTTGGCCAAGAACATTCGATTGGTGCCAAAATTTGAGGAAGACAGAGTTGATGCATACTTTGTGTCATTTGAGAAGGTGGCTGACAGTTTGAACTGGCCACAGGAATTTTGGCCCATGCTCCTTCAAAGTGTGTTTGTCGGCAAAGCAGCCGATGTGTACTCATCTCTCTCAAAAGAGCAATCACGTGACTATGCTACAGTCAAGAAGGCAGTGTTGAATGCTTATGAGTTGGTGCCAGAGGCATACAGACATAAGTTCAGAAATTCGTACCGCAAACCAGGCCAGACACATGTTGAGTTTGCTCGTGAAAAAGAAATGACGTTTGATAGGTGGTATAGATCCCTGAAAGTGGATCAGGATTTTGATAATCTACGTGAGGTTGTTCTTTTGGAAGAATTCAAAAAGAGTGTTGCTTTCAGTGTGAGGTTGCACCTGGAAGATCACAAAGTGACAAGTATGCATAAAGCAGCCTTCATGGCTGATGAGTATGAGTTGACTCACAGACATGAAAACAGACCACCTTTCGGAAATTTCTCTGGAAATAAGAGAGACAAAAATCAGTCGAGCAACCAACAGAATGCTGGTTCAGGAATGTTGTCGGCACCACAGCCTCAATCTGACAAAGGGTCCAGTACAAGTGCAAATGTCATCAGATGTTTTCATTGTCACAAGAAAGGGCACGTAAAGTCACAGTGTTGGAAGTTGCAAAATGGTGCAACGAAGGAGGTGGGATTTGTCATGTCAAAAAGTGTCCTACCAGAAAATAGTGTCCCTTTCAGTGAAACACAGGCCATTGAAAGTCGATCTCCCAAATTCAAAGATAGGCTGAAGCAGGTGGATGAGAGCTATCGTAGCTTTTTGTTTGATGGTGAGGTGACCCCATGTACTTCTGGTGAGGCAGGTAAACCAGTAGTCATCCTGCGGGATACGGGGGCCTCTCAGTCGTTGATGGTGGATGGTGGTATGACTTTTCCACCAGATAGTGCAGTGAATGCAAAAGTCTTGATTCAAACTGTTGATGGCAGTTATATGTCAGTTCCGCTGTATAGAGTGGATTTGAAGTGTGACCTAGTTTCTGGTCCTGTCACTGTTGGAGTTGTTCCTGAGTTGCCCATGGCAGGCATTGACTTCTTGTTGGGGAATGACTTGGCTGGGGACAAGGTGGTTGCGTCTCCAGTTGTTTCGGATAAACCAGTGGTGGTTGCTGAAACTGAGCAGTTGCAGGAGGAGTTTCCTGGGATTTTCCCAGATTGTGTTGTGACTAGGTCTCAGGCTCGTAGAGCTGTTCAAGATGATGCGGATTCTGTTGATGTGGAGGAGAATTCCGGTGTTTGGTTGGCAGAAACCTTTTTCAAGGATTTGAATGATGGGGTTGCTGTATTAGGCTCCGAGGCTAACAGTGATGGGCTGTTTAGCAAGTCTTCCTTGGTTGAAGCACAGCAGGCAGACTCTGAGTTGAAAGGCTTGTCTCAGACGGCGTGTTCTGAGGCTGAGGCTGAAAAGGTCCCTGAGTGCTATTATGTCAAAGATGGCATTTTGATGAGGAAGTGGAGACCTCCCCATAGGCCAGCTGATGAGGATTGGACGGTGGTCCGTCAAGTTGTTGTCCCTCCTAGTTACCGCGGTGAGATCTTGAGGATTGCTCACGAGTTACCTGTTGGCGGCCATTTAGGCGTCAGAAAAACAAAGGATCGGATCATGAGGCATTTTTATTGGCCAGGGTTGAATGTGGATGTGGCTGAGTTTTGCAAGACTTGTCACACATGTCAAGTGGCTGGTAAACCACAGCATTCAGTGAAGCCGGCGCCATTGATTCCGATACCTGCGTTTGAAGAACCATTCAGTCGGGTTCTAGTTGACTGTGTTGGACCTTTGCCTAGGACTAGGTCAGGTCATAAGTACCTCTTGACAATCATGGATATGTCTACACGGTTTCCAGAGGCTATCCCATTGAGAAATATCACTGCCAAGACTGTGGTAGATGCTCTAGTGCAGTTTGTCACTAGGTATGGGTTGCCAAAGGAAGTGCAGTCTGACCAAGGGTCAAATTTCATGTCAGGCATATTTCAAGAGGTGATGTATCGTTTGGGTGTGAAGCAGCTGAAGTCGTCAGCTTATCATCCCCAATCCCAAGGTGCGTTGGAGCGCTACCACCAGACCCTAAAGACAATGATTAGGGCATTTTGTGAGGAGTATCCCGAGGATTGGGATAAGGGCATCCCTTTCCTGCTGTTCGCAACGAGAGACTCCCCAAATGAGTCGACGGGTTTCAGCCCATTTGAGTTGGTGTACGGTCATGAAGTTAGGGGCCCACTGAAGCTCGTCAAAGAGAAATTCATGACTGAGGATGATGAGGTCCACCTACTTGACTATGTGTCAAAGTTTCGTGAAAGGCTTTCAAAGGCTTGTGAGGTAGCTAGGGAACACTTGAAAGTGTCACAAGATTCAATGAAGAGAAAGGCAGACAAAAATGCCAAAGCCCGAACCTTCAAACCAGGTGACAAAGTTCTTGTACTGCTGCCCATACAAGGTGAACCACTGAAAGCCAAGTTCAGTGGCCCATACGGTGTCAAAAAGAAACTAAATGATGTGAACTATGTGATCAGCACACCAGATAGATGCCAAGAACAGAGAATGTGTCATGTCAACATGTTGAAAGAGTGCTATGACCGAAAGTCAGTTGGTGTGACATAGATAGTGGATAGCACAGTAGAAGTTAAGGGTGAAAAGTTTTCACCGCATATCACTTACAGTGTATATGTTTTACATAGCATATCTATTAATGTATGCAAAACAGTTTGACATGATTGTTTAAACTTCGAGAATCCAAGCAATATCATTGTAATTGGTATCCATGAAAAGAAAACATGGAATTAATGCAGCTATTCAAAAGGCATGTGATAGTATGTGATTGTTGTTGCTTGATTTGGATTTTACCTCACATTCGTTGTAAATAACAATGAGAAATTGTGAAGGTAAAAGAAACCCTTGCTACGGCAAGGCTTTCTTTTTCCCATGGGGGATGGTGTCACAAATGTACACACAAGTAGTTATGTACATGTATCAAGGCTGTATGCATGGTTGTTTAATGTGTATGTACACAGGGTGACCAGATTAATGGAGAACATTCTATATGATATAGATATAGTACATACAGGCTGACCAGATCAGTGGAGAATTTTCTACATGGTATACAATGTAGCTACAGTACATGTATGCATGTGACAGGAAATACATTATAGCTCACTCAATCTAGAATGATTTAACCCATTCCAGAAAATTCTAGGAAGTGCTGGCTGAGTGAGGCACTGCCCTTGTAACCCAATGTGATTGGTAGTTAATTTTGGCAATGATGTTATGCACATATTAGGCAGTGAGTCATCCAGGATTCCTGGAATTTGGACTTGCTAGTATGTTCAGGTATGTGGCCCCAGGTTGGAGAAAATTACAGAATGTACTAGAAAGGGGTGAATGGATTATAAAAGCAGGAGAAATTCTGCAGTAGGCAGAGTACCCAACACCTCTGCTCTGAGAGTTACGTCACTTCTGGCTCTGAAGCGACTTGTTATAGTCAGTCCTGTGTTACCTGCTGACCTGCTATACAACCTGTGTTTGTGGAGATAAGGCCTGGGAGACATTTTGCCTGCAGAGAATTAATTTGCCTACATTGCCTCCATATTTTAGTGTCAATGGACATTATTACGGCACAGCTGTGACGGGCTGGATTCCTTGCTGGACATTATAAAGTGAATCCTCATTCAACGCATCAACTGGACGTGGTCGTCATAACGTTTGGATTTTGCACGTTTCGCCGTGGACATACACCTTGTTTATCGTGGAATTTACCCTGGATCTATAACGTGGATTATTGCAACCCGTGCCTCTGGATTTACGTCGGAGGAATCATTCATCGGTGCATCAAGGACCATTCATCTGTGCATCGAACATCGTAGTTAGACATCACCAAGGGACTATATAACATCGTGATTACGATTTGGGCTGTAATGCGTGTAAGTGATTGTATTACTGATTTATAATTGTTTCTCTTGATCATTATTGTACTGATGTGAAAACCGATTACGAGTCTGTACCCACAATATCACTGTTAATAAACCGCCTGAACATTAGTTGATTGTTTCTTTTGTGCGATCATTCTCAGAGTGATTTTGGTCGTAACAATGTACAACCCAAAAATATAATCCCTCCGGTAACACTTTGTGGTGGAGGCATAAAAATAAACCCTTAAAGGACAAGTTCACCTTCATTAACATAAGGATTGAGAGAATGTAGCAATATTTGTAGAACACATCATTGAAAGTTTGAGGAAAATCGGACAATCCGTTCAAAAGTTATGAATTTTTGAAGTTTTTGTGCAGTCATCGCTGGATGAGAAGACTACTGCAGTGCATGATGTCACATAATATGTACAACAATATAAGGAAAATATAAAGAGAATTTCACAAAATTTCATCTTTTGAAAAAAGTACACATTCCCTTGACTCATTACTGACATATGTTATCGGTAATATTAATCCCATTGCCTTTAGAAAGAGGCAAGTCAAGTGCTCTTTTATTACGTGAAAAAAGTGAAAATATGTTGAATTTTCTTTACATTTTCTTTGTACGGTTGTACTCATATGACATCACGAGCCTTAGTAGTCTCCTCATCCAGCGGCTCCAACACAAAAATTGTACAAATTCATAACTTTTGCATCGATTGTCCAATTTTCCTCAAACTTTCACTAATGTGTTCTACTAATATTGCTGCATTCTCTCAATCCTTATGTTTATGAAGGTGAACTTGTCCTTTAATAAATATGTACACTGTACATGTACATACCATAACTTGGGATTTGCTTTAAAAACAAAAACAAAAAACAATAATTACCTGGCCCCTATACCTTCCCCAATCCCCATAAACCCAAAATAAGAACTGGATATCATGGCATGACATGACACACACTATGGCAGCCATATCCACAATACAGGAGCTGATTCTGCAATAAAGTAATGCAGAGTAATAAGGAGGAGTTACAATTTTATATTCAAGTAAGCTCAGCAGTCTTCAAAACACCCACACATGCTCCCACTCCTAAACATAGACTGAGTCTTTGATAAATTTACTACATGTACATAACCGTTACCTCTACTGGGACCCCCCCCCCCCCCCACACACACACACTGATATACACAATATCCACAAGCACCTTCACACAACTCCCCCCCCCCCTCCCATGCATGCACATGAGTACACAAGAAGGAAACAAAATGAAATAGGGAAGTTGGTTGTAAAAAAGAAAGAGCACAAATTTCCTGTTGCCATAACAAAAGAAAACCCTTTCATAACATCAAGTGTCAGGTAAATCTATCATGACCTGGCATTATACACATACTCTGCTTGAATAAAATAATTCGAATGTAAAAACAGCTCATTTTTTGAGAACCAGGTATATCATACAGTACATACGTGTATCTTTCCAGAGAACACTGTTCCGTACCATGCGAACAGTTACTTCATGCATGGACCTACAACACATAAGGACGACGAACGCAGGACTTTCTTTGGTCCCATCATCACTACTGCCACCTGATTATGTGCATCTGAGTACAGTCAGATGTTTGGACAATGACATTATTGTGGACAATGACATTATTGTGTAATTGTGCATCGTCACTGACAAAAGAAGCATTTCCCCCATTTCGGTCTTCTTTGGTAGAGGAGTCTTTTCAGACTCAACTGGCTTTGAATCAACACCAATGATGGGGAGTAGCAAACCTCAAAATATGACAAATTTTGTGTCCCAAAGTTACTGAAGTGGACACTTGTGGACACGCATGCAATGTTGCTTAACTCTTAATGTGCCATGGTGGAAACCCCCTTTGTGCCACATAATTCTGAGACACTAACGGTTTCATGCTTTGAGAAAACATTCTGTTTTTCATGTCTATTTAACTTCTTTAGATTTCTGTTGAGCTGGGGCAAATAGCGAGTAAAGTTGTCGAGAAAATGTCAAATGCCAAGCTTTGCTTTGATGTATTATTGTACGACAAATCTATGATTGTTTTTCTTTCACATGACCAGTAGTTACATTACTGCAAAGGCATGACTTTTGCACGCAAAAAAAAAAAAAAATGACAAAAAACTTAGAAATTACTCTCAAATCCAGGAGAGAACACCTGTTGACAGATATTCACCACATGAAATGCAAGCTATATGTGAGAGGAATGGAAGCGTGAGAAAAGCTTTCATTGTACCGCGGCATTTGGCGATTTATCGATCGGATTAGGCGGATTAGTGCGTTTGAGCAGAATATGCGAAGTTGGCACGCAGTCGACTGAGTCGGACGTGCGAACGTGGCACATAAAGAGTTAATAGTAAGACATACATGTCGTCTACCGTTACTGTCCATGTTTACTCTGAAACAATGTGCGAAAAATGGGGAAAATTAGGTTACAAATCACAATCAGTCTGTAAAAATATTTGCTTCCTCGAGTAAAGTACGTGCATTTCGCAAATGAAATTAGCTGGGCGATGATTTACCAATATACACTACAACTGCACATGCATTTTTCTTGATGTGATAGAGTTATATTCTTCTGCGCATGTAGTTTGTTAATTTCTCAAAAAGCCGTCTTGTTTTATCCAGGCTGGCTGTCGGCGGTCATGATGAGATCAAAGCAGGTAAGTATGTTTAAAATGCTTTTGTGATGCTTTTGACAGAAACAGGTGTTTGAATTAATAAACGAGCGATGTATGTCCATGTGTACTAGGTCCATGCTTCATGCTACATGTTCTAGATGTTGAGAATACCAAGCTCACACAATGAACCTGCTGCCATAACAAAAGCATATCTTCCCAAGCATCAAGACTCAGGTAAATTGACTCCCCTAACGAACATCCTCTGCATAATAAATACATTCAACTTCATTTAAATGCAATACGAGCTCATCTGAAACATTAGGGAGCTTTAGATTTGTGGCGCAGACGTTTGAGACGACGAGTGTGTTGGACGTTCTCCTCTCTCCCTGCGTCATGCTGAAAGTAGCTTCATATTACCCTAGGATGCAACCTATAAAAAATAAAATGGGGCCCCCATATAATCCGTGCATGAAGTAGCTCTCTACGTTGTGAACTGAGCGGATGTAAAATTAGCACAGAATGCGTAGTGAAACTCATATGACGCGAGCTATAAATAGATCAATTTTGATTCATGATTCTGCGCATGCGCAGAACATGTTTTTTTCCTCTGAACGTTCCCGTCGCGAAAATCTAAAACTCCTTATTATATCATGCATGTACCTTTGCAGGGAACATTGTCATATAGCTTAGAAGAGTTACTTCATACTCAATATTGAGAATGTATACCTAGCTTATACAATATACCTGTTGCCCTAATTGCAAAATCTTTCCAAACATCATATGCCAGGCAAATATATTACCACCTAGGCTTCCTGATCAATAGACTTAATATACAGTATTACATGCAAATGTAATGAGCTCATTTTGTGAACCATGTGTAAAGTGGACTCCCGTTAAACGAAGTCCTTGGGCCCGGCAGTTCTCTTCCGTTATATCAAAATTTCGTTATAACTGAGCAAATAAACAATAAAAATGCATAGAGTGGATAATGTTGCGGCCTTAATTTTTACTTCTGTTGTAAACAGGAATTTCATCATAACCATGTTTGTTATAATGGGAGTGCACTGTATCATATATTTACCTTTTTCGGAGAAACATTGGGCCATACCATACCATACACAGTACCTGTTGTCATACCAAAAACAAAACCTTTCCAAACATCAAGTGCCAGGCATTTATGTTAAAACTTGGCAGACACTCATTGATAAACATCATTTACCAGGTAAATGTAAATCAAAAGACCCAGTGGAACTAGCTTTAGTCCACCTTCCACGTATTTACACAGAGTATTACATAGGAAGAACTTAGCAAACTTGGGGGGCTTTGGGGGTCTCCAGGGGGCATGGCTTCCATTTGTATATTCTCTTGCAATACACTGCAAGGGGAAGTGCGTGGTGGGGGAGCATTATACCCATTTGAACACATTGAGATCCAATCACCCTTGGGATGCTACGTGCCAAGTTTGGTGAAAATCCATCATGGGGTTTTCAATATTAAGTTAAAAATGTATAAAGCTCACACACAACAGACAAAACGCATCGAAAAATGAATGATCCCAATGGCCAAGTTTGAGAACATAGTGTACCACACATACATGTATCTTTCCAGAGCACATTTGCCTATACAGTACTTAACCATGAGTCAATTCATGGTATTATTATACAGCAGCACAAGAACTGGAAGAGGGGCAAAGAGGCTGACAGCATGGCAGTCATCAAAAGTCCTCGTCGCTGCTGTCATCTCCTCTGCTCTTGTCAAAGCCAAAAATGGTCTTATTGCTGGAGCTGACGCTATCTTGTAATTTGATGATTCCTGTAAATGAATACATAGAGCAGTATAGTGTATCAGGTATGGTATCAGTGTATAATTCCATGAAGCATTCACGCAACAACAGCTGTGCTATGTAAGTGTACCTGCCATGCAAACTGTCACCTTTTATTTCACCTTCCATGAAATTTACACTAAAAGTGCAACAGCTTTTTCAAATGCTGATTTCTAATATGGTGAAATCACAGTGCATAATACACATGCACTACCTAAAAACATCAATTCATTAATGCTATTGTATTGTTGGCAAGATATGACAAGGAAGTTACATTGTAACATTAGTTAATATGGTCAAACCTGCCTTAGTAGCCACCTGCCTTATGCGACCACTGTTACAATTCCCTCAAGAGAAAAGCCATGTTAACAACCCAGTCTATAACAGCCACTTTTTTCATCTCCCTTAAGTGACCACTATAGACAGATTTGACTGTATGTGGACAGAATCTTGCTGAACTTAGATAAGATGCTACCTTCTGCATGTGACAAAGCAGTTCTACTAATCAAAAACATACTGAAAGGTTATGTTATTGTACAAAATTATCAGACATGGATGCACTGAATTGGTACACTATTCCAATGTATATATCACTGAATAGTGGGTACAGCTGTAGTACTAAAAATGACTGAGTAATGAGAAGATGAGTCATTCTATCAAGACCACAGGGGAGAGTGATCATCAAGGAAAGGTCATATTCTTGCTCATCTTCATCACTTTGCTCCTAGCATATAATTTCTGCTTCAATGGTGCCACAACATACATGTATTCACACACACACATGTACAAAATCAAATTATTTTCACATCAACATTTTTAGATATCGCAGTGGTTTGACATTCCTTCATATATCAATTAGTATAGATTTTTTTTTCCCTTTTTTTCAGGAATTCTCAACACCAAACATTGTGGCTACAACAAAGACTTGACTCACCAGATTTTGACATTCTCTTCTCTAGTGTCGGCGTGGTGAAGTTATCTGTGTTTCCAAGCTCATCGAATCCCACAATTCTGATGATACAAGCATAGCACACATCCTGTCCATATTCATTTACTGACAGTACATAATACAAAACATGCTCATTTGGGGTGGTATGGAAGACCTGCTGGTCATAGTAATTCCATAACCTTCTCCTTTTGAAGGTGGGCTGTTACAAGGGAAGATTCTTAGATTTGGACTCCCAGATTACTTACCATGTTATTCTTGCCATAATGAAGTTTACAGGTAGGTCCTACATATATGCATAATTATTCACAAGAACAACAATGATATAAATACACTTGTATGTAGAATTCAAACCAATGCATCTGGTTGCATCTTGTTTTATAATTAACTATGTGAATGCTATCAATATAACTAAATTCCCTCAGCAACAACTACATAGAGAGAGTCCAGTTTTTGCAAGTACCTGAGTTACTGTATTATATGTACATACTGTTAACATGTTTTCTATCCAACACAAAATGTTTTTAAAGACTAAAGAAAACTGCACAAATGTCACCTTCAGACCAATGGCTCATATTACCCTAAGAACTGCCATCATCATAAGCCATACAGTGTATATATATATATACACAGACACAGACACACACACACACACACACACACATATATATATATATATATATATATATATATCACTCTTGAATTAACAGTGCATAAAAATGTCTGGTACTAATACACACTGGAGAAAAGTTAACACATCCTTAGGCACTCTAAACAGCACTCTAGCTATCACTATTAACCCTATTCTAACTGGGGGGGTCAAATTGACCCCCCCTCGATGTTTCGCGCCACGATTCCGCAACGTGCAAAGATTTTGCCGCTTCGTTTCACGACTTTTTTCATTGAAGTCTCCCGCAAATTTTGAGACCAAATTTGCGACGTCTGGGTACACCGTTCTGAAGTTATGTAATGTTTTGCATATGCATGTCAACCCGAAAACAGCTCAAATTCATGATATCGTGTCCAAATCCAATGCAAATTGTGTTTTTTGGTTCAATTGATATAAATTAGATTATTTCAACTTTTAACCATTGAAATTAATCAATTCTAGTGTAGATAAGCCTGAAAAAAAGCCTGCAACAAATTTTGGCAAAAAACAATAGAAAACAAAAGGTCGAAAAAACAGTAAAATACATAAGAAATTAACAAAACAATAAAAAACAAAAGAAATTGATTTTGATTGCGCTATCTTTTTACATGAAAATTGTTTGATATGTCTTGAGGAATTCTGACACAAAAATTTAGCAATCCTTCAGTCTTTTTGATGGAGTTATAGGTGAAAATATGATTTCAAGCACAAATTTGCATAATTAATTTATTGAAAATAGAAAGGAAATATTTTTCTATTGTATGACCATGTAATCTTGTAGTTGACATCCAACTCTATCTTTAGGCAAAATTCCGCGGCTATCACGCGATCGGTGGCCGAGATCTGAAGGGGGGTCAAATTGACCCCCCCCCCCCCCCCCACGGTAAAAACTTGGTCTCAAATAACCCAGTTAGAATAGGGTTAAGGTACATGCACTGGGATATTTGATCACAAGCTAATCTTTGGCCAAATATACTAATTACGTCATCAAAATTAATTACGTGACGACTTTCATCAGGTCGCTCATTGAATTCCACATGTTTAAAGACAAGAGTAAAGTTGTTTCATAATTAAGATCAGACGCCACATAACCCTGCTTCCTTGCTTCCTGACATAAGACATTTTTGATACTTGATTTTCAATGTGCAAAACTCTACAACAGCTAGTAGACTGAAGATTCACTCTTTTCACTAGAAATTTGCTCTTTCAAATATATTAGAAGCCCATTTACAACAAAGTAGACTTTCAGTCTCCACTATTACTTGATTAATACCTCTCTTTTTGTTTGTTTTAATGGAAAGAATGGACATCTTATGTTCACCACAGTAATGCCCAGGTTGACTTGTTTCATGAATATACAAGTACTGTACCTGTCTTCTAGATCTTTGTTTCAGTGACTGTAGTTAATTGATTGATTTGCACACATTTCTTGATCAGAGTGACTGACAAATCTTTGTATCCAGTCTATTGCCTCATGCTGTCATCAAGTATTAAGTTTGTGATAAATTTTAGGCTCATTTGACCCCATAATTTCTGACTAAATCAAGTGAATGATTAGAACCTGGTTTCTGTTCAGCAGGGAACACAGCAAATCATTATTAGATATGAATGACTTTTTAATCAATCAACTTCCTACCTGTCAACAACGATTCCATCAATAAAGCACAAAACAGCTGGAAGGACCTGTATCTGAAGCTTCTGAATGAAGAAGGGGACAATATCCACACACACCCGGCAGAACTTGACGTCCAGATACTTTTGCACCAACACCTGAAAGTTCAGACATACTTCATGAATTAGTACATTTTCATGTAAGTAAATGTTATACAAATAGTGAATGGTCACGAGTGCGATGGTACAAGATTTCGCAAGAGGTGAAAGATAGAGGTGCTCTTTTCAACGAGGTGAAGCCGAGTTGAAAAGTGCGCCTCATCTTTCACCGAGTGCGAAATCTGGTTCCATTGCACGAGTAAAAACCATACACTATTTGTTTTATACAACACCTCGAACGTCAACAGATTTGGTACTCACAGATTCTTGAATTTAGCACAGAAATGGCAACCATTTTCTGTGAAAGACGAATGAGTAGCCTCACAGTCGCAGTCACCGTGTACGTAGGCACAAAATGCGAAACAAAGTTGTTTACAAAATGAGTGACAAAAATACGCACTTGTAAGCGCGCTTGTCATTGTTGAGTGTGTTTGTTTATTGTGACATCAGAGCCGTACAATGGAACATTTTGCTCAAACAAAATTGCATGGCTGACAGCCAGAGCGTGCGATGGAACTTTTCACTAAATGTCACGTGACGGGCAATCGACCAATCGGAGAGCTACATTCTAAATAGGTGTTGTATAATATCATATTTTGCACTTTTTTTATTTTGTTAAATAATCATGGAACTCTCATCTGAAGTTGAACATTCCAATTTTGGATGAAAACGAACAGGAAAACTTCTCAATGTGACTTTTGCATGCTTTTCTTTATTTCATTTTATTTGATTTATTCATTTATTTATTTATTTATTTACTTATCTATGTATCTATTCATTTATTCATTTATCTATCTATCTATCTATCTATCTATCTATCTATCTATCTATCTATTTTCTTTGCAACACATGGGAAAGAATTCATTTAACTTCAAGCATTACTTGGATTCCATTCACTAATAGATTACCTTTAAATGCTTATCCATAATGCTACACCTCCTGAAGTCTGTGTGGTAAAAATGGATTATGATGCGTGGAATGCTGGTGGTCTGTTTCAACACATCCTCCTCCTTCTCTATTTCACTGTTGAAAGAATAAGATTGGTGTAAAAGAGTAAACAATTGAGTCATTACTCACAATGCATGTTCCCAATTCATTGTCACAACTGTTCACTTATTTTAAGCTCAGAATTTGTGAATTTGTGAATTTGGGCCAAAGACTGACAGACAAACTTCTGGAGACTGAATGGACTGACTACTGTGTATGCAAAAATTATGTACCATCTCATGCTTCCATTTCACAATCACAACCTAAGTTTTATTTCCTATTGAACCGCCATTTACATTCCGTTCTGGGACCTCGCCAACATGACTCATTACCTCCCACAAGCACACCCACCTGTGTTCATTCTATTTCCTCTGTCACCAACCCCCTTTGCCCCACGATGGTATACACTTGTATGATACTCGCCGAGTTATGTAATCACCCATGTTGTGCAAAAATAAAGTACATAGTTGCCGCCCAGACACCAAAGAGAACAGTCCGAGTTTTGTTTCTCTGTCTTTGCCAAATGTATATTACAGCTGACACACCTGGCTTGTGCCGAAAGGGTGGGTTGGGTGGTGGCGCGTCGCGTTAATGGGAACACCACCCTTCGTCCAAAGCCCCCCCGGTTTTGCCGAAAGGGTGCGTTGGGAGCGTTGGGTCGCGTCGCGTTGACTGGAACCCCACCCTTCGTCCAAAGCCCCCCCCCCGGTTTTGCCGAAAGGGTGCGTTGGTACTTTTTCTCATGTAATATTAAAAGACGACTTCTAAATTTATATTTAACCTTCAAACAACCATTTCAAAGAGGCTATCGTCCGGATTGGTTTACACTCTATTACCACCTGGTCTACAGCCAGTTGGTCTAATAGACTGTTTAATATCAGTTGGTCTAATAACCAGTTGGTCTAGTCATCATTTCGTCCAATTACTGTTTGGTCTAATTGTTATTTGGTTCAATTACTATTTGGTCTACAGTCAATTCGTCTAAAAATAGCCATTTGGTCTATTTTTGGTCTATTATGAGTTGGTCTAATTCCATTTCGTCTAATCATCAAATTGTCTAAAATGAAACCAAATTTATCCAATATAAATTTGGTGTACACATCAATAAAAAGCCCCCCCCCCAAAAAAAAAAAAAAAAAAATAGCCCAGACAATAAGATCAAATCGTTATTAGACTAAATGGGTGTAGACTAAATGATGATAGACAGAGGCTAGACCAACTGGGCAATGGACCAAAATTAATGATGTATACACCAAATTTATATTTGACAAAATAATTTGGTTTTATTTTAGACCATTTGATGATTAGACGAAATGGAATTAGACCAACTCATGATAGACCAAATCGGTATTTGATGATACAAAGTGGTGTTAGATAAAAAATAGACCAAATGGCTATTATCAGACGAATTGACTGTAGACCAATAGTAATTAAACTAAATAACAATTAGACCAAACAGTAATTGATGGACGAAATGATGACTAGACCAACTGGTTATTAGACCAACTGATATTAAACAGTCTATTAGACCAACTGGCTGTAGACCAAGTGGTAATAGAGTGTAAACCGATAATAATAGTAATAATAATAATAATAATACATTACATTTGTAATGCGCTTAATACAAAATGAAATTAGACCAACTTCCGTCTCTTCCCTACTGTGCGCTTAGAAACCGATCCGGACGATAGCCTCTTTGAAATGGTTGTTTGAAGGTTAAATATGAATTAAAAACTCGTCTTTTAATATTACATGAGAAAAAGTACCAACGCACCCTTTCGGCAAAACCGGGGGGGGCTTTGGACGAAGGGTGGGGTTCCAGTCAACGCGACGCGACCCAACGCTCCCAACGCACCCTTTCGGCAAAACCGGGGGGGCTTTGGACGAAGGGTGGTGTTTCCATTAACGCGACGCGCCACCACCCAACCCACCCTTTCGGCACAAGCCGACACACCTGATGCACATCATTGTGTCTCTCATTTATTCATTCATTCATTCATTCATTCATTCATTCATCTTTTAGTGGTTTATGATATGGGACATACACTGTGATTTTTTTTTTTCCATTGATATTTGGACAGTAATCATGACAATACATGTACACATCATCTCACATCACACATTGTACATCTCTCAATGAAAGTTACAATGATCACAAACAGTACCCTACAATTCTATTACACAATCATAACCTTTATAGCCCAAGCTACTCTGACCCTTCCCAGAACCCAAAATTTGAGTTTGCAAACTGATGATGTATGTTACTACAGGTAAAACTTGTGTGAAAAATTCAAAATAACATGTTAAAAAAATACATTTTTCCATCATTTCTGTTTTATATCCATTATTTAATGCCTACATCACCAAAAAAAAAAAAAAAAAAAAAAAAAAAAAAAAATCATTACCAGCACCTCCCATAAGCAGTGATGATAGTGGTAGGTTTTCTTGTTGACTTTGGCACTCAGAATGCATGGAGTCTTGTGTTTTCTTTCAAAAAAGTGCAGCAGCTGTTTCAATGCTGCATACATTTAAATACTGTTGATTTCACAGAGTTTAATTTTCACGAATATTGTGAATCAACAATTTAACAACAAACAAACATATCATGAACAGACAGACATCAGACACTTAAAGATAGCCTTAGTGTCACAACCCCGAAAACAACACCTCGCAAAAATGTCTCTGCCATCCCCAATCATGAAAATACCTACACACAAAAAAATAAATAAATAAATAAATAAATAAGTAACAGCTTATACAGTAAATGATTATAAAATGTAGATGGCTCTTACCTGTACAGCCCCAACCCTTGCTCCTGTATGGCCTTAGCTGCATCCACCTCCCGCTTTAGTTGATTCATTCTGGCCTCACGGATACTTGCAGGAATATCCTCATTCTCAAGCTGGTCAAACAGCTCCTGAAGAGCATGATATTGAGAGAGGAGACCAGGATACTTGTCTTGTACAGTATGCATCTAGTACAATGTAATTGGTCATTTGTGTCTCACATTGTTTTGTCTTTCTACTGAAGCTTGCAATGTTTCCAACCGCTAGGCAGATTTCAGTCTAACTGTTGGTAATTGTCTAAATAGCATCATAACTATCACACAGTTTAAAAACCATGGTGTTTGTAGAGCACAAGCCAGAAGGCACAACTCATGACAAAAGGATGATTTAAGTCTTGTTTCTTTTGCAACTGCAAGCATTTTCAAAAGTAGTTTTATATTCATTTATTTAGAAGTAGAGTTCTATCTCTAAAGCTCTATTTAGACTATTTTAGATCTCTTTGCCTATCATCTAGTTTAAAGGTCCTGTTTACCTTTGGGAGCAGTGATTAAAAAAAAAAGTTCCATGACACCTTGACCGACAACATGTCTTTACGAAGGCAAAAAACTTCTCATATATAATAATGACATTTGCTGGGTCAGTTGTTCGCTTCTTAGACAGACACCATTGATACATACGCCATTGCGACGGTTTCCACCGTTGTGGTGGAAACGCAACTTCGACCCAGTTCCCCCCGCATAAAAATGGTTATTATTATTTTTTCCAGCTTGGTTTTCAAACCAATCTGGAAAAAATATATACAGGATTAATCAGTAAACATTTTGACTCACCTCTTCCACTGTTTCCTCCTGTTTTCTGGTTGTTTCCTCCACTTCTTTGCAGTGCTCCCCAATTCATCGCCGCCTTCGTTTGAAAAATGACCGCATGAACGTCTACGGCAAGCCAAATGCTCCATACAATCGCTATATCGGTACACTTGTGTTTATTGACTAAAGTACTAGTAAGTTGTTCGAGCGCTAAATTTAACTTCGTAATATTGTGAATGAGCAAGAAAATGCTCATTCACAATATTACGAAGTTAATAATGCTCATTCACAATATTACGAAGTTAAATTTAGTGCTCGAACAACTTACTAGTACTTTAGTCAATAAACATATTCGTGTACCGATATAGCGATTGTATGGAGCATTTGGCTTGACGTAGACGTTCGTGCAGTCATTTTTCAAATGAAGACGGCAATGAATTGGGGAGTGCTGCAAAGAAGTGGAGGAAACAACCAGAAAACAGGAGGAAACAGTGGAAGAGGCGAGTCAAAATGTTTACTGATTAATCCTGTGTAGATCTCTATATTTTTTCCACATTGGTTTGAAAACCAAGCTGGAAAAAATAATAATAACCATTTTTATGCGGGGGGGGGGGGGGGGGGGGGGGGGAACTGGGTCGAAGTTGCGTTTCCACCACAACGGTTGAAACCGTCGCAATGGTGCATGTATCAATGGTGTCTGTCTAATGGTGTCTGTCTAAGAAGCTAACAACTGACCCAGCAAATGTCGTTATTATAAATGAGAAGTTTTCGCCTTAGACAGTCACATCTGCACATGTCTGCTTGTATAGGCCTACTTGTCGGTCAAATGCACACCTAGCGTCTGCAGCCTGGTTAAACTCGGGCTATAAACTGTACTAATAGAATGTACTACACAAGACTTACATCTTCATCAACGAAACCGTCATCGCCATCTGTATTTGTATCTCGCCCAATGTACCCGGAGCCACCTGCATGATCCCCTACATCAGTGTTTGTAGCCATCTTGATTCTTGATCTTGTGTTACACAGTTGTGCACGGGTACACCACAGGAAATGACACAAATGGGACTGAGGTAGCTGACTACCGGCACAGAGGTAGAATCTATTTCCCTGCTGCTGAATAAGAACAACTACAAGTGCCCTGGAAAATAAGATACTGGATTGGGTGTAACACGGGTGTTGAATTAAACGTTGGCTGCAAAAATACCCAGCATCACAAGTAGGGTCGAGGCATGGCGTCCCACAGCAGGCAGGATAATCATCAACTTGATGGACCTAATAATGCACGGTTACTAGACAACAACAGCTTGCTCGGTACGGTACCCACCTTGCAATCGGGTGCACACGAACACGTACACTCGCACGACTAAGCATTTCTGATCTGAAATAAACAAAAGTGTTTATTCAGAGGGTGTAAAGATTTATCTCGGATCCAAAGTCTGTCAGTTGTGCGACCGAAAGTCGTTTCGTGTACGGTGGGATTCGCGGGATTAGCGGGATCAAAGAGATTTTATAACCCTGTACCACTATTCTCTTTGAGCGGGATACAAAAAAAAACTAGAAATGTCGCTTTGGCGACTGGTATGCCTCCGCCATAATGCATGATTTTCCCAATAGGTCTAGATAGTACATGTGGACACTGTGTGATTACATTTTCACAAAATTGGCAAAATATTGGAATGACAAGTTTGTCACAAAATGTGTTGAATGTTCACCTTCCTTGACGTAGGTTTAATTGGATGAATAGGAGAGTATGTATCTAGGGATTTAAGGACTTTAACTTGACTTTGACCCATTCATACATTTAGGCATTGAGTAATTTTCAAGGTAGAGGTGTGGAGAAAAAGTGCAATTTCTGAATTGAATAGTAAATTGTTACCATTTTCATCTGGCCCTTGACCCTAATATTCATAAGATAATTGCTTTCAGGTAGAACATGCATAATATATACTAAGTTTCAAGGTAACTTGAGCCACTTCCGAGATATGGAGGAAAAAGTTAGTTCAGCACTTTCACTTGATCTTTGACCTTTTGACCTTTGAGGCAAAAAGAGAGAGAAAAAAAAAACTTTCCAGAGAATTTCTATTAGGTTACACACGCATACACCAAGTGTAAAAAAATAACCCTGCTGGCATTGCATAAATATGAGGGTAATAGTAAAATTTTGAAGTCTTGCACTTGACCTTTGACCCCTGACCTTTGACCCCATGAACCCTACATTCTCTAGATAATCACTTCCAGTCAGTACACGTATATACTATGTTCCATGAAGATACCTTGAACAATTTTCCAAGGTACGGAGAAAAAAAAAGAAGTTTTAATATTTTTACTTGACCTTTGACCTTTGACCTTTGACCTCATGACCCAAACTTTCACCAGAGAATCTTAATTGGGTAATACATGTATACACTAAGTTTCAAGAAAATATCTTCAGGCATTCAATAGATATGGTGGAAATAGTAAAATTTTATGTATTTGACCCTCACCTTTTGACCTTTGACCTTTGACCTCATGACCCAAACTTTCACCAGAGAATCTTAATTGGGTAATACATGTATACACTAAGTTTCAAGAAAATCTCTTCAGGCATTCAATAGATATGGTGGAAATAGTGAAATTTTATGTATTTTACCCTGACCTTTTGACCTTTGACCTTTGACCTCATGACCCAAACATTCACCAGAGAATCTTAATTGGGTAATACATGTATACACTAAGTTTCAAGAAAATACCTTCAGGCATTCAATAGATATGGTGGAAATAGTGAAATTTTACGTATTTGACCTTGACCTTTTGACCTTTGACCTTGAGCATGTGCACCCAAAAGTTGATAGGCACAACTTCACCCCCTAATACACATACATGCCAAGTTTCATTAGGATACCTCAACAGGTTTCGATAGTTATCTTGTCCACAAAATTCATTACGGACGGACGGAAGGACGGACGGACGGACGGAAGGACGGACGGACGGACGGACGGACGGACGGACAACCCGAAAACATAATGCCTCCGGCACCACTTCGTGGCGGAGGCATAAAAAAAAAAAAAAAAAAGGTTCACTACATCCATGCATTGCTCATGCCAATTGAAAGACGACTATCATCTGGTTTGCATTTTTTTTCTTCTTTTTTTTGTGTCGAATTGAGTTATAAATCAGCCTCTATTTGAGCACCTACGTTTCACAGTCACTGACAGTATCCAGCTATTCCTGTTGGAAAGAACACAGTGTCCGACAGTGTGTTCACAATGTGCTTGTATTACAGTCATAAAGTGTTCACATAATAATCTATGTTCTGTTTCACACTGTAGGGCCTAATTGATGATTAAAAATGTTCACAATGTTAAAACGCTCGAATTTATTTCAATAATGTGAAGAGCTAGATTTCACATTGTGTTTCACATTGTGTTTCACACTGTGGGACACTGTGTTCTTTCCGTCGGGGAGCTTATACATAACTCTTACCAGGCCCCTATTTGGGCGGGGGTGTTCAGGGAGTGTTTCATCAACGTTTGTCAGCGCCGACAAGTTCAGCGCTGACAATTTCAGCAAAATCCTTGGTTTTGATTGGATAAGATGCTCTGGTCACTGACTGTTACTATGGTGATTGTCAGCGATGACAACATGTCAGCGCTGACAAACGTTGATGAAACACGTACCCCCTCAGGTATCACTCCCTGTGATGAGCATGCCAGAATTCCTCTTGAGTATACCAGAAGAATTATTTTTTTTTTCTGTTCTTTTTTTATTTCAAGATTCAATATCAAAGTCAAATTCGTACGATTATACCCTTAAAGGTTTAACCGCCCATAAGGTTGTTTTTTGTTTATTTTTTAACATTATCAAATGAAATGTGCACAATATATAAATTTAAAAAAAACTTACAGGATACGAAAAAAACGGAGGAACTGCCCATTCAGCCCTATTTACAAAATGTATAATTGTTCTTTCATGGAGTTCCTCATATTTATCAATATGCCGTACATACAAATATGGAAATACTCAAGAAAATATTTACAGAATCTGACATCTGCAGTGAGATAGTCTGCAATTATTGGATAAAAATAAAAAAGAAACAAAACAAACCACGGAAAAAGGTCTGACTCCGAGTGAATGGCTGAGCGAAATATCTGAGAACCAGTATGATCCAAACTGGACCATGACCAGGCAGTTCAGTGCTCACCAGAAATTTTCAACCCCACTCACATTTTCCCCCTAATGTTTGTCTTACTTTTTACGTGAAAATTCCCCAAATATTCCACCGAAAGTGTGCAGTACATGGTTGATTTTAATTCTAACAGTGCAAAAGCTCCCTCGTTTGTGAGATGGTATCCCCAACTCGGCTGCTGTGCGTAGATAACATAAAATTTTCAAAGAAAGTAATGATCAGTAAATGAGACAATCATGCAGCAATATTGCATAATTTAGTTTGTGTGGGACTTTTCTTTCAACTTGAATAAGTAACCAACCTATCTTCTTAAGTTTTGGATTGAAAATTTTCCAAATATTCCAATAAAATGATTGCGCCCCAGTTTATTATATTTCAAAGCTAAAAATGCAAAACCTTCCGTGTGGTTGTGGGACATGGGCGTAAAGGGGGTGGGATGGAGGGTGTATCCATACCCCCCCCCCCCCCCATTCCTGGAGGAGGGGGTATGGCCTTTACAAACAACCCCCTCCCCCGACTTAAAAAAAAAACACAAAAAAAAAACACAAAAAAACACAAAAAAAAAAAAACGGAAGAAGAGAAACGTGATTGTATTAACTTCGTCATCAGGCCCGCCTATCAGTGAGAGCTAAACAGAGCTTAACAGTATTCCATCTTTTAGGGTTTGTATTCATAATTTTCTCGAGCGCTTGCAAAAATCTCACTCTTTGTGGGAAGGGATATTCCACATCCTCCCTCGCACATCTTCCTGACTATAGTATTATAATCATAAATATGTATTGCTTTTTGACAGAAAATGTATCAAATAATGTTTCACCTAAAGTGTGCACCACATCTCTGAGTTTCAGGTCTGAAAATGCAAAATCTCCCTCGTGTGGGAGGAGGCCTACCCCTACCCACATCCTCTTCCCGCACATTGCCCTGAATATTTCTTTTTTTTTAATCTAAACAAAAAATGAATATTTTCACCAAAACTGTGCACAAGATCTCTGAATTAAAGGTCTGAAAATGCAAAATCTCCCTCGTGTTGGAGTTGGTACCCTATCTCCCCACTCGGTCCCTCCGCTCCCTCGCACATTGTTTTCCAAGTCTCCCCCCACCCACTCGGTCCCTCCGCTTCCTCGCACATTGTTTTCCAAGTTCCCCCCCCCCCCCGGAAAATGGATCGACGCCCATGAGGATGATTGTATTATATGAATATCCATATTATCATTTTATTTATCTAATTCAGTTTAATTTAATAGCTATACGTATACATCGCGAGCGTGTACGTATTATGGGCTTGTAAAGTTTGTGCTACGATGTGATCATTTCCCACTCGTCGGTACGGATTATTCGCCAGTAGTGTGGCCAGGATACTCCATCCAATCCCCCCCCCCCCCCCCCCCCCGTCGCTGCGCTATACACCTCGTTTTGTGCTCCCAAAAAAACTGAACATATTTATTATTGCACCCCCAATAAAACACATTTCTTCGTACGCCTATGAACTTGAGTAACGTCTCTAGCTCGCACTCCTTCACATTCATTACCAGAAATTGATCTATCCGAAAAAGGTGCATGGTTGGCATCTTTTGCAACACAAATCCTACAGAAGGATAATGCTGAACTTAGATAGGTTGGCACAACTATTTATAAAGTATTCTGCACGAATTAGGAGTGACTAGACTTTTCTTCTTCATGGCTGATTATAATGTGTCAATAACTGATTTTTACACGCAGATATACAGTTCTATATAATACCTACCCCTCGGAAACCGTACCTGAGATCGGATCGCTTCACTTGATGCCTCAGAAAGGTCCATTATTTCCGATTTGGACGCCCCCCCCCCCCCCTTCATTTAAAAATCCCAGTTGTTGAAATGAAAATACTTGTCTGGGTGCTACTAATTACAAGAAACACCTAGGCCCCAATATAGATAGATTCATGACATTTCCCCCCAGTCCATTTGTGTTGATATGAATACTTTTATTCCAGAAGAGCCCCCTCTTCGTCGTCGTAGCAGAGTCCTTCAAATATTTTACTCCCCTTCTGTTTGCATTTTCACTCGAAATATCGCTTACGTAGGCCTACCAAAGGAGCGTGTTCATTGAATTTAGCTCTTTGATAGCGTATCTTCGTCAAACAATGCTTCTTTCAACGGCGTAGCCAGGATTTCATCTTAGGGGGGGCGGTTAGTCTGCGAGGGAGCGAAGCGACCGAGCCCGAGCGAGCGGAGCGAGCGAGGGGGGGGGGGGGGGGGGGGAGGGTGTGGGAGGGGGGTGTCCCCCCTCCCACGGTAAGAACTTTTTTGCATTTGGATGTTGTAAATGGTGCAATTTGATGCATGTTTTTGCGCGTTTTATCGACGTGAAACAGTCCCACTTGTTTATGGTAGCAGTTTATTTTGATGTAGATTATTATTGAACAATTTGCCTATAAAAGGGTATAATTTAGATACACTTCTTGTATTAATTCTTTTCACTGAATATCATGAACGCGACTGAACCCGAGCGAGCGGAGCGAGCGAGGGGGTAGGGGAGGGTGTGGGAGGGGGGTTTCCCCCCTCCCACGGTGAGAACTTTTTACATTTTGATTTTGCAAATGGTGCAATTTGATGCATGTATTTGCGTGTTTTAACGACGTGAAACAGTCCCACTTGTTTAAGATTGCAGTATATTTTAGAGTAGATTATCATTGAACAATTTGCCTATAAAATGGTATAATTCCAATACACTTTTTGTATTAATTCTTTTCACTGAATATCATGAACGCGACTGAACCCGAGCGAGCGGAGCGAGCGAGGGGGTAGGGGAGGGTGTGGGAGGGGGGTTTCCCCCTCCCACGGTGAGAACTTTTTACATTTTGATTTTGCAAATGGTGCAATTTGATGCATGTTTTAACGACGTGAAACAGTCCCACTTGTTTAAGATTGCAGTATATTTTATATCATGAACGCGACTGAACCCGAGCGAGCGGAGCGAGCGAGGGGGAGGGGAGGGTGTGGGAGGGGGGTGTCCCCCCTCCCACGATAAGAACTTTTTGCATTTTGATGTTGCAAATGGTGCAATTTGATGCATGTTTTTGCGCGTTTTATTGACGTGAAACAGTCCCTCTTGTTTAAGGTAGCAGTATATTTTAGTGTAGATTATTATTGAACAATTTGCCTATAAAATGGTATAATTCAAATACACTTCTTGTATTAATTCTTTTCACTGAATATCATGAACGCGACTGAACCCGAGCGAGCGGAGCGAGCGGAGCGAGCGAGGGGGTAGGGGAGGGTGAGAGGGGAACCCCCCTCCCACGGTGAGAACTTTTTACATTTTGATTTTGCAAATGGTGCAATTTGATGCATGTATTTGCGTGTTCTAACGACGTGAAATAGTCCCACTTGTTTAAGATTGCAGTATATTTTAGTGTAGATTATTATTGAACAATTTGCCTATAAAATGGTATAATTCCAATACACTTCTTGTATTAATTCTTTTCACTGAATATCATGAACGCGACTGAACCCGAGCGAGCGGAGCGAGCGAGGGGGTAGGGGAGGGTGTGGGAGGGAGGTTTCCCCCCTCCCACGGTGAGAAGTTTTTACATTTTGGTTTTGCAAATGGTGCAATTTGATGCATGTTTTTGCGTGTTTTAACGACGTGAAACAGTCCCACTTGTTTTAGATTGCAGTATATTTTAGTGTAGATTATTATTGAACAATTTGCCTATAAAATGGTATAATTCCAATACACTTCTTGTATTAATTCTTTTCACTGAATATCATGAACGCGACTGAACCCGAGCGAGCGGAGCCAACGAGGGGGGAGGGGAGGGTGTGGGAGGGGGGTGTCCCCCCTCCCACGGTAAGAACTTTTTGCATTTTGATTTTGCAAATGGTGCAATTTGATGCATGTTTTTGCGCGTTTTATCGACGTGAAACAGTCCCACTTGTTTAAGGTAGCAGTATATTTTAGTGTAGATTATTATTGAACAATTTGCCTATAAAAAGGTATAATTTAGATACACTTCTTGTATTAATTCTTTTCACTGTATATCACGAACTCGACTGAACCCGAGCGAGCGGAGGGAGCGAGGGGGTAGGGGAGGGTGTGGGAGGGGGTGTCCCCCCTCCTACGGTGAGAACTTTTTGCATTTTGATGTTGCAAATGGTGCAATTTGATGCATGTTTTTGCGTGTTTTAACGAGTTGAAACAGTCCCACTTGTTTAAGGTTGCCGTATATTTTATTGTAGATTATTATTGAACAATTTGCCTATAAAACAGTATAATTCAAACACACTAGTCTTCTTGTATTAATTCTTACACTGAATATCACGAACGCTGTCTGTTCAGCAATCAAACAGAAAAAGCATGCACACGAGGGTGTAGATAGGGGCATATCCCCTCCCACACGAAGGTGATTTTGCGTTTTCAGACCTGAAATTCAGCGATCTGGTGCAAATTTTTGGTGCAACACTTTTTCATCGAAGTGTTAAAATCACGGAATTTAGCTCTTATTCCGAATGTGCACCATCTGTGCGTATGTTATAAAGTCTAGTGAGGTAGAACTTAGGGGAAGGGGGATTCCCCCTCCCGCTCGCGGAGCTTTTGCTTTTTTAGAATTGAAATAAAGCGATCTTGGTATAGCCACAGTCTACTTCTTTGCATGGCGGGGGGGGGGGGGAACAGGAAGAAGGCGTTGGCGAGTGTTATCTCCACTCTTCCCTTCCGATGGAGCTTGTATCTTTTTAAGGCTGAAATTGAGATATCTCGTATACGCATAATAAGCATATTTGATGGAATCAACATTTGGGTAATCAAAAAAAAAAAAAATGATGGGGGGGGGGGGGGGCTGAGGGAGGAAAGGGTCGATTAAAAGGGGAAATTTCCCTTATACATGAGGGAACCTTCAGTTTTCGGAATATTAGTGAAAAGTCTTGCACACTCAGAATTATTCAGAATTTTTTTTAATCTAAAAAGTGTACTTAGCTAGGGAAAGCGGCAAAGAGGGGGAGGGTTTGGGAGGGGGTATCCCCCTCCCAAGCACGAGAGATTTTGCATATTTTGAATTGAAATTCAACGATCTGGTGCACACTTTGAGTGAAATATTCAAGAAACTATATCTTATTTGATGAAAGGTTGCAAAGGAGACCCGCTTCATGTGCATGCATACAGTATACACGCATTTTTTTTTTTCCGCCTCCCAACTCCTCGGTCCAAATCTTAGGGGGGGCGACCGCCCCCATCGCCCCCCCCCCCCCCCCTGGCTACGCCAGTGGCTTCTTTACGCCCTTATGTTCATAAGTTTCATACTCCAGCAGTACCCGTGAGCATCACGGATTTGGTTGGAACATAATTTAATCATGTTACAGTCGTTTGCTGATATAAAGGATGAACTTTGAACACTGTGTCCCGAGCAGCTAAGTGCCGTTCATTAGTGCTTTTTTTACGCTGGAAAGAAATGCCTTGTAACATATCCTAAACAAACTGGTAAAGGAAACTCCTCAGTTGATGAAGCGTATCTGCGGAGGCCCGGTTTCGCGGCATTTAATCACGTCAAATGACACTTTGAAAACAGTCGGGATAAGTTTCAACCCTTAATCGTCGTGCTGGATTGGACTGCTGTAATGCGGTGTGCATGCTAATCACCTGTGCTCTGCAAAACTTTATTATTAGATAATGTTCTTTGTATAGAGTGGCATCTCGACCATTAATAACAGGACAAGATCAGTGGATGCCTGGTGGATGATATGACGGCTAATAGGGAATGTCGTACGGAGCTTTGCTGTGGATCTTGTACAAGTGTGTCCCTATTTATTAACCGAAAAAAACGTCATTAGACTTCATTCCTTATGTGAGAGAGGCGATTTAAAGTCGTAGATCATGCGCACCAGGATTAACAGAAATTGTAACAAGAAGTTCCGCCTTCTGACATTTTTGTGATATTTCTTCAGTCTGTTTGGAGCTGTCGGTGACTCATCCATATGGACAGCGGTATTAACAGCGATTAATGCCTTCGGTATTTATTGTCTTTGACTTCGTGAAATATCAACAAACACAGGTACGTTGTCAAAAACATTATTCGACATAAATATTGGGTATAATATGACTCCCCAAATTTGATTTAGCGAACTTCTAAATATACATAATTTATAATCATATATAGATTGCTCTTTCCACAGATATGAATATGGACACAATGTCTTTTCACATTCAATGTCACCATGCAGTGATTGTCAATCCGATTTTTGTTACATGTATAATATGTATGACCTATACATGCACCATATACCTCTCGTTTATAAACATGGATTCCAATTCTTCACTTCAATGGCTCCATGACAACGTAATTATGGCAACATGTCACGTTCTAGTTCTAGTCTTCTCGATAATTTGTCAAGTGCCTGCTTCATTCTATTCTTCAGCATGTATGAGAAATTTCTTACACAACGTATATATAAATAATGATGATAATAACGATAATAATGATAATAATGATATCGGAACCTCGTCCATACTAAATATCTAAGTCCAAATCTTTACGTATTTCAGTTTTGTGGCAACGGTTACACAGGATGCCTATAATTTGTTACTATCTGTACTGCATTCCCAGAACTCGCATGTGATATAGGGACAAAAAGTGGACATAGTTTCTTTCAGATTTTATTTATTTATTTATTTATTCATTCATTCTTTTCTAACCTTTTTTTCAGGGTAGCCTATTCAATAATAAGTCGTGGTCTTCCATGAGGCCCTGAATAACAACGATGAACATGACTGGATTATGTACATTAAGCAGCCAAACGTATACAGAAGAAAACGTAGATAATTGTACATGAAAAAGTAACATAAAAAACACAGTGTATATTGACATGCCACAACAAGAGTTCACCAGAATACCGAAATATCAATTAAGTCGCTATTGTGCAGGAATGATTAGATATCACAAATTTGGTTGTGTTACTTGCAAATAACAACTTTGTTTAAACAATGTTTTAAATGAATATATATTATGGAAGAAGCTGGTCTGATTGAAAAATCTAGCTTGTTCCATTTAAGTAAAGACGATACGATTAGGATACACTTACAACAATCAGAGCGAAATCTTGGCACAGGACTTCCACTGTCTAGTATTTGCCTTGTGTGATGTGCATTATACATCTTAAAGGGTGTGTACAGTTCTGGTCGAGGTGAGGATTTAGCTTTTAACGTTCTGCGAGATATTCAGAAACCACTCTATGAGATGTCAAAGAGCATGCAGTTCTAAGGGGTATCAAAAGTTTATTCGATGAAAATCGGTTTTGAAATGGCTGAGATATAATAATTATTTGTGTAAAATTAAAGTACAGTGTATATGGTCTACAGTATCAAATGCCTTCCGAAGATCTGTGAAGACAACTCCAGGTGTAGGTGAGTGTGTATAGGATTGTGAAGAAAAAAAAAAGAGAGAAAAATGTTGTGTATGCATGTATATGTGTGTGTCGCGCGTGTATGTGTGTATGTATGCATGTTTTATGTGTGTGCAAGACTCTTACTCTGAAGATTAATCGACAGATTCAGGTCCGGCATTCCAAGGGTTACAGCTGGGTATTGCCAGAGTGTAATCGTGTGAAGGACATCAGGGCTATTTCCAGTTTTTTCCGACTTGAAAGCAATTCTATTGTCGCTCATGTTTGCTCTCTAAACCTTCTTTCTTTAGCAGACGCTATTGAGTGTTTACCAAGCCGGGTTGACTCGGGCGCTATCCGGTGGTACTCCCCAATCCACGCCACCCAACACACCGGTCGGCATAGCAACGCGACTCTGCAGAGCCCGAGGTGAATGCATGCACGTAAATATGTTTCTCCTTTTATTGAAGCGATTCTTAAACATTAACTTCAGAAATGAAGATAAAAGATATGATTGTAGGCCTACATCTTGAGATATTTGAAACTCAAGCACTTCTGAAATAACATTACAACACAACAACGAAGCTATGGTGATATACACTCCTTTTAACACACACACATTATTATGATTAAACATACATACATTGTATATATCTTTATATATATATATATATATATATATATATATATATATATATATGTATATATACACATATATGCATATATGATGTATTTAAATGGTGTACGAATGAAGGAGAGTTCGTCCAGTGACGTAGCTTGCCAACCGCACTTTATTTCCAAGCTTTTCGGCCTTTGGTCTTGTTGACGACTCAGGTAGACTGGCGTCTGTGCGTGGCTTTGGCGTCTGGTCTCGTTGTGTCGTGTGTATATGCATGTATGTTTATATATATAAATATATATATATATATATATATATATATATATATATATATGCACGCGTCGATGTGTATCCATAATCTGTCGTAAAATCTAAGTTGATATAGGTTTGTAGCAACGCCAATGAAGTGCTGATTAGTGTCCAAACAATAAACACTCATTCTTATTTACTCGGGTTGTTGTACTCACGTCATTAATATTTAACTCAACATGATATGATATCAGTTCATAAGTCAGTGATAATCATATGTTTGTTGAAGCCCTTTTCAGAACAAAGGAAAATGGATTTTACGGAATTAACGATATAGACACACGACGAAGTTATCCTAATTGCGGTTATACGACTACAGCTTCTCAGACGTGGCCTGCACGGTTGTACCTTTATTGCAGCATAAAGAGATAATAACATCCACCAGATGCTGACAGTATATTTCTCAGACCTAAAAAGAACTTCTAATTTGAATGAAATGGAATTTAAATGGATGATATGACACGAAATTGAATGCTCAAAGAATGAAAATGAATCAAGGGAGCAGATTGCTGACGAAAGTCGGTTAAAATTGAACGCATATTCATGAATTTGAATGCAAATCTGGGCTGGAAAATCTACATTACTTGCAGACCCTTTTGATTGGAAGTTGTGAACACGAAACACTGAACATAATCACTGAGACATACATACGACTAGGAAAGGAATACAAGATGTTTATCACTTAAGCATCCAACCCGTCTATTTTTGACGAGCTAACAAGAACAAGACTACTGAAGATTAAATACCAGAGTATTCATTGATCACATGGTGTCAAAAGTAGGGTGAGGCATTGTGTCGGATATCAAAGAAACGTTAATTGTCATGTGTTGATCACAGAAAACTTTACATAGAGAATGAAAGGAAGAACTGAAAATGTTACAATATCTAATGAATAGTAATCGTACATCGTACAAATTTCAAATACATATGAGCTGACTGGAGCCATTCTTCTCTATTTCTCAATCACTGTATATCTGTGTGTTTTTATTCTGCAGGTATCTCCTTTGCTAATATAAACGTTGTTCCACCAAACGGGGCAACAGTCGAACGCAATGTCTACCTACGATCAGCAACGATCTTTCAGAAGGCGGTCCAAAATGGATCGATACACTGAAGATCTGAAGTACAGCTTACGACGTCGCCTTTCTGATTCCGTCAGTAAAGGCCATTTGAAGCCCGACGACATACTAGCTCGCAGTCATCGTCAAATCGTTGCCGACTTCACCGATCCCAGACAATGGTATTACTCCGCGACGCACGACTACCTCATTGGCATTATGCGTGAGAGTCAGAAACAAAACAGTGGGTCAGCATTTGGCGGGAAAGTACTCATGGGAAACAGACAACAAGAAGTGAAATCTCTGGAAAGGCAAGGAAATTCATCAACGGCTGCAGAAAATAATCGACCACAGGAGAGAAAGAAAAAACTGATTGTAGACGTCCCGACTGAGACAGCTGAAGATCTGCTGGACATTCGGAAACACGACAAATTTGGACCATTGGGTGTGACACATGAAAACGAGAATGACGCAAATGATACGAGTCTGGTATCCATGCGAAATGGGACAAATGATATTGTTTTACAGGAAGAGAACGAAAGGGAGTCAGTCCAGTTTGGACTGGACACTTCCACTTCGCAAACACAAACACAAACATATCTGAAGAACTTTTTGCGCAAAGCTGATCAACAAAACATTCGAGCCAATCAATCAGACTTTCAGCTAACCAGTAATTCATTCCACGTGAACAACTCCAAAGAAACAAACGACTGCTCGGAAGACCAGACTAAGGATTTTACTGGAAGAATAGACGGATCTACATCCTCTGATGAAGACTACAACACACTAGCAATGGAAGCTTACAGAGCGTCCAAGCAAAGCCTGCTTTCTCAATCTCCTACCAAAACGTCACTCATTTCCGACACATTCCAACAGCTACCCTACCTTCCTGAAATCATGGAACCCTTCCTACCCATCGAAAAGCGAGCCGGTAAGGGTGGTGTGCAGAAATCGGATGGAAATCTACCTGTAATAGGGGTCCTTGGCGTAGAGGCTGATGATCCCACGGATCCAGCCCAACGCTCACATGACAGTACCGTGGAACCTAAACGTAATCGAGTTCTGCGTCAAAGGCGTAGAGCTGCGATGCAGACAACCCCCGCACGCATCCCTTCAAGTCGGACGAACGACACTTCGTACCTCGAGCACTGGATCAGGAAACTACCGCTGGATAAGAGAGTTTCTTTTCCTGATGAATATGGTTCCAAGCCCTTAAAACGCGACGACCGTATGTTCCCAAAGGTGATGTCTGACCGTCGACACCGCCATGCTCGATACGACCAATCCAACCAATACCAGCACATGTCACTACCAAATGACTTCAAGCCCCTCCCCACGTTTGAACCCTTTCAGCCGCTGACAAGTCTCTACATCTACTCTCTGAAACAAAAGTCTGACCTCAAAGTCAAGTTTCACCAATTGGACTTTCCACGACCTCTCCGAGTGCATTCCATGGAGCTGCTGGAACAACTGCCTCACAGGTCTTTCACAGATGACCTCAAACACACGAGAACGAAGATGACGCACATCGAGAAAAAGCTCGATGAACTATACGACACCGAAACTGAATTAGCTAAAGTCCTAGCAAGAGAAAAGATTACCCTTCTTCCTAGGAAAGCAAAGGCTGTTCAAACTCAAAGTGAGGCAAACGAGATAACAAACAAACCGGATTGCTTGTTAACACATGAGATAGGGACAAAAGAGGGACCGCAAGGTATGACTTCTAGATCTTTATGTGGGGAAGCGGTGAAAGCACAATCCATTGATGTACCAAGTGTAGCTTCTGCTACTGCTGCAATAGTAGATGACAATGACCAAGATAAACCGTTGTCGAAATTTGACCACAACCGTCAGTCTGCTTCAAACATGAACGTTGTCAACTTGGAGCTTCCGGTAATTCCAGAACATCCTGAAAGACATGACAGCGAGCTTGAAAGCTCACGCTCTGCAGGACCTGACAAAGTACAGGAGGACTACCATTCACCGTCAACATCGCACTGGAAACAGGATCTTTCCGCTTCCGATACGTCTGGTGACGTAAAAGCTCTCGAGGCAAAGACAATCAGAGTTTTTGACAGTGAAGAACGGCCTCAGAGGAACGACTCAAGAAGTGGCCGACGAAAAAAGAAATCAAAGAAAGTTAAGTCGTCAAGAGATGTACCTGAACAACATAGCGGTAGTGACAGTGGGAAAGAAAGTGAAAAAGTTACGAGATCCTCTTCTTTCGTACAGGAGATCATCGACGCGCTAATTCAGGGGTCTGTTCCTAGCCCCGAAAAAGACTGTCAGGGAGAGCGAAATGAAGTGACTAACCGCGCCCGCAGTGGCAAGAAGAGAGGATCTAATTCCTCGTTTATTACCGAAATCATCGACGATCTTGTCGACGGCGTGGCTCCAAGGCATCGACCTGTCAGTAAGGATCTCGACAATGACGTATCTATTCCGATCAGCCATACAGTCGTAGACTAGGGTGTATACAAAACTTCGTGCGCTCATATTGACAAGTTTCATGAACACTCCCTCGAATTTGTTACATAATACGATCAAGTCTTTTGACCTTCAGTCTTGTACACGTACTCATATTGTTCTTGGTATAAAAATCTCTATTTTATGAAAACATCTGGAACCTAGATTTTCAATAATTTTATTTTATGCCCGAGTTTGATGAAGCATTTCATTTTGTTCGTCTTGAATAAAATACTCCAGAAAATTAAGTTTGAATGTGGTGCAGAATGGGGTCTAGGGCAATTACCCCCTGGGCAATTATCCCAGACCCTTCCCCTGACCCTAACCCTAATCCTGAACCTAATCCTAACCTTAACCCAAAACTTAACACTAAATCTAACTCTAACCCAAATTTTTACTCTAACCTTATCCCTAACCAGTATTTAGTCGGGGGGGGGGGGGATTGTCCTCGGGGGTAATTGCCCTGAGTATGTCATGAAATTTGCAAATAGAGTTTAAGCCAGCCCCAGTTACAATTCCCGATCTCACGGAAAAGATTTGTACAACATAAAGCGAGAAGAAAACCATTCTCCTTTCTATTTCCTAAACCTACCGAAACTCGACGAACATGCCTAATATTTGTGCAAAAAGCAGACTATATCCTATTAAATTTAAGAGACAATACAGAGATTCAAAGGTGTAACTGTTTTCCTAGGTGAGCGTTGTATTGATATTCAGCCTGGATAAATGCCATACCAAGGCAAAGTGAATCTAATACTTTTCCATGTCATTTGAATGATCTGCTTTAAAACATCAACAGTAACGACAATCTATCAAATAAAAGGTAAAATTCAATGTCTCTCATGCACTTGCCCGCCCCGAATACTTTGGCCAAAGTCATTGTCAGCATTTGCTTGGCCTTGCTACTGTTTGAGTTATACATTCAACGGCATGGCCGCGTTGGGTGGTTTGCTGTTCATTCACATTCACCATTGTTAGGCGGGCTTTTCAAACTTGAAAATGCGATGGCCCTTGCCCTCGAAAAACTTAAATATGCCTTCCAGTGATGGTTTCTAATAGTAGCGTTCTGTGCCACCTTTCCTTTCAGAGAATATCACAATTAGCGTAATTCGAAGTAATTCACCTCTTCTTCAGTAGTAATGAATGTATCTATCATATTTGTTTTCGCTGTTACACGTCGTCTGCTGCTGTTAGATTGTTCCATTTTATTACGTCAGTAAAACTTTCGCCGAATTTTCCCGAATTCGTTCCAAGTGCTTTCACTACCGAGGACTTAATGGATTTTCTTCTGCTCTTGTTGCATTCCCCTTGTGGAATGAGCATAAGTCTTACATTTTGTCATTTCCAAGATTCTAGCATAAACACAGCAAATAATGCGCGCCAAGTTATAATTTTCTTTGAAATTCCACTTTAAGCAATGCACTTGATAACATAGAGTAATGTTCAGAACAAGCAAGGACCTGACTGGAATGTACACTGTATACTGTTATGGGGTTCCTGTACATCACAACATACTAGTATGTAGTATTCAAGTCAGTTGTATCAAGCTTATATTTATATTTGCTTGATGATTATTCCAGAATGAAACAAAAGCATTTATTGCATTTGTTAATATTACATTTAAAGTGAATTTTACTCATGTGCAAAATTGGAAAAATACCAGGAGACATGTTCACTGTGTGTCACTGTCCTGGTAATTCAGTACCTTGATTAATGTAAACCCAGTCTCATCAAATATAATGAGCATTCTCTTGCTAATTATCTTGGTCAAATCAGTTTGATTTCAACACACACTGCACTGCAGTATGCTTTCAGAACAGCTTGCATGTCTTTCTTTTAACCCTAATCAGGCTGGGGGGGGGGGCAGAATCCGCCCCCCCTCGACGTTTCGCGCAATATCTTCGCAACGCGATAAGCTCCCACCGCGATGTTTCATGACTTTTTTCTTTCAAGTATCGCGCAACTTTTGAGACCCAAATTGTTGCGCCCGCGCGTGCCGTTTTGACGCGACGCCCGTTCGAAAAAAATTTGTCAACCCCAAAATTGCTCCAAAACGTGATTTTGTGTACAAATCCAATGCAAATTGTGTTTTTTCAATTAATTCACATAAAAATTCATATCTTCACTTAGAATGGCCGAAATTAATTTATCTTAGCATAATAATGCTTCGAAAAATGTCTGTGACAAATTTTGGCCAAAAAACAAACAAAAACAAAAGGTCAAAAAACAAGGAAATACATAAGAAATTCAAAAAACAATAAAATACATAAGAAATTAATTTCGATACAGATTTTTTTTTATCCTATGTCTCAGAAGAATGATACAAGAAACATTTTTAAAAAGAAATTAGCTTAATTGGAGCATTAATAAGTGATTTAGAGCCCAAAACTGATTTCATGCATAAATTACAATAATTAATTAATATAAAATATAGGAAAAATTTTTCGGAGAAAGCAACCATACATTTTGATAGAATACGTCGCGGGCGTCACGTGTGCCGATTTTCGGCGCAATCGCGCGTTCCATAGGCGAGATCTGAAGGGGGGGCGGAATCTGCCCCCCCCCCCCCCCAGATATAGCATAGCCAAAAAAGCCCAGCCTGATTAGGGTTAAGAGAAAAATGGTTAAGGTTTCAAATTTCTCTCGACACAAAAATTAGTAATACATGTAAGTCTATGTGTCTTGATAGAGTAGGGAAGGCTGCATTCTCATACATGTAATAATAATTGTCTGTGGATAAAAATGTTCTGCATTGATGATGGAGAGAAACTGTTTACAAACCCTCCTCTCATTGTTCAAACATCAATGTTCTGAAATCAATTTGATTCACTCAATGTTTCTGCACTGTTTATCTGGATATACAAATGTTTACTCAATAAATGTTATTATTATACAAAATAATAATTTCAAGACATTTCCATGTATGTACATAGAACACAAGAGAGAGATGTGAAAGAATTCTTCTCTCACATACACACTTTGGGATGCTGTTCACGAAAATCGGGGCTGCGCTTGCAGAGATATAGCACATTTTCAAGACCAATGTCACCGAAAATGGCAGTTTCCAATGACTTTGTATTTTACAAGAAGTGCAAGATCAATGTTTTTCCCTGGTTTTGCTCAGATAACATCCTATTGGTTATCATCAACTATTCTATAGACAGAAACAATTAAAAACGGACATAAAAAAAGAGAAATACATTATATAGATGATGACTGGCGGGGGAGGGAACATACCGAATGTTCCACCCGAAGGGTTTGAAATGCTATTGAGGGAGGTTATAAGTCCCGAGACAAAGTCGAGGGACTTATAGCCTCCCGAAATAGCATTTCAAACCCCGAGGGTGGAACGTTTGGTACATGTTCCCGACAACAAAAGTCATCATCTGTTATATTATATGGGTTAGTCAAATACGTCAAATACGTCAACGTCAACCTCCAGCAGCACAATGCACTCGCTCGCTCGCTCACGCAGAGCCAAATGCATGCACTGTACGCGTGTGGTCCTAGGCCTTCTGTCATTTGTTACGTGAAAATGTTTTCCCATGGGAGAACATTACAAGAGTGTTTGCCCATGGGCGAACATACGAATGTACCTCCATCACGTGACTGTGTTTAGCCAATCACTAACTGGTATTTGACTAACCCATTTAATATAACAAATTAGAAACAAGGAAATATCTAAGAAATAAAAAAAAAACAATGAAATACATGAGAAATTCATTTTGATACTGTAATTTTTTCACATAAATTTAATATTACTAAGAATATCTAAAGAAAAAAAAAGCCTATTTGAGGCTTCATTTAGCGATTTAGAGCTTGAAATATGATGCATATAATATATTATGCATAAATCAGCATGATTAGCGTAATTCAGAGATTATTGAGATTATTGATAGGCACCGTGCATGCTGATTTTTGCCACAATCGTACGACCGATGACCAAAATCTTTTTTTTTTTTTTTTTTTTTTGGGGGGGGGGGGGGGGGTGTCAAAATAAACCTCATATAGGGTTAAAACTATCCCAGGATGACATGATTATTGTGTAGTGTGTATCATTGAGAAATGCCATGGAGAGGAAGTATCTATACATCAGTATACATGTACATACAAAATGAGTATATCTCGACCCTTCTTGAAAGTGATAGGTCTTGCATTCTGTCAATTAATGTTCACACACACATACACACACACACACTGTACATGCACATAGAGATACAGTCAAACCTGCTTGAAGGGAGATGAAAAAGGTGCCAGGAGGCCACTATACACAGGGTCTTCAAAATGGGTTATTTCTCGGGGGGAATTGTTGCTAATGGCCGTATACGGCAGGTGGCCGCTATAGACAGGTGGCCGCTATAGACAGGTGGCCGCTAAGGCAAGTTTGACTGTAATTCTAATGTATTACACTGTATGTGTATTAACATGAATACCATGGTAGTCAGGATAGAATAGACACTTAAGACTCTGGAAGGGTGGAGATATACACATTTAGTATGCATGCATATAAAGAGAGAGACAGAGAGAGAGTCCAGGGTGAATGACATTCTGTGAGATATTAACCTCCAATGACTTCAGTTTCTTTCTCTCACAGAGTTTAATTAACCCATGTCTCTTTGTGCTCTTTTTAAATCCCTGAGCAGAAAAACCATAGTTTAATACTAGCATAGTCCTACAATCACTATGAAAAGATGCACAACAATAACACACAGACACAAATTATAACTCCTTTTGCTCCTGTCCTTTATAACTGTGTCATTTCCACCAGTTTATTGCCATCACTTTTGACATTCTCCAGCAAAAAACCAAACAAAACAAAAAACCAAAAAACCAAAAACCCATAATGCCTCTGGCGACACTTCATGGCGGAGACATAAAAAATGACTGGCATATCATAATATCATAATGTAGTGTACAAAATGTATCTAGATTCTCAATAAACAGACAATACTATGCCTGGGTATACATCTCATCACACTTGATGCACAAGGCATATTCAAAATCTAACTTAAATAATTCAGTTTCCTTCATCATGAGATGTGAAATGTACACCTGAAGCAAACAAAGATCTCCTTCAGGGCAAACAAAACAGGGCAAAATGATCTCTGAGCAATTGCTGAAAAGTGAAACAATTTTGATGGAGTCATTCATGTTTCAAGTAGTGAAAGAGAGGCAGAGTACTAACTCTGTAAATTCCCACACGGCTGCATGGAGAGACATTTTGCAATAAGAATAAAGGACAACTATGTTTGCAACACTACAATTGTGTCAAGGCACATATTTTCTTTGCTCATTTTTCCACAAAAATAATTCATGACATCTATAATTTCATGAGCATGACGAAGAGGGAATGCTGCCACAGGCAAAAATAACACTACATACTACATTGTGACACGTTACTATATGATATGAAAACAGTACATACAAAATATGATTTATATATGAAGCACACCATGTCAATCTAGGGCAAATATGATTCCTATAAATTCACTTCAAATGCTTTTCTTTTTTTTATCATGGATTGAATTATTATTGATCTTTCATGGTTTTTGATTCACTACCTGTCATGCGTTCTTTTACGAATGATGCAACAAATTTTTCAGAATGCTTCTGTTTTTGTTTTTGCTTTTTATTTTTCCTGCAAGAATAAATTCTGTACACAAGAACATTATGATACTGTTGGCAAACTTAATGTATCAGGAAAGAAAAGACACAGAGAACACTAATACTGACCACTCTGGCTCAAACTGGTGTTTGACATTGTGTGATGCTCCTCGGGTTAAAGCTCACATTATGAGTTAGTACCTATTCCATGTGTTTGATACACCAGTTATGCTACAAGCAAAGTAAACCTGGACTTCAAAATATCTGAACATAGTGTGTTTGATCCTATACCAGTTCATGTGGTCTGGTAAGAATAAAATGAAATTGATGGTGAACTACTGTAGAGCAAAATGCATCATTCAATGAAACTTAATAGCATCTGTGGGAAGTAATTCATACAGACTGCTTGCATTCAAAATCATTGCAAATGCCAATCAGTCTGTTGTCATTACATTTTGAATATAAATTTAACTCCTTAATAAGAAGTGAAATGTAAACTTGAGAAAAAAAAAAATAAATGGGTTAGAGAAATATGACCAATGCAAAATTTTCTGATATGTGTACAGAAATAA
The DNA here is from genome assembly GCF_964275005.1 of Diadema setosum. Lineage (NCBI taxonomy): Eukaryota > Metazoa > Echinodermata > Echinoidea > Diadematoida > Diadematidae > Diadema > Diadema setosum. Next base: position 24,581,785 of record NC_092689.1, on the reverse strand, counting down.
AATAACTTGTCATATCTTGGCTGGTACTAATCTCACAGTGAAGAGGCATTGACAGGTTTATGATTATGACTCTGAACATATGGTTCTCTCCATTTTACATTGTGAAAGCCTACAAGCCCAACCTGAATTTCAATAAATAAAAGGGAGAATACAATGCATAAAAAGGGGACAGTCTGAATTTTCACACATCTCCCATACATCCTAGTAAGCAGGTTTTCACTATAGGAAAAATGTAATAGAAATATGGGGTTGAATAAACTTCTTCTTTCTTTAAGAAATTGTATGGGTATTCCTCCCATAAATAGAAAAAGTTGGCATGTATGTGACAGCAACAACAACTAAAAAAGAAACTTAATCTATAAAGACTATCTAAGCCCCTGAGATAGTGACTCACAACCTTTCCAGATATAGAAATACCTGCAATGAAAAAAATAAAAATAAAAAAGCAGACAGACTTAACCTATGCACTGTCCTATCATGGGTTCAACCAGACATACTTCTGGGTCTCTTCCACGCTCTCTGGAGTGGTTTGACACCACACACCCTGAAGCGCTCCTTTCCTCATCTCCCCTTCAATCTGGGTCTCTTGTTGATGTGGTAGGTTGGTCTCAAAGCTTGTAGTTTCCTCTTCCTAGCCTCCTTCTTCAGCTGCTGGATCCTCATCCTCCTCTCGGCAGCCTTGTCTGGGTTTGCTACCGCCTGCAGGAAGAAGACCATGGACATGGTAATAAGCCACGCCCATTTTGGGGTTGAGCTGCAGCAAGAGTTCAAACCAGCTCTAAATGCACCGAGGAGTGTAATATTCCAACATGCTGGGCTAAATCCCACACCAATTTGTGTGGTCATCAAGACTTAACACACTATATCTGGTATATCACAAGTTTATCTGGTATCTCACAACCTGGATTTGATCTTGTCATTGGAGGGTATATCACTGGACGTTAGTGTAATATAAAATTGTGTGCATTATGAACTTATTCCAAATTGATGATACCATCACGGCACAGTTCCATATTTTCCTTGCTGTTTTGTATGACAATCTGAAATTACTGCCTATATTTCATGCACCTTAGAATCATCATTCCATTAAATCGTGATATCAATGAGACATTAAAGTGTAACATACAATAGCAAGCTTGGTTCTAGTGATATGTAATAGGGGGCCTAACAAGTACATAATAGCCCTAACTAGGCCAGGGGATTAGGGTTTCACAACTTTTTTCTTTCAAGTCTCCTGCATCTTTTGACACCAAATTTGTGATGCCTGGGCACGAGGTTCCGAAGTAACGCATAAATATTAGAATTCTTGTACAATTTCAATGCAAATTGTGCTTTCTGTCAAATTTTGTAAGAGCATGATTATTTTTTGGTCTTATAGATCAAAATCAATTTTCATACTTGGAACAATGTCATCGACAACTTTCATAGAAAAAACAATAACACACAAAAAGTTGAAAAAAAAAATAAAATGATTTAGATATTTTTTTTTGATGGCACAATTTTTCAAACTTAGATTTGCTAAGCATAATTACACAAAAAAGTGCCCGTTTGAAGCTTATTTAGTGTTTTAGAGCAAATAGTCTGATTTCACTATGCATGGATTAGCATAAATGAGCATAAATAATAAATGAAAAAAATCAACTTTATGCTTTTTTAGATTACGTCACAGGTAATGTGTGTGCCGATTTTTTTCGTGATGGCGTGGTCAACGGTCAAAATCTGGTGGGGGGCCTGGGAGCCCCCCACCCTACTTTCAGCAGAGGACACAACATTCTTCAGGAGAGGCACAAAAGAAAAGTGCTTAACTTTTGTGGGTTGAACCCTTGATGTGCTGAAGCACTTAGCTTTACTTGCCAAGATTTTTCATCAGCATTCAGTAATCCATTTAACTTGACCTGGTTATAAAGTTGAGTGAGCCCACTCAGGTGTAGCAGTGTGCCTCAGTTGAACAGAAAGGCCATGGTGACAGAATAGGGATTAAGGGGATTAAGTAATCTCTACTGTAAAACCAGATAACATTCACAGCAAGAAACTTTTACGAATTGGAGCCATCAGTCTTTTTCACAGCATGAAACTTTTGCAAACTGCCACTGACATTCTATGCAGTGTGTAGACAATCACTTTTATGTGCATTTTACGTTTGTAAATCTTGGTTCTTTGTGAAATTCATGTAAGTTTCATGCATGCAAAATTCTGTGGTTTTACAGTATTCACTAACAAAGCAAGTAAAGCACAGCAAGGGTTAACAAATGCTACTAGCAAGGGTCTGGGGTGTGAGAGTACTTGCAGAAAAAAATAAGAAAATATCTGAAACTTATGAAAAGAGAAAGTCAGAAAAGTGGGTTTTGGGCAGGGGGGAATCTGAACTTTCACATCCCTGAAGGGTGCAGGTATCTCTCGGGATAATGCTATCTCTGCAGGAGCCTGTCGCACAGTTTGATACTATCTTATCAGTTCCACAGCTTTCTAGTTGTAGCTGCCTGTCCTTTGTTTGAAGACACAGCCAGATGAGGGCAGCCTTACCTCAAGAGCACGCTTCCTTTTCCTGGCCAGCCTGTTCTCACTGGCGTTCCTCTGCACAGCAGCGAAGATATTGGAGAAAGTTTCCAGGCCCACAAGTCCCTTGAGTAACTCCATCACCTCCTGACAAAGCAGACGTAGCTCAGCATCTGGAAAGTTTGGGAACACATTTGAGACGGAAACATGAATATCTCACACAATCATTCTTTGACCATGGTAAATGCAATCACATAAAAATTCAGCTGGATTATATTCTGAGCATGTAGACAGCACAAAAATCTTTCCTCCACCTTTACCTTGGCATTCACCATTCTACATGTGGTAAGCTTTAGAACAATTATGTGGAGACTAGCTTATTTGCACAAATATAAAGAAAAGCAAATATGTCAAAAGACCCACATTGAAGGCTTCCATGGTAAAATGTTGCAACCAAACATTGGATTGCTGTAAACTTTGTTGTAAGATTGACTGACACCTTCATGTCACTATCTATGGTGAAGAAAGCTGTGTAAGGCACTTGTGATTTGTCTTGGGTTCTACTTCTGCAATTTATGCAAAAACCAGAGACATGTCCTTCATTTTATAAGTTTATCTGATAAATTGATTTCACTCTCCACATAGCTAATATATTCACACATCTTTTGAGGATACAGTCAGGATTTTTTTAGTCATGCAAACATGTTGACATTCTAGACCCAAAGCATAAAGTTAATTTCACCATAGAAGGGCCTTTAGATCTTAGTTGTATGATTCTAATATTGGATATTCATAATCAACTACCTCCTGGTGATGAAACAAGAAAATCATTTCAGGCTCAAACTTCATTACATTGGAAGCCATGCAACACAATAGGCTAAGTACTGGGTAAACATATGTAGGTGTATAGACAGGTATGCATAGACTGGATTGCAACTGGTGTGTTCATATGAAGCATTAATTGTCATAGGGCTTTGTTAATTCTAACAAGACAATTTACACAACACAATGCACCTAATCTTTATACAACACTTTATCCACCAGTAATGCCTACATGAAAAATTAGTCATAATGTATCAAATGAGAAATTAGACATGAAAGCATAATATCAATCTCAAGGTAAGGTCAACTGAATAATACTGTAAACAGAACAACGCATCTCCCACTCTACCACCTAAGTATAATCAATTTAGAATCTGAGAAATTCAGAGAGAAATAAACAATGAAATGGGAATGACATTGGAGCTTTCCCAGCGAGAAGCTTACACAACAGAGAGAAGAGAGACTACTGATGAAAACAGCCTAAGCTTAATGGATGTCCACCTACCTCCATGACTGGCCTTGTCATTCACCTCCCTAGCAACGACCTGAAGCATGCTGGGAAGCAGAGGTTCCACTAATCCCTGACCCACTTCCAGGGCAGTAGCAGCCATCCATTTGATAACTGATGACCTCCGAAGGGTGACCTTTGCCGTCTTGGCGACTTCGGTGGCTGCAATGTGACTCATTTTCCTCACCAGCCACTGAATAGTAAGAGATTCAGCATCTCTGTTCTCCTCCAACTTAGTATCTTGTTCCTCTGTTTCCGAGCAGACAACATCCTCTGCATCACCACCGTCCCCTTCCTGAGCCTCTTCTTTGGAGTCGGGTCCTTTTTTCCTCTTGAATGGAGATGGCTGAGGAACAGGATGCAACCTGTGTACCACTTTGGACACAAAGATGAGATTCTTTACCACCTGCAAAGAGAGAGAGAGAGAGAGAGAGAGAGAGAGAAAAAAAAATGTTGCTATGGCAACTGGTATGCCTCGGGCATATTGCATGGTTCTCTCAATGGGTCTACAGTATGTCAACTGTATGTGTAGTGTTTTCTTTCCTTGAAATAGATTTCATTTGGATGGGTGACTGAACTGTCTAAGAGAGCAAGCATTTGAGAATTTGAGCATTTTCACTTGACCTTTGACCCTTGCCCTTAGACCCCAAGGTCAATCATTCTTCAAATCATCACTAACTGGTAACATCCATATTCATGACAATACTTTGAGCTCTTTTCAAGACATAGAAACAAAATTGTGACAGTTTACCATTTTCACTAAACCTTTTACCCCATGACCAAAATCTAAACATACAGAATCATTGTGCAGCACTGCATGTATATACATAGTTTAACCCTATTTTAACTGGGCTATTTGAGACCAAGTATTTACTGGGGGGTCAATTTGACCCCCCCTTCAAATCTCGGCCGCCGATCACGCGATCACCGCAAAATTTTGCCTGAACATAGAGCCGGATGTCATCTACAAGATTACATGGTCATACAATAGAAAAATATTGATTTTCTATTTTTAGTAAATTAATTATGCAAATTTATGCATAAAATCATAGTTTCACCTGTAACTCCATTAAAAAGGCTGAACGATTGCTAAAGTTTTGTGTCAGAATTCCTCGACATATCAAATAATTTTCTTGTAAAAAAATTGCACAATTAAAATCATTTTCTTTTGTTTTTAATTGTTTTGTTAATTTCTTATGTATTTTCTGTTTTTTCGATCTTTTGTTTTCTATTGTTTTTTTTTTTTGCCAAAATTTGTTGCAGGGACTTTTTAAATCTTATCTACATTAGAACTGATTAATTTCTATGATTAAAAGTTGAAATAATCTAATTTATATCAATTTAACAAAAAAACACAATTTGCATTGGATTTGCACATGATATCATAAATTTGAGCCGTTTTCAGGTTGACATGCATATGCAAAACATTACGTAACTTCAGAACAGTGTACCCGGACGTCGCGAATTTGGTCTCAAAATATGCGGGAGACTTCAATGAAAAAAAGTCATGAAACGACACGGCAAAATCTTTGCGCGTTGCGAAATCGTGGTGCGAAATGTGGGGGGGGGGGGGGTCAATTTGACCCCCCCCCCCCCCGTTAATATGGGGTTAAATTTATGTATCGAGTAATCTCCTCCAAGGTATGGAAAAACAAAATGTAATTTCAAAAGTAAGTAGTAGAATTTTGTCATTTTAACCCTAACTAGGTAACGCGAAAAGCTATCGCCGCGACGTTTCATGACTTTTTTCTTTTGAGTCTCCCACATCTTTTGACACCAAATTTGCGATGTCCGGGCGCGCGGTTCCGAAGTTGCGCATAAATATGTACGTGCATGTCAGACCAAAAATTGCTAAAAAACGTGAATTCGTGTACAATTTCAATGCAAACTGTGCTTACAGGCAAATTTCATAAAAGTATGATTATTTTGGGGTTTTATTGATTAAAATCAATTAATATCATATTTTCTTGATCGGAACAATGTCGCGGACAAGTTTCATTGAAAAAACAATGAAAAACATAAAGTCGAAAAAACAAAGAAATACAGGTACATAAGAAATTCAAAAAACAATAAAATACTTAAGAAATTTTTTCTGATGGCACAATTTTTTTCGCTTATATTTGCTCAGGACACTAAAAAGAACATTTACACGAAAAATGTGCCCATTTTGAGCTTTATTTAGTGATTTATACCAAATTGTCTGATTTCATGTATCATTATGAATAAATTAGCATAATTTAGCATAAATGATAATTTTTTTTTAAATTTAACTTCGTGGTATTTTAGATTACATCATAGGCAATATGTGTGCCAATTTCCGTCGCGATCGCGCAGTCCACGGCCGAGATCTGAAGGGGGGGGGGGGGGGGGCCTGGGAGGCCCCCCCTCCCCCGGCTCTATGATCTACCTAGTTAGGGTTAACCTGACATTTGACCCTTGACCCCACGGCCCCAAAATTCCCCAGAGAATCTTTGTCACGCCGTACATGCATGTGTACTAAGTTTCATGAAAACACCTTGAGCCATTTCCGAGATATGGAGAGAACTAGAAATGTTGTTATGGTGATTGGTATGCCTCCGCAATAATAATGCATGGTTTTCCCACTAGGTCTAAAGTACGTCTTGACAATGTGTGATGACAATTTCACATAATTGGCCAAAAAAAAAAAAAATGAGATGTTTACTACAAATGTATTGAGTGTTTACTTTCGTTGAACTCAATTTAATTTGGATGAGTGGGTATACCAGGTATTTGCTGGATTTGATGGTTTTTACTTGCATTTTACTCATCTAATATACATGTGTGCGCACATCAAGAAAAGAGCTACATGTAAACAGAAAATGTCAGGGCTAATAATGAAACTGAATGACTCATCTCACTACTAATCTTATTTCAACACCCCTATCCATCAAATGATGCTGCATTTAACCCGATGAGGATGAGTCCCCAATATATTCAGGCAGGTGTCTATGGGATATGCACGTTGTAGCAAAATCAAAGCGTCCTCAATGGGTTAATGGCAATGAGAATGACGATTGTTAAAGCCTGACACAAACTCTAAATATGAAGTAGATACATACTTGTTCCGCTAGCTCCTTGGTAACCATGCTGGAGTTGAGTTGGACACAGAACTTGTTGGCCAATCCCAGCATTCTCTTCTCAACATCTCCTTGGAGATATTCAAATTTTTCTTGAACCCTTGTGGCCGAGTCCCTCGTCTTGGATACATCCATCCCTTGAGTCTGCACCTCTGGCTCCTCTTGCTTACTCGTTAACTTCTTTTCCCTCTTCTGTTTCTTTTTCTTGGTCCCTGCTGGGGCTGAGGTAACTGGGGTCACTGCTGCTGGTGGGGACTTGGCAATGGTTGCTGTGGTTACCACATCATCCGGCTGCAAGGTTGCAAACATTTCCCCAAAGAGTCTGCAAGCCATGAGTCTCACCCAAGCATGTGGGTGGACCAGATGAGCTTCAACCGATTCTAGGGATTTGGAAGATGTAAACAGAAGAGAGTGCTTGTGTACTTCATTTGGTCTATGTATTCAAAGGATCTTTTTCATGCCAAGATGGTTTCAAAGGAGTTTTCACCAGCTTCCTCATTTTGCCATACAATTGTAGTTTGAACAGTGTCATGGTATGATTCATGAAACATTGTGTTTTATTATTGTTAAGTTAAATTTCACATTGGTTTTACATCCTTTGTTTATGTGACATCAGCTCCTGCCTTAAAGCAGTATTTGCTTTATCTGGGCAGCACAAAATCCTACATTCAATATATTATGTTTACACTAACTCTTTACCACAAAGAGAACACAAAGAGTTCTCAAAAAGTAAATAAACTAATAAAACTAAGTTTTATCATTTAAGAGTTAATACAACCATATCAACCTTGTGTTTCAAGTTTCTACAAACACAAAGTACTTCTCAGAGTTTCCAATAAGTATATGTATGGAAGACAGTGTGAGAGTGTGCGTATATATATGTGACCCTGCATCACAAAACCAAGGAAACAATAAGGTCGCCAGACATGGATTTTTTAGTTAAGGGCAAATTCTGAAAGAGCAGACTCTAAGCTTTAAAATGATGTATAACTCAATTCAGATGGACTCTCTTAACCTATCTACATGTTGGAAAGAAAGCACACTCTCTGGAAAATGTGAACTGAGAAAAAGAGGCTCTAAAGTACAGGGTCTATTCAAGCGCTTAATCTTCACCAAGCCCTGCTGGCTGTGCGATGAATGGAACAAAAAACAGGATGTAAACCACTGGAGCAACAACAATAAAGGGATTATCAGATTAAGCTGAAGTTGAGCATGCTCTATCAACACATTCTGTTCATGATTAAAGCCAACTTTCAAATCACTAGCATTATCTTTTCAAAAGTTATTAGAGTTTAGAGTGTAAGAGTGTGCAAAGGATTTTCAAGAAATGTAAAGGGGCTTCTAACACATACCTGATCACACTACTCTACAAAAAGACGGGTTGTAGAAAAGCTGCTGAAAACACACTTTCCCAATATTTTATGATCCCAAAACTTAAGCATAATCTAGAAGAATAGCTCTTTCAGAAAATATGGGAAAGTCAAAATTGAATTGGTTGATCTGTTTCACTTTTTTTGAGTCCTCGCGTGAAATTGAGGGGTGCGACTTATTGTTGGTTTTGTGATGCACTGTCACATATGTGTACATGCACGTGTGTATGCATTTATGTACAGGTGTATGTATGCATCTGAATATGTAAATGGAATGATGCACATCATAATTGGTTGAGGACCTCACCCCAGATGGAGTTGACAACTGTTTGCTGATCCTTGTACGAGGTGAGATGAAAGTGTTTGGTGATCTTGGAGAGCATTGCCATGAGGTGGTAGAGAAGATGATCTTGAGCTTTCACTTCACTATCCTCCTCCTCCTCCTCCTATTCGAGATGGGAAAATGGAATAAAAGGCATTTCTCATCTTTATAGACACACAAATCTCAATAGCAAAATTTGCAACATGGAAGCAATCTATCAACAAATGAGGCATATCTTCTTGTCGTCTTTTGCAGCTCACTTGGGGCAAAAAAAAAAATCATGCAATTTGCAATGTTGTGAAAAACAGAGGAAAGAATCCTTGCCTGAAAAAACACACAGAAATATCTAATTGTTTTTTAAATCTGCAAAACAACAAATCACACTTGGTATACAACCTCCACGTAACGTTGAGTCTCAGGGCCGACAAAAGGTAGGTACTGTAAAACGAGGAAAGTTCGCGTGCATTTTAATTTTGCAAATTTCGCGAGCGCTGAGATTTGCAAAATTAAAATGCACAGGAAAGTTCTTGTCTACATTATATGCATTGAATGCCAGGGGTAGTTCGCGAAAATTTCACGCCACAAAAAAGGCCGTCCACTCCAATCTGCGAAAAATTCATGCCGCAAATATATCATGTTTTACAGTATATCTGAATTGTCATTAAAAATATATAAAACTTAGACATTCAAACCTGTGAACAGAGTATTTAGTATCTAAAAGCCCACTTTATTCTCTATCAGAGCAAACAAACATAATATCCATGGGTGTCTTAATTTGTTACCTCTTTGAAGTTTTCTGGCTTTATCGTTTCATCAATGACTGGCAAGATTTGTGTTAGATGTCTGCTGAAGGTGTCCTTCTCACAGTCTACAAACAATCCTGAGAGCTGGGCTGCCAAACGTTGGTGGGATCTCTTGGTGTCCTTCAACCACTGCAGTGTTACAGCAAAAAGGTCGTCCCTCTTCTCAAGAGTCAGCTGTTGTCAAGAGAAATGAAGGCATGTATTTCTGGTCATTACAGAAAGAAGATGGAAGTACCTTGGAAGCCATGAAGTGAGAAGTGAAAAGATCACATGCAAAATATGCTTGTACTACAGCTGGATAAGCATTCATCATTTGGGATAGGAAGGGAAGAGGTTATAGCTCTTCATGATGAGGACCTTTTTTTACCCCATTGAGGACAGGCTGATTTTGCTACAACATGCATTTCCCACAGACACCTGCCCGAATATCATGGACTTGTCCTCAACAAGTCAATAATGTGAAGTTATCGTTGTATATCCTCAACATAAACACATTACACAGAAGAGTAGCAACAAGTTTGGCCTTAACACTGGTTGAAAGCAGGAACTTTGTTCAATGATTGGCATGTACCCAAGACTTGTACTGCATCTTTGCCTATTGGCACTGATGTCTGAAACTAATTGTCAATTAATAAAATTACCCAATTACCCTAATCCTTATTGTGTCATCATGGCCTTTTGTTTGACTGAGGCACACTGCTACACCTGAGTGGGCTTGCCAACTTGCATCTAGGTCAAGTTTGGACGAATTACTAAATGCTGATGAAAATGCTTGGCAAGTTAAGCTAAGTGCCTGGAGACATATTGGTTTATAGAGGTAGTGTAGCACAGAATGACACAAAAGTTTTAATATCACAGGATGTTTTGGTTGGATGTAAAATCGCTTATAACCCTTTCTCTCAAATCACTGGAAAGGCTTTTAACTCCTGTGGGTGAAATTAAAATTATGGCAGTAAAAGAAATACCAAAGCACTGCACTTGATTTCATCATGTGAGATGTATCAACTATGCCGGTAACTTCCACTCTAACTTCCTTCACCTTGTTAAGTAGAGTCACCAGTGCCAGGGCTGTCAGCTTACGACATTTGGCAGAATCATCATTCACCAGACGGGTTGCCATGGGAATGAAAAACAGGCCAGCATGCTCCATGAGGAGTTTCTGGAAGGAAAGAATAATCCAACAGAGGGCAATTTCACTGTACACACATGCACACATACATAGAACCAAACACTCACATATTATCATCATGCACTCCCAGATATCAAAGTGCAATGCAAGGTTCAATATCAAACAAATCACCTTCACTTTCGAGAATAAAATCAATGAAACGCTGATCTATTTTTCTCAGAGATTTACCATTTTCAATCACAAAATTTCCCTTTACCAACAATAACGGGCATCTGACAAGATGAAAAAGCATCAAAATTGTGTCTGTCCTTCCTATACAGAACACTTATACAGGTGTTATAGCCTTCGTCTTTCCACACATTGCACTATACTTTCAAGGAATTTAAAGGACAAGTTCACCTTCACAGACATGTGGGTTGAGTGAATGCAGCCATATTAGTAGAGCACATCATTCAGAGTTTGAGGAAAATCGGACAATCCTTCCAAAAGTTATGATTTTTTAAAGTTTCTGCTCACTCAAGGCTGGATGAGAAGACTACTATAGCTTGTGATGTCACATGAGTACAACAATATAAAGAAAGAATAAAGACAATTCAACATATTCTCACTTTTCTCGCATAAGAAAAGAACACTTGACTTCTCTCTTTCAGAAGGCAGGGGGAATAATATCACCCTTAACATATGTCAGTAACAAGTCGAAGAAATGTGCACTTAATTCAAAAGTAAAGTTTTGTGAAATTCTCTTTTTATTTTCTTTATATGGTTGTACGCATATGACATCATACACTGTAGTAGTCTTCTCATCCAGCAGTGACTACGCAGATACTTTAAAAATTCATAACTTTTGAACGGATTGTCCGATTTCCCCCAAACTTTCACTGATGTGTTCTACTAATATTGCTGCATTCACTCAATCCACATGTATATGAAGGTGAACTTGTCCTTTAATGAGGATAAACCCCACAAAACATATATGGGGACTTAGTGTGCATATCACATTGTAAAGAATGGACAATACCAAATGCTTTCTCACAAGCATCTGATATTGTGTAGGTTTTGACAAATCACTGATGTATCATTATGAAGGGAATGGTGCCAATTTAATAGTCAAAGTTATATACGTTAACTCACTTGATGAATCCTCGATTCTGATTGGTTGAAATCAGGGGCATAAAATCAACCATACCCCAAAACAGCTCTTATAGGACCCAAACTGCCCTCTTTTTGGTTGTTACGTAGGCGGCATCTAGGTGAACATGATTGTTCATACTATACTCCCTGACCTGTACCTGCGAGCATGTAGCGTGAGTCTTTATGTGTGAACTGGCTAGCGTGATTGCGATTAATCAGGTTAAATTTCATTTGAGTTTTGTTCAGTATGTAAAACAGATAGAGACTGCTTTTATTTGGGGCATGGTTGACATCATTGTCCCTTGGGATCTTAATTTCATGCTATGACCCTCAGAGCATGTTCCTCATAGCATGGAGTTGAGATCCCTGGGGGCAATATTATCAACCATGCCCTGAAAAAGAGTCCATATCTGTGTAATATTGAAGCATCATGGAACCACTATCTCTTTTAGGTGATATGCTTGCTATATCTAAAGTTGTAACAAAGAGGAGTAATCACTACAGCAGAGAAAAGTAAAATGGAAGCTGCAGTCAGGTGACATGATATCAATCATTAAATGTGGTAAGATAAAGCAGCCACCAGACTTTCATGGCACTGCCTACATTGAGGCACACGACAGAGCAAGATGCAACCTGGCCCTGCCCACTAGCCCAATATGCAGAGTCTGCTAATTTAGCAGGTTGAGCCATGCCTACCTGGGGAAAAGTGGAGTAAATTGTGGCCAACATCTCCAGAGCCGACTCTCTTCCTGTCTCTATGCTGAAGCTCAGCTGTTTGACATAAAACTCTAGGTGGCGCTTTAGCTTCTTGCCAAGAGGGTAGTCAAGCAAGAACTGATGCATTACCTGAGTGAAATATGCATAATTTCAAGGGTTGCCAGTTTTAGTGCTCTCTCTTCACATACTAGGGATGTTAGCACACAGTTGCATGTGATATCTGAGAGTACTCATGATTCATTATAATTCATTAAATGTATCTTTTATAAATACATTGCTTTGAATCATCTTTGACAATGATTAAAAAACAGATAAACATGCATGAGACTATAGAGCTTTCCTTATCTATTTCCTCAAACTGTCTCAGAACACAGACTTACATACTTAAAGTAATTAAGAATTAATTTGCTTTTACAATTAATATTTTATGAATTTATACAGCTGAGTCATACAATCTTAATGTACAAGGAGATTTCAACAAGTTAGAGTGTAAGGAATAGTGTCTATTTCTACTATTGGACAGCCCAATATTCAAAGCATGGCAATTTATAGACATAACATCACTCCTATGAGCACACAGACAGATGATAGAGAAAGAATCCAGTGTGAGAGTGTAGGAGAGAGAGAGACATACTTCACGACACTGAATCCTGGCAGAGGGAGATGGGGATGTAATGGAGAGCTGGGAAACTTTCTCCATGATACCATTCATCTCAGGAGACACCAGTCTACGGCTCAAGATGGCCTGGCATAATGGAGAGCATCAAGACATAAAGATTTGTTATAGCTTTGCAAAGTACACGGCACAGTAGAGATGTTCCAGGCATGGTGTGATCAGCTCATCTCCAGGGTTTTCAATTACCAGACATGGAATGTCACTACAGTTCTCAATAATTTATTGTATCACATCAATTGTTTAAGGGCAACGTACACACTGCTATAGCTTCAGACCATTCGAGCATTGAGAATTAAGGGTTTCTGGGACGAACACTGTACTAGGGCTTTCTATAGCTCAGTCGGTAGAGCACTGGGCTGGCAATCCTGGGGTCTCGGGTTTGAATCCTGATGGAATCCAATATACTTTGCTCATTTTTCCAGTAATGAAAAAAAAAATTTGTTAAATTTGAAAACTTTGTGACTCCCCCTCTTTCACTAACACTGGCAAACTACATACAATTTGCTCTCCTGCTCTGAATGGTCATATAATATCCCTTTAAGCATCACACCACCACTCTCAACAAAGGGTGTGTCCATGTCTTGATGTCTGTGAGGAGTGGATGCTAGCAAGTTATGGACTAGCTTGTATTCTTCCATCACAGACTCTCAATGAACTGCATGCACTGTTCAAATCCACAAATGCTGCTTCCAGAGATGAAGAAACTGTATGGAACTGGTATGTAGAGAATGTGTATAAGTTTTACCTTGAGGAGGCCAAAGGCCGTTGCCTGGCGGGTGTGATCATGGATGTCCTCCTCAGCATAGGCTAACAAGACTTGAAGCTGTTTCTCATTGATGGTGTGCTGCTTGACATCTCGAATCAGGACTGTCATCGCCTTGGCAACGAGGAGACATGTGACATCACGGAGATCATCATTACACAAAACAATACTTGCAATCAATTCAACTATAGTGTGAATAACACTTTACATTAACAACATTTAAAAGCAATCTCCATGTTAAAAATTGCCATGATTACCATGAGTTCTTTACTAGTTTGTGTTATGCTGACCAGAAAAATGACTTTGATTGAAAGTTTCTTTTCTTCTATCAATATGTGTTCTTTTTCTGTATGAAAACTGTGTGTATTTTTGTCTAATTAACCTTTTTCCAACAAAGTAGTGTGCTTGTTTAAAAAAAAAAAAAAAAAAAAAAAAATGTCTGACGACGTACACTATTGTACATAGTTATCTCAGCTAAGTTCACCAGATTCTGACTTTCACTGACCCCATTTGGGAGCACTAGTAATGTATAACAAAAGAGCTCTATTCATATCTCATGTCTGACAGATATTTTGTATTGTTAGATGGCACATGCAGTTACACTGCTCGACTCCTTTCTCATAGGTGAATTACCAACATGTTTGTTCCTGGTCAAAAAATAATTTCGTTTGGGGGCAGTGAGGGCTCTCGGAGAATTGCAGGAGAAATGGGTTAAAGCAATGATTGGGATCACTTGAAAATGTACATCCAATCTTTATCAAAATATGATGAAAGCTTCTATTTAACTATGCAAGCACAAAAACTAGCAAAATGCTAAAACCTTTCATATCTTTGTACAAACCAATGTACTTCTCAGGCACAAAGTTTGATTGTACAAGCATCTGCAGATCTACCAGACATCACATTGGGTCAGTCACTGTGTCAGAATATATATTTTGAGATCTCCTAGCACAATGCTGTGTCCCTACAGGCCTGAGATAGCATCAAGCTCCAGATTTGTTCCGTCTCACCTTGAAGGTGACCACCATGAGCTCAAAGTTGTCTCCCTTGGCTGCACCCGCTCTGGCATATTTCCTCAGGAGTCTGAAGAGGATTTGGGTCAGCTGCTTGATGAGCTCATCCAAGGTTGGAAGCGCGTACCGTAGCAACCAGCATAGGCAGCGTAATGCCATGGATATCACCTGCACAGTATGACACACATACACATCAAGACATCCAAATTGAGATAGCACTGATTGTTATGTTTTTGACTCCACACACTTCAAGATGAAACTTGGAGAACAAGAGACGAGGGGGTCTCGTTGAGTATCTCAAGTAAGCCATGGTTCTGGGTGGGGAATGGTTCCCATTTGTACAAATACAGTTTACGTATACATGTACGTCGAGTGTCCTTGCGTGTGTGTGTTTGTGTGCGTATGTGTGTGTGTGTGTGTGTGTATGTGTGTGTGTGTGTGATGGAGCGCTGTGCGTGTTGTGGGAATTGTGTCGCTTGAATGTTTCGTTCCTTTTATCTCCTGCGGGTTTACGTTGACACACGAACGTTCGCACACAACACACATACGTACGTAGCCCACGTACACCACACTCCTCAGATATACACTCATGCAGGCACAAAACACCGCCCACAAACACGCATCACCACACACCCTATACACATATGTCACGTACCCACATACACACGTACGCATACAGGCACACGTATACACACAGATAAACAAACCACTACCACTATACGACCACCACACATGCACAGTTTCCACATATTGTATTATTATACTCCAAACACACACACTCCGTCACAAATTGTCACCCCGAGCTGGGGGCGACAATTTTTGACAGGGCGACAATTTATGTCGGAACAATTGTTTTTGCCATCACAAATTGTCGCTATCGAAGTCACAAATTGGGAACTGCACAAGCATCAAAAAATTGTCGCCAGACGACAATTTGTGACAGGTCGACAATTTATGCTACCGACTCCGTCAAAAATTGTCGCCCCGAGCTTGGGGCGACAATTTATGTCACAACAGCTGTCCTTGATCTTTCCTGTGTGACCTAGTAGTACACATTCACAGTAAAAACTTACCCTGGTGTGCTGAGATTCCATTGATTTGATGAGAATCAATGTGAATGGGTCAAGCATGGAAAGATGCTGCTCATTGCTTGCCACCAGCTTGGACCGCTTCAGACTCATGTTTAGCAACTGACAAAGAAAGAAGTATGACAGACACAGATTTTAAAATGAAAACAAAAATGTTGTTAGAGTGACATACTCCAGCCCTGCATACACAACAGCCTTATTTTTATCAAAATTTTATGTTTTTAATAGTATGCATTTTCCTTTAAAATAACAACATTGACGAATGCATTTAAACAATAACAGAAATGAATACAAACAATATGATTGTCATGCAGTATGTTTAGATATTCTACAACATAGGATGAAAACAGTATTGTTATTCCCTAACCCCTCAATATTTTCACCAAGCCGTACAGTGAATAGTCTCATCTGAGATGTGTTGTGCCATGGAGAAAGACATTACCTGTAGACCAAATTCCACAAGGAGATGGTGATGAGTTTTGGCACTGGTCTCTGGGACTATCCCAGCCCGGGTAGGTGTGGGAGGCAGGAGGTACGTACTAGGAGGATGTTGACCTTCTTTGGGAGCAATGGCTTCACTCACTTCACTCCTATATTGGTAAGTCGATGTATGATGTAACAACAACTAGAAAATGCCTCTTAAATCTAATCAGGAAATGTACAAGGCTGACTGTGCATAGAAAAAAAAAAGTTTCGGCACTCTTGTCCAGTGTATGTAGGCTTCATACATTTGCAGACAAAATATACGAAAAACTATAAATTGTTAATAGTGAACTTAGACACTGAATACAGATATGTAGTTCTCCCAATGAAGAGTTTTATAGTTTTAGTGACTTCTGTGCACTCAGGCATCTGATAGTGCCTCTATGGTAATCTCAAGTATGTTTTCATCTGCATGCTACATTTTGTGTCTTGACTGCTATATCCACCACTGGTGCTGTGCACAAGCATTCCAAATGGTGACACATATTTACATTTGGCCATGAGCCTTCAAAAAAATGGAAATTGATAAGTCATAATTCATAAAAAAAAAAAGACCCACGAATATGACATACAAAATAGCCAGGAATTATAAAGTAAGGGAAATTATTTCACACTTGTACCTAGTGTACAATCTCCAGCAGATTTTCATCAGAGAACAGAGGTAACCAATGAGAACAAAGAGAGAGAAAGACAGAGAAAGACAGAGAAAGAGAGAGAGAGAGAGAGAGAGAGAGTTAAAACATTGAGGATGGGCTGATATTCCTACAACATGCAATTCCCAAAGACACTTGCATGAGTATACTCGGGACTTGTCCTCAACGGGTCAATAAAAAGACCAATCAGCCATTCTTACTTGCTTGTCTTGTTCATAAGTGGAAGGGTCTCTGATGTCAGACCATGGATGAAGATGAGCAAAGCCTCTTGAGTAATCCCAGCATTCTCCTGGAGACCAATAGCACATCGACGGAGAGTTTCCCTCACTCTGTTTGACGTACGGTGACTGTGGGATGTGTCAAGTACCTTTGCAGAAGAAAAAGAGCCAAATTGCAATCTCTTTACACCAGATTGTTTGGATCTCTAGGATAACAACAGCAAAGGCTGCTAACCCCCGCAGACTACAAAACAAACCAATGGACATTGAAAACATATCATGCAGGCAAAAAACACACTGAAGTTCTGAAGTGGTTGAATGGCACATAAAACATACAGCATAAGACTGAAGAAATTTTTACTTTTCATCTAAAAATCATCACTTTCTCCTTTTGGCTAAAGAACAAAACATGGGGAACTAAACCCCCTCAAAACATCCTAGTTGGATGTCTTTGAGTGGTGTATAGAATATATTAAGTCCTTGCCATGAAACCCTTTCATACATTACCTCCTTCAATGGTGTGATCATTTTGGTAATGGACCCTTGACCTACGACCTTTGACACCATCTCATAGCAGTCATATGCCTTGATACTCCTGGCCTCAGGCAGTTTACCCACAATACCCTCCACTTCCTTCTCTTCTGAGACAGCACCAAATAGCTCTTGATTGAAGATCTGTAGGAAAAGGTGAAGAGATATTGTAAGATAATAATTGAAGCATTGTGGTAACAAAGTAAAATATCACAAAGTTTCATTCTTTTTTTGTTGTTGTTTCCCATGTAACGAAGAAAGCGTGTTCAGACAGAAATATAAAGTCAAAGTAGCACTGATCAAATGTTGAACTACAATCATGATGGAGTGAATTTGTACATTTTCCTTGTGTGAAAATCATTTCTTTGTGTGATTGTTGGTTTAAAGAGTATTGGTACATACATTGTACATGGAGGAAGAGTTCACAAGTATTGCTGACATTACCACCTCACCCATTCTGAGTCACAGAGTAAGGGTGCTGTTGATACTTACATGTTAAATTCTTGGTGTCCCATTCATACAGTACTTAGGCAAACATTTTGTGAGAATTTAGTGATAATGAGCCAGTCTGGTGCTTTACTCTTTACTCCTTCACGCTGTGAAGGAAGGAGCATTATTTTGCTCATAAAGTCTGTGTACAAGTACATGTGACTATAAATTGCCTTCGTACGCTTCAAAAGTTCTTTGTACTTTACTGTTTGCCTGTGATCTTTACCTATTTCCATCTTATTTCATCGCACTATACTGAAGCTAAATCGACTTGATTTCTGATTTGTATTCCCATATATCTCATGATATGGTACTCAAGTTATTAATTAAGGTCCATACAACAGAATCATCACAAAAGTAAGGTTAGCTCTGTTACACCTCCGGACAAGACTATTGTAAATTCTTCAAATATCCCAGCGTAAAAGTGTTACGTCTGACGCTTCTAGCAATCATGAACGAACTGGCGCGTGCAAACTGCACGGGTTTCTCACTTTGTTTTGTAAGGACACGCAGTGAAATAATATAGTATTACAATGTTGAAATGTTGGTGATGACAGGGCTAAAGAGTAAAGTGCTAGAATGGCACACTTGAATAGTGTCACCTGTAGGAGAGACTCCAAACAGCTGTCTAGGTCTCCCGGCCTGAGTCTTGGGGCCATGTTCTTCAGTAGCATGTGTACAGTGAATCCCAGTACATGAAGCTAGAGGGAGAACAATGTATTTCATACACATTTGTTTATTACAGGTCAACACTTTCACCTGTACCTTCTTTTCTTCCTCTGCTATTCTGTCCATGAAAACCATCCGAGGTTAACCTGTTAAAATGCTCCCTGCTTTGCAAGCATGAAAGATAAGTGCTTACAACTATTATTCGCCAATATGCATGTACTAACTGTCTGGTTCACCTCACAGAGATCAGTCAAATGTGTTTACTGTCATCACTATACAAAGCCTACTAAATCATTCAGATTTGCAGCATTCATAAACTACACAAACAATGTAAACACTACTCAATTTGTACACATCATTGGGACTATGACCAATGGTGTTAACCGCTGCACATATATACCAAAATAATTGCATACTATGCTTCTCCAAGAAAACATTTTTCCTATTGGACCCATGAGTCAATGAGCAGAACACAGATTAGCATTTGGAACTTTGATGGATGACTTTTATGGTGATGCTCAGAGAATATGTTAAGGTACCATTTCATCATCTGGAGTAAATGAAACATTCATACTTCACACTGCTGCAGTCTCGACATCAACTATTAAGAGCTTTAAAATGCCTGAATGAGAAAATCTCATTAAATTAGTCAAGAAGAAGAGAGAGAAATATCAATTTATTCATATCAATCTTCAGTATCAATAGGAATCAATATCATGATCTGAATCCCAGCTGTCTTCACCATCCTGACTACTCAGACCTGCTGCTAAAAGGCCAGTATTTGTCTATGTTTATTGCAAGACTTGTGTACTGGTGACACACCTGGTAACCCCTGGTTAGGCTGCTCCTCAACTGTTTCAGGATCAGACCAAAGTACCCCACACCAAGGGAGTCCAGGATCTTCACTAGGGTTTCCCGGGTGACACTCCGGACATCCATGGCCCTGCTACGCAGCATCTGACACACCTTTAACAGGACACTGAGAAGTGAAAGAAAGCCCAAAGCAATGACGTATATGTGCTGTTAAAGTGGTCAGTATATTAAGGTATCAACCTTTAAATGAAAACAGTGACAGTTATTCTCTGTGACATTTTCATCAAACAAATGTTCCCACTTTAAGATGTTGGGGAAGAAAACTAAGCACACGGTAAGTTTCTTCAAGGTAGCACACTGAGCTGGCATTAGACAAAGTAAGTAGAAGTAATCTGGTAACTGCAACCTTCAAATTGAAGATATGTGTATTAGTAGACCATAAGGATATGCCCCTGGATGGATTCGTACTCACACAGGCAGTATCATGTGAGAATGAATATAAAACTACACAGCCATTTCCAGTTGACCACTCACCTGAACAGGTTTTGGTTCATGGTTTCTTTTGGTAAAGCCTGAAGGAGTTTGATGACAGCCAGAGCTATGGGAACCCTCAGGACTTCCTCGTCTTCCGCCATTCTGTTTCTTGCTTTCTTGTGCTCTCCTTCGCTTCTTGTCTACGTGGTTTCAACAGAAGTTTGAAGATGGTAGAGGTGGGACATAAGAAAATTTGAGGCTTTCAGTCACTTCTGACATTGATCAGCACCAAGTGCACATGTTCATGATTGCCTTTGTAGAAGTCTGTTCTTTTAAATGTATAATCTTGTGAAAGATACTGATTTTGCTATTCTCTACTAAAAACAATAACAAGAAATTAGAAGTATATAGCTAAAAGAGATGATGTGGAACAGTTAATTTTCACAAGCTCCAAGGGTAGCCTCAAAATATTACCCAGTGACGTACATGCATATTAAAATTATAGTCCCTTTCATCTTTACTTATAATTTTTTATACAACACCTATTTAGAATGCAGCTATCCGATTGGTCGATTGCCCATCACGTGACATTTAGGGAAAGGTTCTATTGCACGCTCTGGCTGTCTCAGCGTGCAATTTTGGTTCGATCAAATGTTCTATTCCAAGCGCTCTGATGTCACAATAAACAAACATGTGCCGCGCGCACTTAACAACTACAAGCGCGCTTACAAGCGCGTACTTTTGTCACTATTTTTTGTAAACAACTTCGTTTCGCAAACGTACGTACACGTTAACATATACATACACGGTGACTGCGACTGTGAGGCTACTCATTCGTCTTTCACGGAAAATGGTCGCCATTTTTGTGCTAAATTCAAGAATCTGTAAGTACCAAATTCGTTGACGTTCGAGGTGTTGTATAAAACAAATAGTGTATGGTCTTTACTCGTGCAATGGAATGAGATTTCGCACTTGGTGAAAGATGAGGCGCACTATTCAACTTGGCTTCGCCTCGTTGAATAGAGCGCCTCTATCTTTCACCTTGTGCAAAATTTCGTACTACTGCACTCGTGACCATTCACTATTTGTATAATACGTTTGCTATCTTATAAGCAAAAGATAACTTGTATGTAATATGTGACTTATATGAGATATTTTCATGAAGCAGTATGGGTGTTAGAATACAAAGTTGAGAGAGTTTGTAAATGTTAACACAGTGGAGTAATCTGGAATACTAGCAATGAGAAAGGAAGAAATGTAAGCAAGGTCTAGGGTGGGTGGAAGCCCTTAAGAGATCAGAAGAGCAAAGTAAGTTTGGAGATTTCTATATTCTTGTACTGCCTATTTTCTTGTTTATGAATTTGTTCTTAATTTTTAAAATTCATATTAATAAAAATTGATTTCTTCCTTGCAGGAACTGTAATTAATAATCATATAATTACAAGTTAATAAAATGCATTGATCATATGAAAAAACATTAATGATGTTCCAGTTTTAGTGATTTTGTGCCTACATGTATTTTCATGTTAATGAATTTGTTCTTGATTTTTACAATTCATATTTATAAAAATTGATTTCTTCTATGCAGGAAAAGCTGTAATAAATAACTATATATTTCAAGCTAATAAAATGCATTGATCATGTAAAAACATTAATGATGTTCCAGTTTTAGTGATTTTGTGCTTAACTTATTAAATTGAATCTTTCTGAATATAGGATGTTTTAATTTGTTTACACATATTTTTTTAGTTAGACCAGACCACAGTTTTCTGTGGTTGTGATTTAGTGAGATGGAATGCATTATGATGTACAACTATTTTAGGCTCACAAGCCCACCGAGGGGGCCAGGGGTGAACAAGACCAGCTATTATTACCAAAGGCTACTGACAGTGCTACTCATGGTCCGCAACCAGCAAGTATGAGGGCCATTACTGAAGCAGTGAAGGCCTTGGGAGGTGGCACTAAAGAAGCATCTCACAAGCGTGATGACAGCAAGGTTGGTAATAAGCAGGGCATGTATGGTGTCTACTCAGCAGAATTGAGGGCCCAAACTGGGTGGTTTGCAGCTGAAAATGGAACAGCTGCATGTATAAAGTTTCCTAACGTTCTAGTCAGCCCAAAATCCAAAAGCACCATGCATGGTGTGAGAGCTGCCTGCATCAAAGCAATTAGCAAGAGTTGTCATGCTTAAGTCAGTTGACCACTTTTGCTTGACAAAGTACAACCACGACGTGAAAGCGTACATACTTGGCATCCAGCAGACAGGAGGTCCAGTTTGGCACAAAATTGTGCTTGCTAGCATTAGTGGTCTCCCTAAGAACAAAAATGCTCATATTTGGCAGAGCCAATCTCTCTGGACAAGACATGGGCAAGGTCACTGCTCAAAAGGATGGGACTTGATAAGCGAAAGGACACTGAATGCATCAAAACAAAGCCGACGATTTTGAGCAGATAGGGGGAAGGGGGGAATTCTGGCTGAGGATTGGGCGTTGCATGAAACATGAAACAAGATGAAGTCCCAGATGAACTATTCATTAACTATCATCAGACAGGTGTAAGTTTGTTCCCAAAGGAGAATGGACACTTGAACAAAGGGAACAGCGCCAGGTGCTCTTGAAAGGCATTGACGACAAGAGACAGTACAAGGTCCTTCTTGCCTGCTCATTGGCGAGAGACTGCTTGCCACAGCAAGTCCGTTATCAAGGAAACACAGACAAATGTCACCCCAAAGTTAATTTCCCCCAGGATTAGGATTTTTGGCACACAGAGTCTCACTGGTCAATGAGCAACTAATGCTCCATTACCTAGACACAATTATAGAGGCCTTATGTTAAATTAAGAAGCATGCAACAACACCTCTACAGCTCTTCACCCCCAACAGTGACTTCTTCCAGGCCAATACTTGTGAGGAAGTATGTGACCAAACCACACAGATGTGAGCTCTCCTCATGTACGTTTCTGCTACATGCACTGATCTGCTTCAACCCTTAGATGCAACAGTGAACAGTTGATACAAACAGGTACAATTTGTGTGGTTGGATGGTACAGACACAAGTGTGTGGCTGTATAGACTGCCTGTACAATGTATATAAATCTACATCCCTGTTTAACAGAGCCTTGTTATGCAACAATGTCCGGGTAACGTCGAGGTCACTTTTTTTTTACCCTGATTGTAGAAATGGTCCTCGTAAAATGTTGCTCGGACATTATCACAGTAACTTTTGTAAATAGAGTCTGATTATTTAGTTATTCTACATAGAAAGTTGAAGTACTTCCTGTGCTATCGTTGTAATACCCAGACTAAGACAGTTGCATTTAGCGTTTTTTTTCATAGCAGGAGAATTATGTTTCTATCATTTACACACCAAGATTAAATGGCTATCTCAGACTGAGATGATTCTTTGCTCTAATCTTGCATATAAAATTGTTGACTAACCAGGTATTGTGGTTCTTGACTTGGCTTGTCACATACCCAGTGATGTCTCTGTCACATCTCATTTCATAGATTAGAAAGGACACTAAACATATTTATTAATTCATGTATTTATCTATTTATGTATTTATGTATGTATGTATTTATTTATTCATTTACTTATTAATTGATTAATCAATTAATCAATTTATCTATTTATTTATTCATAATCTTTTTTTCAGGGTAGTCAATTCATCAATAAGTAGTGGTCTTCTATGGAGCCCTGAATAATATTGATGAAAATATGTACATTAAATAGCAGGACGTATAAACAAAACACAACACAGAAGTTGTATATACTGTACATTGCAAAATAACATTAAAAAAAATCAGTGTATATTGATTATATCACAACAATGATTCTCACTGACCGAGAAAGGCATGATGCTGGCTACAAGAATTATGATGAAAAGTGCACACTTGAGATTTTCAGTCCAGAAACTGATAGCCTACCTTCTTTGTAATGATCTTGTGCAGCTGAGGTAGGATGCTGCGGGCAATGGTGCGATGAATTCTGGTTGCCATGGCGATGCCTTTCTCATCTTCCTTGTCCTTCTCATCCTCAATGCCACTGTCAGCACCAGTTTCCTCTCCCTCATGTATTCCGTCTTCATCTCCGTCTTTGCCATCATCATCAATATCATCTTTCTCCTCCTCCTCTTCTCCTGCCACTACAGTGTCATATGTCTTCCCTTGAAGCTCCTTGCTCCCTGACTCTATCCCTGATCCTACTGCAGAAAATAAACAAAACACAAACAATTTCTGATATAAATCACTTCTGCTTGTTTGAAATACTGATGCCAGACAGCACAAGTAAATACTGTAAGTGACATTCTTGCAGCTATGCCTAAAAGTTTGAATAGCACCAACCTCTTGTGACTTTGTAAGTTGTAGCTATGCATGTTTTGTTGTAGCTGTGCATGTTTAGCATGAGAATGCATTAAGTTTAGAAATCAAAACCTCACACTCATAATACATAATACATAATACATAATATACTTTGGCATTCTCCCGAGTCTTATTTGGCTTCATGGATATTGAGCTTAGTATAGAAACACAGCTTCATCAACTAAGGCAGGGCTCCACACTAACTTTTATTTTTGGTGGCCCAAAGGCAAACATCCGACCTTTGTTGGTGGCCCGATCAGGGCACCAAATTCTTCATTTCTGAAAATTTGGTGGCCCAACTTGCGTTTTTGGTGGCCCTGGGCCACCGGGCCACCGTTAGTGTCGAGCCCTGACTAAGGTATCCAATCGCTTCCTAGTCTTGGCCATCAAATTAATCATCTTCTTACAAAAACAAAGTACAATAAAACAAAACAATACTCAACTACTAACAACAACTACAGGCAGTTATATTTTCTCACAATTTTATCCAATTTCCAATACCTTTGTGATTTGACATAAAGGCATTTCTGGATAAACACCCATGAATTTACCAGAGCATTTATTAATTTGGTAGAAGGGCATATAGCCAGACACATAAGTATACCCTTTTGCCAAATGAATACATATTAAAGAGAGTGCTTGGAAATTGGGCAGAAGGGCTAAGTTAAAACACCACTTTGCCACATGAATCAGTAGAAGGGTATATTGTTTGACCAATTTGGGCAAAAGGGTGTGTCTCAACATAGATATGCCCTTGTGCTTGAACAATCACTCATACATTGCTATCAACTATTCGGCAGAAAGGTGTACCTATATGTCTGCTTTTCCACCTAAAAAATGCCAAGTAAAATAGGTTGCTGTACACGTATATATGACTAGGCAAAAGCATGCATGTAAATGGATATATAAATTTGATATATAACATTGGACAAGTTTGAGACAAGAAAATTATCAGATAATAAAATTTATAAGCATACAGAACATTCTAGATGAAAGTTAACTGCCAAACTGAAGTTAAATGACTTCTACAGCCAAAAAAAAAAAAAAAGAAGGAAATACTCAAACTTCAAAGCAATTTTCTCTGCTTGTTTATCATAGTAAGGCAGAAATGTGTTCTTTAACCAAAACACAGCTGCACTACTTACGATAGCTAGACTTCTCATCAAGTCCCTTTGACAGTGAGAGGTCGAAGTGAAATGCATCCAAGACAGCTACAATCAATCTGAAACAAGAAAAAATAAAAACACACATAACAATTATGACAAACACTATTTTGTTAGCAAAACACCTAAAAATTAGCAAAACCTACAACACTACAACAATAATAAGATATAAAATTCAAGCAATTATTATCCCAGTATTTTGCAAAGATATGATGAAAAAGAAACAAGCAAAATAACAATAAAATGGAATTTGTTGTGTTTGATAGACAGTGTAGTGTAATGTAGACAATATCATATAGTCTGGTGACAATCATCAATTCTGGGTGTAACAATGCCCTATGAAGTAAAAAAAAAAAAAAACCCAACACAAAACGAAATACTGTAAAAGTGGATATTTTCGCACGACTAATTTTTCACGCTTGGTCGGGTAAGAAGAGTTTCGCATGTTTTTAATATCGCAGAATCAAGACATCAACTACTGGAACATATGGCAAGCAAAAATATTCGTGTGCTTTTATTTTCGCGCTAGTTTCAGGTTGCGCGAAATGTGCAAAAAATTTCAACACCGCAAAAATATCCACTTTTTCTGTAACAAACACTAGTTCCACGAACATGACTGTGTGCCTTTATGTCTGTAAAGAGTTTTCCAGTTGATTTCATTTGATCCTGTGTGAATATATCACTGACCTGACAGCAATCTTCTGGTACTCCAAACTCTTCATCAGAAGCCTGAGGTATTGGGTCAGGAGACGGAGATACTGTTGCCATGGCAACACTCTAGTCATGGCCCCCACAGCTGCTATGGCTTCCACGACGAGGTTCATGTTCTTGGCGACCTCTGGGTCAAAGATCATGGAGGTTGCACTAGGGAGCAGAAAATGCTGGATGGCCTTGGCGGAAAGCGCCCCCTCTTGGCAGTGCTTGGAGAGGCGGCGCAGTGCCCTCATGCGACGGTGGTGCTGGGAAAGGTAACAAATAGATTATGTATCAAAAAATAAGTTCAATGAGGCGTTATATATTGTGAGGTTTTGATCAACCAACAATGGATTATATTTCTTACAAGAAAAGATCTAAATTCCACTTGACACTGGACAAAGAAAATAAACAGCTTTGAATCTTACCTGGATGTGTCTAATGTTCTCAAAGAAGTCAACCTCGACATCCTTGTCAAGGAGTACTGACATGGTTGCAAAGTGAGGATGCTCCGGGAAAGCCTTCACCAGCTGAGACAAAATGGCAACTGTCTCGTGTCGTGCAGCCTGTGATATGTGTATATATATTTTGAATGCATTGATAGACAAGAAACAACATTATATCACTTTGATAGTGGCCTTGACTGAGTAGCATTATTGCCATTGGAGAAATGGGATCTTAAACTGGACCAAGCTTCACGTACAAGACGGAGTACATTGTGGCAAAATTTTGAGGCATAGGACACTCACATATATGCAAAGTCATAGCTAACTCATACCACTGATATATTTTATTACTGTTATTTATGTTTCTGAAGTTATTATTTTGTGTAGTACTTCTTTAAGTACAATTCAATTCTTGGTTTTCACAAATTGACTGACGTACAAACATTATGAGATCTTGATGCTTATAAAGGACACTTGTCAAATAATTGCTTCATAACAATGATATCCGTATTCGATAACCCAATCTATCTGCTCAATTTTATGAGTTATCAAAGAAAATAAATAGACTGATAGACAGATGGGTGAATCATAAGTCAAGATATATTATGCCTCTTGCATTTCTCCCAATGAGGGGATAGAATCCACTTAATTTCTTTTTTTTTCATACGCTCACATTTCTGTGATGTACTATTAACATCAATGAATGAATTGTGTCTATGATTCAAAACAACCGAAAGGCCAAAGTTATGAGCATGCTCTTAGGACTGAATTATACAACCACAATAGCAAAGAAAGGGGCTGACCTCTGTCTTTGCTCTCACTCCGTCCCTCAATGCTGGGATGAAAGTGTGCTCTATGACAGTAACGAAAGCTGCTGTTTCACGGCCGCTCCTGCAAAGTTTGCTGATCACCTCTGTCAAGAGATGACTGGCATTGTCTCTCATTGACATATCTTCTATCTGTGGGTTTAATCAAGTGATATTATATGTATGAAAAAAAAAATCTTTTAACTTCATAATTTTTTCATAGAGTTACCCAGGTACTAATATTGTAACAGAGTTACAATAATTCATGAAATCTGATGCACAGTACTAAATACAATTCTTGTTAGAAATTTAAGACATCAACATCTGCAGAGACAACAGAAACCTGGTGAGGGCTTCAGTGACATCATCAGCAGTCTTACTTTAAATGGACTGCCATGGTTAAAGGAGACTTTGCTTTCACAGCATATGCCAATGAAATATCTACAGTTTGGATGCGATTTCTGTGAAGAGAAGACTAAGAAATAACTACGGCATATAGACTTACAGAGTATATAGAGCCCATGTGCAAATTTTGTCACTCTACTCTTGCATTTTAATGACATGCCTACGTTCAATGCTTCTTGCTTCTGAATTATCAGGTCCAGTCTATGAATAAAAATCAAAGCAGCAGCTGCAAGCACACTTGTACAGTAGGTATCGACTTGCTATATTTTAATGCATGCACACTGACGGTTGCAACGACGGACAGGCGATCCCTTATACCCCCATCTCACTAGACGGCGATTCCGCTACCATCATAAAAAATCGACAAAGCGCGGCGGATCATGGATTCATCGCTTTAAATCTTCTCCATCGTATCTTGAGCGGTTCAGAAGCTCGGAGGGTCGCCACCATCGCCATGGTCGGCGACCTCGCTACGGAAGTTTTGAACATGTCCAAAACTTCCGTAGCGAGGTCGCCGTGGTTTTAGAGCGTATCACAATCACCTCACGAACGCATTAAAAGCACCACATTCGTAACTCTGACGGGGTAGCAACGCATTAGGCGTAACTCAAGTGCATCGAACGCGGCCCCCATCGCCCATGAAAATTACCACTTTTACAGCAGGAACCAACCATGAATGAAAGAATGTGATGAACAGACCAGGAAGGTGGACATGGAGAAAAGCGTATAAAATTCATTTTTTTTTCATGTACACTCAGTACGAATCTACTCTGTTAAAGTTGTTTGTTTGTCATAATATACCATTGCAAATCAATGAAAGTAAATTAAGTTGTATTTTTTTTTCAAATATATCGTCATAAAATTGTCTCATTGTAGGATACGATTTGTAGTTTGCTCGTAAGCCGGTTCTATGATATTATATACACATTTTACCCTTTTAACTGAATGGAGGACTTAACTAATAGTGGAATTTCACATCAGGTTCTAATTGGTGTGTTCTAGAATACTAAGATGTAAGAGTAAAACTATATTCTGCATATCCATGTTGGTTTGACACTGACATCTGCTTGAAGAAATTTAATCATGAAACCAATTTCATACCCTGATCGCTTGGGATCGTAGCATGAGCCTGGCATGAATGTATCACTGTCGCTCTGATCGTATCACTGTTGTAGCGAGGTCTGGATAAGTGTATGAATATCGCAAAACAATTGCTTTGATCGCAGAAGCAGCGCGTCTCGTCGGCTTGGAAAAGTGGCAAAAACGTGGTAGCATCGTAGCATTATCATGGCACAATCGCCTACAGCGCAGGTTGAGCGTAGAGAAACCGTAGTGTAATTGCCTCGGAGGCCAAAAATGGAGACGGAAGGCGATCGCGCCATGATTTGTTAAATCGTCACAGATCGCCATGGTCGCCACGGTCGCCTTCCTAGTAAGATGGGGGCCTTAGTCTCCCTGCACCTCCGATGGGCTCAACAATAAACAACTAGTGGATAAGATGCTTGTCCGTTGATCAGAAGGATGGAATCCTGTGCGAGTATATATGCCCATGATTTTTATCATGGCTACTACTAAACACTGATTAATTCGGTGCATATTCACGTCGATGTAGGGCAATTTGTCAATCAGTTGAAATGATCTCGTTTATTGGGCAAAACTGCACTTATCTATACCGAATGTCTCGACCAAACCTTGTCCCATGTCACAACAACATGTAAACTGCCGTAACACATTCATTCTCTGCTCACCTTCAGAATAAAGTAGAAACAGTTGTGGATTATTGGAGAAAAGAAGCGAAGGTCCAGACTGTCCTCCTCTGCTAACTTCTGATTGGCCCGTTTGAATGCCTTGAGCCGCAGCTCATAGTCTGGCTCCCCTAAGTGCTTCTTGTCCCTAGCATTGAGACGCGCCACTGTGCGAGTGATCTCATCAAGAGATGGATCCCGTGTTGCCATGGCGGAGAAGACTTGGACCAGGACCATTCGGGCTGGTTCTGATGTGAGACGGTACAGGAGTCTTGACAGTACACTAAGTACCACGGGAAAGTAGAACAATCAGTCATCACATGATTTAATCAGCTTAGTAATCACCAGGGAAAAGTATTGTATGGTGTATCATTTTTCATATTTTCCTCTATCAATAGTTTGAGATAAAAAACATAAACTGTGTATGATATTATCTTCCTTGGTGAAACACATACACATACACAAACAAAGCAGAATAAAAGATATAATCATAGATATAAAAAGATTGACAAGTTTAAAATTAAATGGAAAGAATAAGATAGGCATATATTGTTTGCAGAAGATGTGTTTTATACTCTTTCTTCCTGCCTTCTCTCACCTCCGCTACATTTTTTTCACCCCTCCCCATTGCCTACATGCTTTATCTTCCTTTCTTTTCCTTTCTTCTGCATTATTTATTTAGCTATATATTTCCCACGAAAAAGAATCAGCTTGTTTGTTTTATATTCCTTTGCAATGAAGAATGGACACTTACTGCCATAATTCTTAATGTATCACATCACTATTACATTTCAGAAATCTATATTATGGTTAATGACTGCTGGATTGTTGGATCTTAAACACAAATATAAAGGATACTTTAGTATCCACTAAAATTTGACCAAATACTATTCATTGTCTGCAGTATCTTTCATCTATCTGCCATAGTTTGCCTGTTTGTTGCTGTTTTTTTTCTCTCTCCCTCTCTTGAGAGTATTCTAAAATCTCAAGTGAGAGCAAAGCCATAGAAGGGCTAATGTTCTCTGCTGGATCCTCCACATTCTCTCTTAGAATTTCACCCCCCCCCCCCCTCTCTAAATACATGCAGTACCTCTTTTTTTTGGTGTGTGTGTGTGTATATGCTGTGATCCAATGTAATGTTATGTTTTCACCTTTGTTCTTTGTATCTTATATTACGACAATTTGGAAATAAATGAAATGAATGAAAATGATTGTTAAAGCCATGCTACTTTGTTCTCTTTGGCACACTAGTCAATATTGAGAACCAGATTTGGTAGAAATGGACAGGGAATTGTACCTCAGGAATTGACTAGGATCATCCACGAGCTTCATAAGATTCCTCACTGTGGTGAGGATCTCAACATCTGTACCCTGCAGGGATATTGAAAGAATGCATTCAAACAAAATACACATAGCTTTAAAATTCTCTCCTTGCGTAACCTGCGTGTATGGGGACAGTGAAGATGGGTTGTATGTAGATCCTTCACATAACTGAAGTCAAAATGGGTAGGTGATTCAAATTTCAGCATTGTGCAACAAATTAGGTCAATACTTCAATAGCAAAGTCACGTTCTTGCAGCTATTTCGTTTTGAGATAAATAGTCTAATGTCATTAAAAAGTCTGAACTACTCCTTTATTCATGCTTTACCAACAGATCCTAACACATCCATTTGCAACACACTGCAACATATGTGTGTAATATAAACAAAAGGGTGGAATTTGACACATGATGCCATCAATGTGACAAGATGCGAGCTTTTATTAGCAAGAGTTTCAAAATATCATACCATATGCCACAATGAGGAGCAAAGTGTACCTGTGGCACTGATGAGGATTTCTGAAGATAGGGTAGGAGGAGACCAATCAGTGATGAGCAGAGCTCAGAGGCTTGAGCAAAGACACTAATCCTGTAGAGAAGCCAGAGAGAAAAGATGTCAGGTGAAAACAGCAATGGTTGTTTTCTGTGCAATATACATTTGCGGTATGAATAAGTAAACATGAAATTTTAGTCATTAAATATCTTCATAGCACTAACTTAGCTCCATCTGTTTTGGTTCGACAGAAGAAGATCAGATATTCCAGAGTTAACCCTAACTAGGCCGGGCTATTCAGGTAGATGATAGAGCCGGCCTCCCAGGCCCCCCCTCCGGATCTCGGCCGTCGACCGCGCGATCGCGACGAAAATTGGCACACGCATTGCCTATGATGTAATCTAAAGTACCATGAAGTTAATTTTTTCAAAAATTATCATTTACATTAAATTATGCTAATTTATGCATAATGATGCATGAAATCAGACAATTTGGTATAAATCACTAGATAAAGCTCAAAACAGGCACATTTTTTGTGTAAATATTCTTTTTAGTGTCCTTAGCAAATGTAAGAGAAAAAAATTGCGCAATCAGAAAAAATTTCCTAAGTATTTTATTGTTTTTTGAATTTCTTATGTATTTCTTTGTTTTTTCGACTTTATGTTTTCCATTGTTTTTTCGATGAAATTTGTCTGTGACATTGTTCCGAACAAGAAAATGCGTTATTAATTGATTTTAATCAATAAAACCCCAAAATAATCATGCTTTTATGAAATTTCCCTGTAAACACAGTTTGCATTGAAATTGTACACAAATTCACGTTTTTGAGCAATTTTTGGTCTGACATGTACGTGCATATTTATGCGCAACTTCGGAACCGCGCACCTGGGCATCGCAAATTTGGTGTCAAAAGATGCGGGAGACTCGAAAGAAAAAAGTCATGAAACGTTGCGGTGATAGCTTCTCGCGATAGCGATACATCGCGCGAAACGTCGAGGGGGGGGCCTCGGAGGCCCCCCCCCCCCCCCCCGGCCTAGTTAGGGTTAAGGGACTGTGAGGCTTCAATTCCCCCTGCCCCACTCCCTCTTTGGTGGAGAGGGAGGGACTCATTTTAACAAATTAAGATCATTTCACCATAAAGATGCTATCTACCAAGTTTGGTGAAAAGCCATCAGAGCTTTTTCAAGAAGATGCTGAAAATGTGGAAAATCCCCCCCCCCCCAAAAAAAAAAAAATCAAAAAATCAGGGCATCCATGAATCGGCCATAATCAAACGCGCTATTTCAGTCATTAATGTCTTCATAGCATGAATTTAGCTCTCTCTTTTTTCGGTTTGACAGAAGATAACAAATTCCAGAGTTTAGGGACTCTGAGGCTTCAAATCTGTTGTGGGGTTTACAAGAAAATGAAAACAGTAAAGGTTCATGAACAATTTTGTTAGACATCAAGTTCATCTATATACCATCAGTACGTAATACTGTTGAAGTACATGATTTTTTCATTTCCTGGCAAAATTGAACGTT
The DNA here is from genome assembly GCF_964275005.1 of Diadema setosum. Taxonomy (NCBI): domain Eukaryota; kingdom Metazoa; phylum Echinodermata; class Echinoidea; order Diadematoida; family Diadematidae; genus Diadema; species Diadema setosum. The sequence continues at coordinate 24,548,566 of NC_092689.1, read as the reverse complement.
TTTAACATTTCCCGGTGAGAGAATTTACATTTCCTGGCATTTTTACAAATCCCGGCCAGACATTTTATAACAAATCCTAGCGTTTTTATAAATCCTGATGATTTTACAAATTCCAGCATTTTTACAAATCCACGCTCCACAGGCCTTCTAGGAATGAATTTTAACTTGATAAGGATGGACAAGGAATAAGAGAAGGGATAAAAGAAAGATTGAACTGAGATACAAAAGTACTGCACACAGCTGGATAGATAACTAAATAGACAGAGGATGCGATAGACAGACAGACAGAGACAGACAGACAGATAGATAGATACATAGAGAAAGGGATGGAAGGGACGTATAAAGTTACTGGAGGAATGACTCACTTGTAGAGGATACCAAGTTCTTTGACCAGAAGAACAGGTGCAGCCTTCACTGCAGGAACCTGCTTGATCTGTATGGCTGATTTCAAGTGGCTCAAAATCACAGGGACATACGGCAGCAGCATGCGAGTTCCAATGCCGAGTTTCGCTGTATGGAAAGCAACATGTGAGCAACCTCTGACCACCTGATTTATGTGACTCTACCAGCATTCACAACAGCAGTCATGCTGATGACACCATGGGAGCTTAAAATAGATAATGGTTCTCAGACTTGCTTTATAGAAACTCAACATTTGAAGTAGCCATATCCCAGCATTCCACTTACATTTGGTTATGTATGACCAGGCATGCTGCAATTCTAGGGAGTGCAAATGTATGTACACCTGTAATTGCACAAATGCATTCAATTCTGTGATTCACTGATGTTCTGAAGGACAATTGAGATCATTTTTTTCCATTTTAAAACCAGTTTCAACTTTCAGAAATGCAACACTATGGACTATACTACAAATATTAATTGTGTAGAAACATGCTTGTATGCTCAGTTTACATCACATTTCCCCAAAAGAATATGCATGTCATATTTCCTGAGTCAATATCCCAAATGATGTCAATGTCCTTGATACACTTACCCTCATTGGGCCCCTCTTCAACACAGTCTAAAGACACCCCTGGAATGAAATCACACCCATCCTTCTCTTCATCCATTTCTCCCTCCTCTTCTTCCTCTTGTGTCAGGAGGTTTTCAACAATCTCCATCACCATAGCAACCACTGTGCTCCCAACCTTGGGCATGGTCAGGAGAGTCATTGCCTGATGTAGGAGTGTCAGATTTCTGTCATCTGGGTGTGGCTTGATGAGGAGGGGACGGTATCTAGAAATGAAGTAGCATGTAAGCCATGAGGCATGCATTTCACATTTTATCTACCGGCAAAGTTCTTTACTAAAAACATATAACTATTCATTTTTGGGGTTGGACATTCTAGCTAAAGGACAAAGATTAAACATCAACCAAGAATTTCTTGCACTCTCGTTGGGGCTACAGAAAAGGATCATAGTGCTCTACACTCGCTACTTCATTAGATAAGAAAAATGCAAAATACTTCAGTGTGATATTATCCCAATTAAAGAATAGGAGCAAATGCTGGTATTAGCACTTAGATTGCACTGTAAATTAAATCTATGAATCAATTCAATGTCCGAATTCTCCGGTAATGATAGAAAACGGATGATAAAAGAACTCGCTGCCCTACCTTACATTCTGACTCCAGCAGCGAGCAAGTCTCAAGACAGGGGTGGGGCCAGTGGAGCTGTCACTACTCAGCTTCCCAACCTGAGGAAAGACCACTGCTTCAAAAATGGTCTCCACTTCACGGGCGGTGAAGGGATACTCTTCAAACCGTTCAAAGAACTCAATCAGACGGCAGATTCCTGTCTGACGAAGATTCTTCAGTTGTGTGATGCAGAATGGTACCAGCTGTGGTGGGAAAACAATGGTATTGGATGTGGAGGAAACGTAACTTAAGAGACCAGGTAGAATGGGAAACATGGGTGGTCTGACAGAATTGCTCTTCATTCACTGGCCACCATGGTTCCTTCTAAATCCTCTGTATTGCACCCATCAGTGAATATGTGCACTGAAGCACATGCTCATCAGTAACAGTCAACTCCAATTCTAGTTCTCCATGCTATCCCCATGCTACTGGGTCTTTAAGGGTCTTTTTGAAATAGGAACTTCCATGCTATCTTGGCATTCTTGAGTTATATGAATCTTGATGTTTCTACCCTTTGGTATTTACAAATGTGCATTTCAAGATTACAATGTTTGCATTATTTGATATATTTTATATAGAAGGTTAACGGGTATATACTGAATAGTTACTTCCAATCACTGATTACATTGATTACTGTACATGCCGTATATACGCGATGCTTTAATTTTCTCAAATTTTGCGAGTTTGGTGCTATTCATGAGTTGGGAGCTATTCGCAAATTTAAAAACATTATGAAAATATTCACTCTGATCCCGACATGAATATGATGTGCACGCATACATTTCTGCAATCAGTACTGTACTCCACAATTGCGAATTTAACCACTCATGAAATTGTCGGGAAGTCCTGATTCGCAAAAATTTAGACTCGTAAATATATGGCATACACAGTATCAATTTGAGCTAGAAAATATTTGACAAGTTTGATTGCAAAATGAATGAACTCCATTTGTGCCGATTTGAGATATTGGCAATCAAAGCTGCTAAAAACAAAGAAAACAATATGAACATATTGGATATCTTTAATAACTTCAAGAATATTCCTTGTTATGTAACAAGTGAGGTAGTGTAGCAAAGCTTTTATTTTGCTCTATCTGATGATGGACTTACTTTACAATATTTAGAAATGGCCTTCAAACTACTTTGCAATCAAATTCATTTGTGTCTCATGGCCATTCTGCGTCCATATTCAGACTCAGCTGACACTCTGACAGACACAAACCATCACTTCAGTCAAATCAAATGAACTTACTCCATTTCAGAATACTTACTTCATTACGCTGCAAGAGGAGTGTGTTGTAGCTGGCAACTGCACACATAATGATGCCCAGGAAAAGTGATAGGTAGGGGTCTATCAGGTGACCCAGTTTAGAGAAGATGACTCCGATGGTATCAAGGGTACTGAGCAGAAAGAGATATATATTTCATACATATTTTACAATGAACAAATAGCAAGGTCATTGTGGGGTAGAAACAGGAAGTTACTGCATTATTATCAATGGTAATGGTGCATTGTAGCATTAAAGATTCATGAACATAATAAGACAATGAAATATTACTGCTAGTGCTATTCACTTACTTATGCATGATGTCACTTTGGAATATATCAACAATTAGCAGATTTATCAATGACCCACTGAGCAATTTACTCAAAGTTTCAAAGCCAGGGTCAAGTTCTCTTATTTCTGTTCTACCTGAGCTGCTTGCGAAGTGGAACAATGGCAGCTGGATCTTGAGTAGTCCACACTCTCAGCATTTCACTCAAGTTGTCTGAAAGAAAAAGATGGAATACAGCTCAGATGGAGATAAAATGCTTGGGGAGCAAATCTTCACGCATAAAAGCAAGTCTCAGGAGGATTTATCTCTTGTCTGTGCTCTTTCCCTCCACACTGCTTTCATTTCACACGATAAATGATAGTGGAATAAAAAGTCCCTGAAATTCATTTCCATATTGAGAGACAATATTTCATACTAGTTGATTTACAATACACATATTCTGACGAAACAAAACTATTAAGTATCTGTTGTCAACTACATGGAATTTTTGTAAACTCTCCTTTATGAACACAGAACTTGAGACTATCAAATATCTACTTCATACTGTTCTCTACACAATAAACAATATTTAATCCTAAGCAGGAATGGGGCTGGGGTAAATAATATCAGTCTCTACCCCTGTACTGCATACAAGATATTGACAGGAAGTGGTGTGTGAGACATGAACAACTACACCCTACAAATACCCTGCCCTCTGTAGGTCATCCTTGGACAGTCACCTTGGATGAGGTGCTGGCATGGCTCCAACACCAGATCGATGAAGACCTTCATCTCAGCTGCACTGGAGCCAGCAATGAATCTCAAGATGACTGACCGTCTTGTTGCGATGCCACTCTTGCCTTGGGTTCCTGGCCCTGTCTTACTCAACATCTTCCCGTAGAGGATTCTGGGGTACAAGAGTTTGATGTCAACAAGAAACCGTTTGATTTTGTAGAATCATATTTAAATCTAAAAGGAACTTGAGATAAAATAGAAGGGTGACGACTAAAACACAAACCTCTGCGAAGCAGTCAACACTTTGTGATATGTAACAAGCATCACCTCTACCGTCACATAATTAGCATTAATTGACAACAATTTTTTACAATCATAGCAGAAGTACAGCAATATACTAAGAAAAAAAAAAAACTTTACAAAACAAAAGAAGCAATGTAATAAATTAATCAATTGAGGATGCTATGTAATCTTTAATATCTCTATTGATGGTGCCACAACAGTAAAACATTGCAGTTGCCTGAGCTTCCTGTTACTCTGAGGGCTACCATGCTGCACCAGGGGAAAAAAACAAAAGAACAAAACAAACAAACAAATAAACAGAGACACCTTATAATCACTAAAAAACAACAACAACAAGAAATGACAAATAGAACAAAATTACATCAAGTAAAACAAACTAGGAAGGGCAAGATTATCATGCGCAGTCAAATGAAAAACATCTTACTGCAGACTTAGTGACTAAGAAGCAAAATTAGCCAAGATGACCAAGAGCTCAAAAGTGACTTTCTGGCAGCATTCACATATTTCAAATGACACACTGTCTGATCCTCACCTTAGGAGCACAGGTAACAGGCCTTCTCTGTCTACAGGGTTCACGATGCCAGAGGTTGTGTCAATCCCAAAGTGGACCAGGGCATCTCTAAATAACTTATCATCCATCAGCTGGTCCAGATTCTCTCTGTACGGACTCAAATACTTGTAGTTGTAGGTGTAGAGACAGGCAAGGGCAGCCTTTTGAACATCAGGGTTGCGATTGGCTAACAACTAAAGCAAGTTCCATGAAAAAAAAAGTAGATATGTGATTTGTTTTTCAAGTTTCTATCATTTAGTTTAACTTATTTTTTTTTTTTTGTAGTTTATACTGAAAAATTGTAATGGTGTAACTTAAAAGAAAAATTTCAGAATGTGTGCATACACTACAGGTAAATTCAAAAGAAATAACAGGAAATGCCCAAGCTCATCATGAAACTCTGAAGGTAGTTTCTTCCAATATTTACATTAAAAACATTCCCTTGTCATGTAGTATTCACACAATAGACAAGGAAATAGGTAAGCAAATCCATGGAATATCTATTAACGGCAGCATCAGGAAGCTGTGCTCCATAAACCCAGTATGCACTTTAATAATATCAACAGAGAGGTTTTCTAAAAGTCATATCATCAAATGTGACAGGAAGAGTACTTCAATTCTTTCGTCATTAATGAATATTTTGAAGAAAGTGCTCTGATATTGAGAAATGACAGGATTGTGCCATGATTAATCACACTAAATCGTGTGTCATAATAGTTTCCAAAGCTAAACGTACTGGGCCACAATTACAACTCACATTCAAGTAGAGCTGCCTGAGCTCAGGTTCGAGGTACAGAGACTTGGGGTCTTTGAACTTGCTGAAGAGGTTGAGATGAGCTACCAATGCCCTGTGGTCAAACAAATGCATTAATTGGTCAAAGACTGTGGAAAAAACTGTCCTCACAAAGGTTTTTTGATTGACAAATGTCAGTGATAATCAAAACTGGAGCAAGACTTAACAAGATCAATTCAATGAAGAAAGAATTATGTAATGAACAGAAAGAAACCTGCTGGAAATATCCTACTGACGCAATATACAGCTTTGACCTTATGACACTCAGTATCATTGTATACTACATGCATGGTAGTGGCTGACATTCAATTCTATCTGCGCTGACAGACATACACTCTCTTTTCTGTCCAAAGCTCATCTCAACACTGATTCCTTAAACAAAGGGAAGCATGGTCCTAGCTACAACTCTGTTACAATCCTGCAACTTGTGCATATTCCCCATAATGCAACCTGAGAGCATTTACCATGCCAGTTTTGTAGTACCAAGTCTCCATACACAGAGCTTTGAGATATTTGTACAGAAATAGCTACAATAAGTGTAAGATATGGTGCAGGATGAATAGATTTTGTGATGTGTGCAGGATGAATAGATTCTGCCTTTACCAGGATAGACAGATATTCTCATTTTACTTTTTTTTTTTCAGAATGTGACAGGGATATACAGAGACACTGGGCTGAACACAGAGCACATTAATGCCTTTAGCTAGCTAGAGAGTGCCCCGTTATAATTAATACAACACAGGAAATTACAATGCATGCAGACAGGTTGTGCCCTAGGGTAACCTACTACAAAGTAATACCTAGCAACGAATATTGAAATGAGTGAAATTGATAGCATCTTACCATTATGTTTACTTTATAAAGAGTTTGCTGGGTAGTTGGTGGTTTGTTTGCATGTTTGTTTGTTGTTGTTGTTTTTTTTTTGTATCAGCATGAGAGTTTGTTTCCTAACTTAAAGTGAGTTTTAAATGACTGTGAGCGGGAATATTGACTTTATAATCACATGACTGCATTTAGCAAATTATCAATACTTAATTACTCATTAACTAATCGTTAACTTGTACACCTATGATTACCAACTAGCTCTTACATATATGCTTTCTCATATCCTGTATCAGTAAATTTGCTCACTTGTTCATGGGTCGTTTCTTCTTCCCTTTCACATCCCCACCTTCCTCTTCACTCTCAGTCACTTGGTCCTTTGGCTGACCTTTGACCTGATAAAGATTCTGAGTAGGAGCATTGCTTACATCCGTCACATATAACTCCTTCCTGCAGAACAAGAGAACAGGACACGAGGTAAGTGGAGAAGTGAAACAGATCTCATGACAGCTAAAACTGTTTCAAGTTCACATTTGATCATACAAGACAAATAGCTGAGAAATAATATTCTACAAATCTATTCCAAAAAAGTCCCTTTAAATTTTCATGTTTCCCTCTCTGACCCTTCCTATACTCAATCTTCTTTACTTACTCATCATTCACTGTACAATCATGTTTGCTTCATATATTCATTCTCAGATACCTTTGGCAAACATTTACTGTAAATAAATTCTTCCTCCACTGGTTTCTCCATAAAACACCATTCATCAGCAGACTGATATATCAACAGTTTTGATGTACAATCACATTTTATCATAAAAAGATGCTTTTAACTATCTGACACTAGTTCATAATCAACTCGCACATTCCACAAAAACATCTAAGAAAGGAATCAAACTTGCTCAAATCTTACTTCATGAATCTAAGGAGAAGAGGAGAGAGCTCTCTTGAGCGCCCCTCAGCCCGGTTTGGGAAGTTCTCCATTGTCTTCCAGAGTAGCCTTCGGAAATTTCCATGGTCTGGACGATCAATGCTGCTACTGGCATCACCTTGGCAACGAGAAAACAGCCCTGGGAGACTGGACACCTCTGTGATGTCAGAGTTGATTGATGCATCTATGTGTTGTGTTTGGTGCATCTGAGTGGACCGGATGTAGAAGAGGTTTTGTTCTGTGTGAGATGCAGCACTGTGCAGGGCCTGAGAGTAAACGTCCCAAAACAGCTTCTTGTCCATCCCATAAGCATGAGTTCTGTAGACAATCAAACCATACATGGACAAAGACAGAATATTAAGTAGGAATATCACAGTTACTGGTAAGTTCAGGCCTGCTGTGTGCCTGAGTAGTGGCTTGAAAATATTTGACACCACAGCAATTTAAATGGCAGCTCATAAAACCAATCAACTATAACCTGTTGAGGATGGGCTGATTTTGCTACAACACGCATTTCCCATAGACACTTGCCAGAGTATACTTGTGAATTGTCCTCAACAGGTTAAAAACGGCTCTAACTGTCTGATCTGCACCACTCTCTCTCCATAGTCCCCACTTCACAAACCTTTGCTGGGAGTCTGAGCATGAAGTAGATTCTTCTAATGACTAGCATCTGTTCAACAGAGCTGCACAATAATGTACATGTTTAGAAAGAAACCACCCCTCTGTCTTGTAAGCATAAAGGTAATGCATGAATATGCAATACACTTCCACACACACATACACACACATACACCTACAAGATAAAGGAACATTTTCTGATCATCAAACCAGTATGATGGATGATCTTAAATTTGAAACAAAGGACACATGGAAGTTATCTATTCCATGCTAACATAATTAATAGAATATTTAACGAAGGACACCAAAGGAGGGTGTTTCGAATGAAGTTCGTTGAAGGAAATAGAAACTGATCATGGAAGCTATCAGGACTTTGTATGCCAGTTTGGTAAGGGGGTGGTTGCTCACTTGATTATATCTCCAACAGGATCCCATAGCAGCTGGAAGTTCACATAGAGCTGACTGATCAGGTATCTCAGTGGCACCTGTAATCAAAAGAAACATGTAGTACAAGCAATAAAAAAAAAACAAACAATAATAATTTTTAGCATTATACAAGCAATTTGTTTATATATTTGAGGAAGACTCTCAAAAATGCACATTTTGATCGAATCCCTCAATAAATACAAACTTCTTAAAGTTCTTGCAAATATGCTTCATTGATGAATCATTAATTTTCAGCTGCTTTTCACGATAAAGCAATGCAATGCATTCACACAAAAAAGAAGTAAAGTTGGATATAACAAATTACCATGATTGCAGTTAGTGTTTCAGCTGATTTTTGTTGTTGCAGCTGTATGATTGAATGACTGAAGGAATGAATCTCTGATCATTTCCTACAGAAGTCATGATCATCTTGAATGCTGTTCTATACATGGAAAATCATAACACAACTGCTAATTCAAAGATATCAAACATGAATAATATTTAATGAAATTGCAAATAGAGTTTAAGCCAGCACCAGTTATTACAATTCACGACCTCACAGAAAAGATTTGTAAAGGGAGACATACAGACAATAAGGTAGTCAAATACCATTCTCCTTTCTATTCCGAAAACTTTCTGAAACTCGCCAGACACGCCTGATATTTGTGATGTCACTTAATGAAACCAGCAAGCAAAAGCAGACTAAATCCTACAGACAATGCGCAGGTTCAAAGGTGTTGTTTTCCTTGGTGAACTCTTCATTGGTATTTTGATAGCCAGGATAAATGCCATACCAGTGAAAAGTGAATTTTATGCTTTTCCATGTCATTTGAATGATCTGTTTTAAAAAACATCAACAGTAACAACAATATATAAAATAGAAGGTAAAATTCCACGTCTCTCATGCACTTGTCCGCCCCAGAGCACTTCGGCAAAAGCCATAGTCAGCATTCACTTGGCCTTATTAAGTCTGTTTGAGTTATACATTCAGCTGCACTGGCCGCGCCAGGTGATTGCTGTTAATTTGCGTTCCCCATTAGACGGGCTTTTCAAGCTCGAAAATGCGATGGCCCTTGCATTTTAAAATCTTAATATGCCTTTCCAGTGATGGTTTCTAAGCTGGGCACTCATATAGCAGCGTTCGGTGCCACTTTTCTTTCAAAGTAATTTAACATCTTCCTCAGTAGCAATAAATGCACTTATGATTTGTGTTTCAGCTGTAACACATCATCTGCTGCTGTCAGATTGGCCTATTTTATGAAGTCAGTAAAATTTTCGCTGAAATTCCCCAAATTCATCTGAAGTGCTTGCATTACCGCAGACATCATATGAATTTTCTCTTTGCTCTTGTTGCATTCCCTATTGTGGAATGAGCAAAAGTGTTACATTTTGTCCTTTCCAAGATTGTAGCATAAGTACAGCATATAAATTTGTGCTAAATGGTTAATTTTCTTTGACTGTTCCCTTTAACAAAGATACTGAGTTCTAACAGAGATTTACATAATTATATGAAATATAGTGAATCTACAGTGAGAGAGAGAGAGTTTTCAAGTAGGAAAGGTGCAAGACATCACTCACTGACTGACAGAGACATATAACATACAGATTCAAAGGAAGAGAAAGCTCTTTGATATGTCTGCTGAGATGCTCACACTTTCAAAGTTGCCAACAGGGATGTTGTGCTTGGCCAGGGTGTGTTCTAGCTTCCTCAAGCATTTCAATCTGTCTCGGTATGTCTCGACGGCAACAGGTGTTTCCTCTGCTTGGAGACAAAGCCTGAAGATGGAGACCTGCGGAAGTGGCTGAGAAGGAAAAACATCACTTTGTTATGACAATTCTTGTCATAAGGTAATGTGACACTGCACAGCCTTGGGCAAGAATATGGTCACGTACATGTACCACACACAGAAGCCTCCCTTCACCAATTCAATACAAAGCCTTTGTTGGACAAGCAAAGTCTACATCAAAATTCCTGTAACATCACAAGAAATGATTTTGGGTAGGTCAATCTTTCTCAACGGCAGGTTTTTTTTTCTTCCTGCCTAATCTCCAAAAAAGTGAACTTTGAAGATTTTGTTTGACAACCACTCTGAAACCAGCACAATCATTTCAATAAATGGCAGAAAGAAGCCATGCATCAAAGAGACATCCAAGAAATATGCATTTTTACTTACACAAGTGATCACATTCGTTATTGTTTTAATATCAGTTTCATTCTCTCACACTGTTGAGAAGTTCACATCCTCACATTTCTCTCTCTCATCTCCACAATTTTCCAACCTTCCCCTTTAACCTCTCTTCTCCTTCTTTTCTGGTGCATCATTCTCCCCCATCAACTTTCAAACCCCCTTGCCCGACTCTCACTCTATTCTTCCTTTCAAATGTCCCTGTTTCCTATTCTCCCATCTCCATTAGTGAAATCTCACCTTCCAGCTCACCACTGCCCTTTGACTGTCACTATTTGCCTTCTTTACACACTCCCTACGTCGCTTCCCTCCTCCGCTTTTCTTTTTCTATGGTCTTCTTTCACCAAACAGTTCTTTCGAGGACTACATACACATGGTGTTACAGCAAACCTCTCTTCCTCCTATACAATATTGTTTTTATTACAAGTACCTCTTCTTTCAACCAAACACAGAGTGTTATTACAAACAGTCTCTTGTATCATGTAAGAAAACTGCAGGCTCATAAAATTTACAGGATGTGGTGTACAGTCACTTACATGGTCTTGGGAACTTGGCAAAGTGACTGGCAAATTGTTGAGAATCTGCAGCGTTAGCCTCCGGATCTAAAAGACAATCCAAAGAGAGATACTAGTATTACATCTCTTGTGGAGAGGTGTTTACCATGATAGAGATAAATGATAGAACATGATGGTGTTACACACTTTACCCTATATAGCCCACGCTATTTAAAACTGGGTTAAATTTCAGTGTGAGTTTTATATATTTATTTTCTTTTTTAAATACACATTTTTTTCTTAAGAGAAATTATCGCATAAAATGTTGTGGGGGATGGAGCTACTGTGCCCCCCCCCCCCAAAAGAAGAATCATATTTGCGGGGGTACATACAAAAATCATTGGAAACCACCCTTTGCTGCGGCACAATTTGTCACCCCTGCACAATTTGTCGCCTGGCAACAATTTGTGCAGAGGGCTGACGGCACAAATTGTCGCCTGCCCTCAAAGCACATTTAGGGGGTAATATCATTCTTCATATAGGCATTGGAATACCAACACATAACTTACATGGCTACATCCATGCAAAAAAGCCATGTAAAAAGTCACTTGAGGATGTGTGTACACTGTATTTGTGTGTGTGTATGTATGTATGTGTGGGGTGCACGTGAAGAGGAGGAGTGGATGGATGGGGTGTGGGTTTGAAGGACACAACACGTACCATGCAGCCCCCCCCCCCCACACACACACACACACATACACTTCACATTTACCAGTCATACCGACCCTATCCAAACACAGGAACACCCAACCCAACCACACAATTTGTAGTGCATCTTAGCATTATCTTCTGCAGCTTGAGGACAACGACCGACAACAATTTGTGCAGCTACATTTCATTTTACCTGCACAAATTGTCGCCATTGATGTCAAAAATTGGGAACTGCACGAGCAGCAAAATTTGTCGCCTGGCCGTCGATCCCTGCACAAATTGTCGCCCTGTGCCGGGGGCGACAATTTGTGCAGGGGAGACAATTTGTGCCGCAACAACCCTTGTTTGTAATGTTGGTCACCAATATGCACTTTATCTCTGCAACTGTATCCCTGATCTTTGCAAACAGGGTCTTAAAATGTGTACGAGATGTGGAAAAAATAGTTGCGAAATTTCTGCTTGAAAACTTTTTGCTTTGAAAAATGTTGAGGGGGCTATTTTTGACAGTTATAGTTTGAGAATAAAACTACACTTTTGGAAATGGCACTGGTTTTGCAGGCAAACTGATGTCTTCTTTAACAAGGACACCAAAATGAACTCCAAGAAACAATTGTGCATTTTCACATGTAGCTCTTTGTGTATATCATCAACTGCTTACAATATATAAACAACTGCTTTATAGTGGTCTGTATGACTGCATTTCATTACCTCCAGTATTCATAGACTATAGGACAATGTAAACATGAAAGTTGTGACAAGGCTCAGAGCTATGCCTACTTATTCTTCTCTCTCTCTGTAGCATGTTTTATAACAGACAGCAGGGTATTTATTAGTCTCATTCATAACCAGTAAAATCAATATGTCTCCATCTCTTAAGGCCGTGTCACACCATTCCGGGCAAGCTACGCGGGCTTGTGGCGAGGAGGTAGTTTCCAGCACGTAGAAGATTTTCAGCGGGCGAACAAGAATGTTTGCAATTTTCATTCATGCCTTGTCATACCGTACGGGGGAACTTCTGCGGCTTGACTTGCGGGGAAACAAATTTACTCCCCGCAGCTCTCCGCAGTTGGTCCGCACCTGACAGTATCTAGGGCGTAGTTGCCCGGAGGTGCTCACGCAAGTCCGATTTAACCGCAGCCAAGTTTTGAGCATGACCAAATTTTTTTCCAGGTGAGTCGCGGGAATGCCCGTAGAGGTCCATGCAGAACGCCAGTAGGAGACCCTTAGCGGCAGTACTTCCCAGGCAATTCCCACGCAGGTACTTTGCAGTCCCATATGCAGCCAAGATAATGAAATTCTGTGAGATTTCAGCCATTCCATTAGAGGAATTCCTTCACTGAGTTGTCAGCCCCCACGCGACTGGTACAAAGGTCACACAGTATACTTGCAAGTATAACGCGTCCAGCAAGTAAGACACATGCGCTGACTCCCACAAATCCTTTTCCGCCCTCAGGAATGTGCGGTATGCTAGAAAATCCCTACACGTAGAACAAGTCCGAGTAGCTTGCCCGGAAAGGTGTGACAGGGCCTAAACACGATTGCGGGTAAAAAAATATGCGTGCGCACCTCCGGGCGACTACTTTTGAGATACATGCTAGGTACTGTCATGTGCGGATCATCTACGGGGACCTCCGGGTAGTCAAAATTGTTCTTTGCAAGTCGCACGCAAGGCTGGTGTGACACGGCCTTTAACTTTACTCATTTGCAGCAGCTGGAATTGTTTGTCTGATTTGTTGATAATTGTTTAAAGATTTTGTAATTGCTAGCTGCCAATGATATCTCATTTCTGAGCTTTTTGTTTGTTTTATTCTCTCAGTATTCTAAGTTGAACTTAGAAGAGAATTTTCCCAAACATATGTGTTGATTTAGTGAATCAGGAAAATTTGGTAAAACACCAAGTAAATGCATGAGAAATATTGGAAAATCCAATAAAAATTCTCTGAATCAACCTACATGTAAACTTGCTAGTTATACCAATTGTTAATTATATGTATCTCACACAAAGGATGAAAATAATCCGCTGTACTTATTCATTTGTTGACACTTAAATTGAATTAGATTGAATTAGATTTAAAATGTTTGTACTTCCAGTTTTAACTGTTTTTTTAAATAATAGTAATAACAAATCACAAATTGTAATTGTAATCCTAGAGGTTTGCTTCTTTCATTCCTTATTAAATTTCAGACACAACTATCCAGTAAATACCTGGATCTTGCTGTCAGAATTCACTTAAAACTTTGATTGAATGCCAGTATTGAAATATTTTGTAGATTAATCCACACTGATGATAAAATTTCAAGTTTGACTTTGACCTTTGCATTTCACGCATGTATTTCTAAGTATCATTTGCGATCATTTCAAACATTCCATGATTACTGCAAAATACTGTGAAGTTTACACACAGAAATTAATCTTTGAACCTGTCTTGGATTACGTCAAGTTCACCTAATACACAATTGTATGAATTCCTACATGTACTGCTCACAGTACTTGGCATTACAAAGTTTGATTTATTGGTGCTTAATAGTCAAGACACTACAGCAAGCACAATAAACCTATATAACCAAACACAAACACCTTTAATTAATTATTATCAAGAGGACATGCTGTATTCATTACCCGACTAGATGATGCCAACAGGTTCTGCTCAAAAAGGGGGTAAAGGTCTTTCAGGGTGTCAGCTGTCACGATCCCCTCCGCTTTACTGCCGGGTCCAAATACTTCACAGAGACTGAAGTAACAGCTGGTTGCAAGTAGAATGTGACAAGAAGTGGGGCAAGTCCTAATGACAGAAGGGAGAGAATCAAAGGAGAGCAAGTCATGTTAGGACTGTTAATGAGAGCACAAAGGTCGCCTCACAGTCTCAGGAAAGATTTAAAGGGAGAGTAGAAGCCATAACATGCAACTTTAAAGCTATTACAACAAACATTGATACATGTAGGTGCACTGGTAGAGAGATATGTCACAATTATGTTTACCTGAGGAGTGAACGGACAAGGGACATCTTGAGAACATCAGTGGGATGGTGCGACTTGGAGATGAGAAGAAGAGACTGAATGGCTGCTGATAGGACATAGGCCTTCTCATCTAGTGAAGTAGAAGAACAATAGTACATGTGTGTATATCCATGTGCCAATTTAGCTTTTCAGAAAAATATAGTGATAGAGATAGAGATATAAACACAATATGGATGACTTCACATGGAATAAACTTGATCAAACAAGGTCCTTACCACAATAAAGAAAAATGGATTATCATAATACAGAAGTTTGAAAAGTTTTTGCTCAGTGTTTGATCAATGCACAGAGCACACACAGTTGAATGCCCTTTTAAAAGAGGAATGAAACCCAAATATACGTGTGGATTGAGTGGCACAAAGCACTAAAAATCCCTTTCACCTGTATTTGGTAACCCAGGTTAACAGCATCACAAAAAAAAAAAAAATAATAATAATAATAGTCCAACAAAATTTGAAGTTGGTACCCAAGGGTACCAAACATTACATCACTTGCACAATGACAAACTGAGACAATACTCTTTACTTACACAAGTCATACATGAATACTGTCATTATTTACATTAATCTATTGCTTAAAGAAACTGGATGGGTCTCGTTTAAAGTCTATAGGAATTTAGAAGACTGAAGGTGCGATCGCGATGAACTTTGGCATGTGTGACACCCACGTTGTAGTTTACAAGATCGTGTCTTAAGATTTTTTGAAAATATCACTTTCTCATTTTAATCAATTGATTATGCGAATTAAGCCAAAGATCTCATTTTAGCCTAATTAAAAGCACTAAGAGTCTACTTTTTTGGTTTGTATGTACGTTTTAACATATTCAACAGCTGTACATTACAAAAACTTCCAAAAGTCATTTCAATTCTTATATATTTCATTGTTCTTGGAATTTCTTGCATATTTCTGTTTTTGACTTTTGTTTTTTCTTAGTTTTTTTCAATGGAAATTGTCACTGACCACTTTTCCACCATAATTAGCATAAAATTAATCAATCAAAGCGATTAACAGTAAAAATAATCAGGATTTTAAGAGTTTCATGACAGAGCACTTTTTTCCATATGAAATGTACACAGAATTACAAAACATGTGCCCGTTTTGGGTGACATGCAGTAATACAAATATGGTAGTGGCTTTGTAAAAGTACGTGCGGACTTTTGGTCTCAAAAGTTGCAAGAGACTTGAACAAAGAAAGTCAAGAAGCCTCATGATGAGACCTCGCATGACAGAATTATTGCATGAAACGTCAAGGGGGGGGGGAGGATTCTGCTACCTCCCCCCAACCCCCCCCCCCCCCCCTCCCGCAACCCTTTTAGGGTTAAGAGGGATATGAAAGGAAAAACTCAATTCTTTGGGTTAATTCACCATGTGCAAATCAAACACAGTAGGGCTTCAAAGTCTCGTGCACTCTATCAATGTCAATAGGTATATACAAACTCTTGGATTTCATGAAAACAAGGAGCTATTTATAGCTCCTTGATGAAAACAAAGAGTTAGAATTGCTGTACCTTTTTTCTCTGCTGTTTCCTCATCCAAAGTTTGCACTAGCCTTAAAATGATATCCTGGATTCTGGATTGGCACTTTGAGTGATCTAGAGGTCTGCAGAGAGAATTACACTGTAAGCATTTGGCCCATGAAATCACAAGGATGTGAATTGATCATTCAAAATAAAACATACACCATGTAGAAACTGGAAATATGAAGCTGAAGGGAACCATCATTTACAATAACTGCATTATTCAACAATTCAGAATAGCATACATTAAAGAACAGACAGAAATTTTTGCAAAACATTACAAACTTTTTTTTTTCTAACGGCCAATTTTGTTTGTGTGATGTATAAAACAATGTAATTTGTTCCGTAACAGCTGTATATTAATTGTTGACATGAATACTGCATACCAAAGACAAACGTGCAACACTACACGAGGTGGTGACACAATCACAAAAATGTCATGAATTACCATACATGAAATTCTGAGAAGTATTTGGTTTTTCAGTTTTCAAAAAGAGGAGAGGTAGGTGTGATTCCTTGTCCGGATCACCATACATACTTGACATGCGGAATGCACACCAGTGCAGCCCACAGGTCATGAAAGTGGTCATCACTGGTCAGACTGGAGGACAAGGCAGTCTCCAAGCAGGACATCAGATGATCAGGGAAATTTGGGGGACTCGGAGATTTCCGCTGCAACTTTTTTTGCTTCACCAAACTGAGAGACAACATGATACACCAGAGAAGAAAAAAGTTATTAGAATAAGGCATATAAATTACAAATTTTATCTAAACATCCGAAGTGATATGAAGGAATTCACTTCAATGGAAAGCTAAGAAATATTCATTTCCAATCAACTCATGCAATGACTAGTTTAACATGCACTTAAAAAAGGGAAATTTGATTAAGGCTGTTATGCCTGTATTCACTGCTCGAACTACATATGAGTAAAACTGACATTCTCTAATAATGAAAGATGCGTAACAAAAGTAAATCACTGATGAATCACACTCAGGTAGGTGTACGAAATGGAAGTCAATTTCACCTGATTTGGATGTGCCTACTGAAGTCTATGCAGTATGGTATGTAGTCTACCAAGTCAGACCCAACCTCAACTTGTGGACTCTTCAGCACTATGAGCTTTGTCATGGTGAACAACACTGTCTCCACTTCATCTTGGGATGCCATTTTTGCATGGCAGTACTCACAAAGACTTGGCAAGATATCCTGAAATTTGAATAAAGAGCAACAAACAGAAGGAGAACATTTTCAAGTAGGACCTACAGTACATTTCTGTTGGTATCTGGAACAGGGGAGGATAGAAGAGGAATCTTGCACAGCTATTCATCATAATTATGATCTCATCTTATCTTGACACTACTCTCTGTGTGTTGAAGGTAGCTTCATGCTTTATTTCATGATAAATTTTTGAACTTTTTTTTTTCTCATCTTTTTAAACACTCGCTTCACGGCGACATTCAGTACAAACATAACCTCAGCTTTAACAAAATAAACATGTCTTGCTAATATAGACTCTTCTCTTCAACAAGGAAAGGCCCCAGTGGCCTTACACTTGTGTAGATGCTTTTGAGTTGACAGACAATATGACATTGATTCATGCCTCTAGGGGGACTCTTGAGTGTATGCATCTACCACTTCAGAGATCTGCAAACACTCATAACATATCATTATACACCTCCAAACACGCCACATTTATTTGCACAACTGGAATAAAAGAAAACAAAACTTGACGTTTTCAGTGTTCCAGTTCCCCACGGAACCACATGTACACTTGAACATGTGAACAACTCTGTATTACATTCTCCTATGGATAATTTGTGGCAAATCTGAAATTCTGAAATGTTTACAATATGATTAAAGCGTTGACTATTTATTGAATGTTCAAAGGGAGTCATCCCCCCCCCCCCAAATTGTCTATAATGACTTTAACCTTTCCAGTATATGGGCATCTACATTCGATATCACAAAAGATCCAGGCTTGATCTGGAGAAGACGCTTTTATTGTCAATGTCTTGGATCTGTGCTGCATAGCAGGTTGCGCTGTTGTCATGCACAGGGTATTACACTGACTCAGTGATACACGTCAAAAAGAGGAGAGATATGAACCAAGACAGCAAATCTATTCCTTGTCAGTTTGGGACAGCCTAGGTCTCCAAGCTACTAACGAACAAACCTGTTCAAATCCAGGCAGGAGGAAGAGAGATCTTGTGGCATGAAGGATATGTCTGCTGCTGTATTCATTGTCAAAGAGCTGGTATGAAGAACAAAGTGTGAATATAAGAAGAAATATTCATGTGGGATCACACTCAGAGTAATACCATGCAACATTCAGGCTTCTACATGAAAAGTACTACACCACACAACATAATAGAGAAAGCATCCCTTCAATCATGCTTGCTTATCATTTCATGTTATTCTACATTTCTGCTGAGGAAAATTCTTGTGAAAGTATCAGCTTTGTGAACACATCTAGAGACAAAGGTGTTTTATGTTTGGCAATCAGTACTTAATCAGTACCATATATTACACAAAAAATGTGAAGGATAATAACTGGTTACAGTAATTAAATATAATTTTATAGTGAAATAAAATTTGTAAGCAACTTCCAAACAATCCACATTCAGATTTTGAATGATTCTTGGGAGGTGGAAATATGCAGATCTGCTAAAAAGGGCAATGCCAGATCATCTGCATAAACAGATAAAATCTGCATCACACTAAAAAGTACAGTAACTCTGCATCGTTTGCTAAGAATAAACTGCAACTTAACCCATCGAGGACGAGTTGCGAGTATACTTGGGCAAGTGTGTATGAGAAATGCCTGTTATAGCAAAATCAATCTGTCTTTAACAGGTTAAAATGGTAAACCCATTTCAAAATGAGAATTTATTCTATACCACTTGGATGAGAATAGAGGTGTCTTCCTGGCTGAGATGAGCCTTTGTAGTCTTCAAGAGTCCAACCAAGAAAGACAGAGCTACCGCACCATCAGCCTTTGGCAGGTAGTGTTTGCCAACCAACCTAACTGTGGCCTGATAAATGTCAGACAAAAGATGTAACATTACAGACAACAACACACACACAAACAAAATGCAAAGACATCATATGATGACATATTTCTAGAGGTCATTTCTCCTACATTAGATGGTTGGCACTCCGATAACCTGCTTTGGAAGGAAGGCTCTAATTTATACATGCTATCAAGAAAATACAAGCCTCTACAATCATTCACAATGTGTGCTCTACCTGAAAAGGTAAAATTACCAATACTCCTGAACCTATGAACAATACATGAACTTGACAGGACTTTGGCTTTCAGAAGCCCTACCTTGGCCCCCTTCTGGGACCTCATGCACATTTATAATGAACTTGGCATTTCCTTTTACCCGTGGAGGACGAGTCCCGAGTATACTCGGGCAAATGTCTATGGGAAGTGCGTGTTGTAGCAAAATCAGCCCGTTCTCAACAGGTTAATACCCAAGAATTCATCCTGCCAAATCTGGGGCCTGCTTAAATATCAAAGCTTGTAACTGATTGCAAGTCCCAGAAATCAAGGTATGCATGACTATCATACACCTTCAGTCACACTGCAAAAATCCTCAAGTCAGAATATATGGAAGTGTAGTCTTTATGAGGCAGATTCAAATACTGTATGCTGGGGGTTGTTTAATATGTGACCCTGCATCACAAAACTAACAAAAAGTTGCCAGAGATGGATTTTCAGTTAAGAGCAGACTCTGAAAGAGCAGACTTTAAGCTTTAAAATGATATATAACTCAATTCAAATGGCCGACTCTTCTCACCTATCCTAATATTGGAATGAAAGCACACATTCTGGAAAGTGTGAACTGAGAAAAGAGGCTATGAAGTACAGGTCTATTCAAGTGCTTTAGTCTTTACCAAGCCATGCTAGCTGTCCGATGAACGGAACAAAAAACAGGATGTTAACCACAGGGGCAACAACAATGAAGGGATTATCAGATTAAGCTGACATTTAGCATGCTTTATCAACACATTCTGCAGATGATCAATGCCAACTTTCAATGCAGTAGCATCATTCTTTCAGAAGTTATTGGAGTTGAAAGTGAAGAGCATGGACAGGGCTTTTGAGAAACGAAAAGAGGACTCTCTGAGAAACACCTACAGGTAATCACACTATTCCACAAAAAGTGTTCGAGAAAAACTGCTAAAAAAAGAAGTTCCTGTTCGTTTTTTGATCCCAAACTTTAGTATTACGTAGAAGAAGAATTGCCCTTTCAGAAAATGCAAAAAAACTCAAGATTGGCAAGGTTGACCCATTTCACCTTTTTTCAGTATTAACACAAAATCAGTGCATGCGACTTTTTGTTGGTTTTGTGGTGCATGGTCACATAATGATGTTTGTCAGAGTATTAGCACTGTACTGCAGCAAGCTCAGTCACCTGTGCTAAAAGGGCAAATAGGCAATATCAACCCTTCCCCCTCTCTTTATTGTTTTACTTTGTTTGTTTCACTTTAGGAGTGTACAGAAATTTCAGGGAAATCGCAAAACTGGAAAACTCGGCACATCAAAAAAAAATTTTATTTACTTAATATCTAAATCAACAACATGAGTTGGCAATCAATTACAACTTGCAATTCATTAGAAGTCCCGTCATAAAACAGAGACTTTATGACTGATCAATACTGATTTAAGTGGGCCAGAGTTATCATTGATTTCAGGATCAATTATAGCTCTACCTTGATATAACAGGGTCCTAATCAGCCAGGATGTACTTTTTGTTTGTTTTTCATTAAGTGATGAAAAGGTGAATTTTTCCATAGAGGACCCAAGGGACTAGCAGGGCTGCCAACAGTCACGCATCAAACTGGGAATTTACAAGAATTATAAGGGAGATACAGGGCAACTGTTCAAATTCAAGAGTAGTCTTATTTGTTTGAAAGGGTCAAGGTACACATTGTATACTGGACTCCATTGATTACTTTTAATCCACAAGCTAATGTCACAGAATTCCAGAACCACAACAAGGCTTGCTAAAACCTTGATAAAAAAATAATAATAATAAATAAGGAAAAGGAGAAAATGACACATGAGAAAAGATCTGCTATCTTTCAATATATGTTATAGGTGTTAAAATGACTGACCAGTGGAAGGAGTTGCATGCAAGTGGCTACAGTGGTGCTGGACCAGCTTGTTTATGCCCTCGATTACTTGATGCACCATTAGGCAGACATAGGGTGTGTTTCTACTGGACACCTCATATCACCTCGCATCACCGCAAAGTCTTTTGTTACCAGCATCACCTTGCATTCAAAGACTACCCAAACCGTTTCTATTGAGCAATCCAAAGATATGTGGTGATGCAAGGTACATGTATTTGTAATGCGAGGGAACTTGCAAAATGTGGTGAACCAGGCAGTCGTGTATTTTAGGTCACAGAAGTATTTAGTCTGTCAACTTTGTAAAATCCTTGCGTAGGTATTTTATTTTGTTCTTGATTAATGCCTTTAACTCTTTATGTGCCACGTTCGCACGTCCGGCTCAGTCGACGGTGTGCCAACTTCGCATATTCTGCTCAACAAACAAAGCCGCCAAAACCGATCGATAAATCGCTAATCTCGCGCTTTTGTTCCTCTCACATATGGCTTGCAATCTATGTGGTGATTGACTATCAAGCGGTGTTCCCAACTAGATTTGCGTACATTCTGAGTTTCTGTCACTATTTTATGTGCAAAAGTCATACCTTTACAGTAATGTAGCAACTGGTAATTCAAAAGAAAAATTGAAAATAGAATTGTTATACATTGTTTATAGGAGCAAAGTTTGGCATTCCTCTTAAATTTGCTCACTATTATGTCCAGCTTAACAGAAATTTGTAGAAGTTATACAAATTGGAAAAACAGAATTCTTTCTCAACGCATGACTACCGTCGTGTGTCAGAATAACGTGGCACACAGGGGGTTTCCACCATGGCACATAAAGAGTTAAGCTATTTTTACTAACTGAGTCTTTAATGCCAGCCTGTCATATGACGGCGTCTGCCATCTTTTGATGGGCTACAGAATTTTTTTTTTTTTTTTTTTTTTTTTTTTAATGCATTTCATTACCATCTCCTGCCACTTTGTAATAAAAAAATGCTGCAGATCCAATGTCTAGTTGACATGATATAATGATATTCAAACAAAAAATCTAGCATGATAAATACTTTGTCTAGGAAATGTTACACTCCTACAGCAAGAAGAGATGTACACAGCACTTGATAGAACACATGCATATATCAAGCATGTGTGTGATGATCAACTGAATAATGTGCAGAATCTCCGAATAATTTGAGACTTATGGCACACCGCAAACAAGAATTTTGTAACCCCAGGATACTACATAATTTCAATTCTATACCACTTGTCTGGTCAGGCAAGCAGATTTTCAAATTGTTATAGAACACTTGCCTCGACATGAATTTTACTTGCCCAAAAAGAAAGTCCAAAAATATCAGAAAATGATAAAGAAAATATTTTGTAAGTCAAGAGGTTAATAAAACACATTGTTTGAATAAACAGCACATGTTGATTCGCACGCTTTAACACATTAAAGTAACAAACTTGGTTCAATCAATTGTTGGTGTTGCATTGTGGCTTCTTCACATAAGTGTTCGAAAGATGCTGAAATGTGCATTGCATCACTAAACAGCCATTATCTTTGGGCTTCTGTATGGTTTACGTGAGTTTGTGGGGAGGAAAAAGGAAAAAAAAAGGTGGCTTTAAAACATTTTGCTTGCCCAATTCGGGCACGCATTTTTTCTCATTGTTCCAAAACACTTGTCCGACTTTGATTTTCAATTGCCCCGGGCAATCGGGCAAGTGATTATGTAGCATCTTGTACCTGCCGAGTTTCTACTGAAAATCGTCCCTCGCATTTACCATCTAAAAAGGAGGACCACAGATCACGTCACATCACTCAATACCCGATGTGTTTCTACTGAGGAAAAATTCGAGGTGACCCCGTACATCACCACGCATCATCACAAATCACAGCCAATCACCTCGCAGCACCGCAAATTTTTGGTGTTCAGTAGAAATATGCCCATGAAGACTCCGAAACTGAGTCATTCTTAAAACTGCTGCGGAAACCAATCTGTGCTGATACTGTTTGTCTCTTTCAAGACCAGCAATTAGAATCTAAGTGGTGTACTCTGTAGCCATGGATTATATACAGTGAATATTTGTTTATAGTGATGATGATGATACCAGTGGTAATGATTATTATAGTAGTAACAACAACAATAAGGAAGAACTTGATAACGATAACTATGATGAAACTGCTTTGATGAAAATCACGATGACAATTATAATGACAAATGATGATCAAGTTGTGATATCTGCATTGGTATACCAATCCATAATCAGTTCAGTGTTTTTCAGAAAGACTTGCAAGCCTCCTCCCTCTTGATAAGAATAGCCACAGTACCTCCACCAGTAATCTGCATGTACAAACACACTTTCTTGCACACAGTCTTCATCCAACCGTAATCTGCATGTACAAACACACTTTCTTGCACACAGTCTTCATCCAACCGTAATCTGCATGTACAAACACACTTTCTTGCACACAGTCTTCATCGACAAACAATATATTAAAGTTTGAATCTAGTCTCTCCCTGTAAAATCCTACAGACAAAGACATGCAGGAGCTAGCTCCACCATGAATGGCTAGCTTGCAAACACTCTACAAAGTAGTCCAGGTCAATCAATTTGGACTCGCAAAACACATCTCTAGGACTTTTAGCAAAATGCAAGGGATGAAGAAGAAAGTCAATATACCTTCATACTGAAGTTACTGCAACCCCTGCCTCACAAACTTGACATTATTTGGAAAGGGAAATATAGTTCTATATCTTTCTGAAAGAAACTGCAGGGCATCCTTTTTTTTTTTTAAATACAGAAATAACTGTAAATCCTTCCTCATCATACTCAACTAAATTTTCAATTTTATTGCAGGCTTCTGGGGCTTTTTCTGGACACAAATTACATAAAAATACAAAATCTACAACTCTTACTGACATTTCTTCTACAGCTCTCACTACAAAACAGTCAGTAATAACTAAGATACAAGAGTTTAAATTTACACAGTTTAGTTCATATGTACCTTCTGGCTCTTGATGAAGACCATTGGGACCTCACATGAAGATTTACGTAAGTAGAAGCACTACCCCATTCTTTGTTCAAAACTTCACATCAATTGGAAATGTACACAGCTTAAGCAATTTTGTCCAGCTGTGTACATACTGATTTCAAATATTTGCCACTAAATGTGATTTGCAGAGTCAAATAAAATAAATCAATATCAGCTGTATTTGCAAGGTTAATCAATTGACACAGAAAATGCACACATGTCTGCTAATCATAAGCTTATTGACCTCACTGTACCCCTCCCCCACCTGCATTACCGTTTACAAAATTTTCTTTTTCTTATTCTTTTCTTTTCCCATGCTTACAGCCTCTTGGCTGCAACCTGGACATACATTCCCCACTTTTGTTAATTTGAAGACTATACATTTGACGACATAAATGGTATCCCGGCTACCAAATGAAATCAGCCATTTTGTTGAATTACTGTTTTGTTTTTTTTTTAAAAAGGTTGTACCCTGGGTTGCAAAAAGTGGAAATTATTTTGGTGCTGGAGCTAGCGCCGCTAGCCACTACACTGCAGTGCACTGAAGCACACGCTATTGCTAGCACAGCATGCCATGCATGCATCGTATAACATGCAGTGGCATGGGAGTGACTATGTACACGCACACACAATGCATGCATTTCTCTGCGGCTGTCCTCAAGTGGACGTGAGGTGGCGCTACACAACGCGGTAACCCAAGGTACTACGGTACCCCGGGGTAACGCGTGATGCATCATTTATCAATAAGCAATGTCCCACTTCATGTTCCAGCCAACTTTCAGAGTGAGCTCAGAGTACACTGCACAATGAAATTTTTATCAGATCAGAGATACAAGAAGAACTAGAAATGTCATTATGGCGACTGGTATGCCTCCGCCAAAATGCATGATTCTCCTAATAGGTCTATAGTACATGTGGACAATGTGTGATTACATTTTCACATAATTGGCAAAATATTAAAATGACATGTTTGTCACAATATGTGTTGAATATTCCTTGACCTAGGTTTAATCGGATGAATGGGAGAGCATAAATTTGGGGAGTTCAGGACCTTTACTTGACTTTGACCCTTTCAAAGGTTTATGCATTGAGTAATATTCAAGGTACAGAGAAAAAGTGCAATTTCTGTATTGAATAGTAAATTGTTACCATTTTCATCTTGCCTTTGACCCTTGACCTTTGGCCCTTAAATTGATAAGAGAATCACTGTCAGGCAGAACATGCATAAATAAGTACAAAGTTTCAAGATAACTTGAGCCACTTCTGAGATATGGCTCTTTGAAGAAATAAAGTTCAGCACTTTCACTTGATCTTTGACCTTTTGACCTTTGACCTTTTTTTGGCAAAAAAGAAAAAACAAACTTCCCAGGGAATCTCTATTGGGTTATACATGCATAAACCAAGTTTAAAAAAATCCTGCAGGCATTGCATAAATATGAGGGAAATAGTAAAATTTTGTTGCCCTTGACCTTTAACCCCTGACCTCTGACCCCATGAACCCCAAATTCCCTAGATAATCACTACCAGTCAGTACATGCATATATAATATGTTCCATGAAGATACCTTAAACCATATCCATGATATGGAGAAATAATGCCTCCGGCCACTTCGTTGGCGGAGGCATAAAAAGTAAAAGTTCAACATTTTTACTTGACCTTTTGACCTTAGACCTCATGTCCCAAAACTTTCACCAGAGAGTCTTAATTGGTTAATACATGTATACACAAAGTTTCAAAAAAATATCTTCACGCATTGCATAGATATAGAGGAAATAGTGAAATTTTGAGCATTTGACCTTGACCTTTTGACCTTGAGCATGTGCACCTCAAAGTCGATAGGCACAACTTCACCCCCTAATATACATGCATGCCAAGTTCCATTAGGATACCTCAAGAGGTTTTTTAGTTATGCTGTCCACAAAATTCATTACGGATGGACGGAAGGACGGACGGATGGACGGATGGAAGGACAGACAACCCGAAAACATAATGCCTCCGGCACCACTTCGTGGCGGAGGCATAAAAATGTGGATGTTAAACAACTGTCATGAAACAGTGACAAAATTCACAACAAAAAAAGTTATCATCTCATATCAAACTCTGTATTGGTATCCATCAAAGCTAGATAGTTTTTTGTTTTTGGAAATCTTTACAACTAAAGAATAATTTGGGAAAGAGGGTGTATTTTCAGTTCCAGAGGAACTAGACAATGCTGTAAAAGTTAAGGTCAATGGAATATAGCACATCATATGAATTGTACTCATGATTGTGGATGATGTCAAAGTTTTGTTAATACATGCTAATGTTGAGCTTCTTTAACTCTATTTTCTGTTTGCAATTAGTAAGACTTTCCTTGCTTTGTTTCAATGATTTACTTTAATTTGTTTATCCTAAGTTTGAGGAGGTAGTACCTCTCTACCATGCTTTGATGGATGGAGTCGACTGATCAGTGATAAGCCACTTTTGATTGGGTGATGGTCTAAGTGCTCAAAAGTTACCTCATGGATTTCAACAGTTCAGAATTGCAGCTTTATGGACAGGCAACAAAACAGAAATAGTACAAAAATCTTAATTAATGCTTGACAGTTATGATGCAGTATATCTATTGTCGGTGTCTTTGTAAAATTACTCCTACTAGTAATACACCAGTGTTTTCACAGCCTCCTCACCTCACACAGTTTCCTAGGCTCCAAGACAAGGTGGCCACTACCCCACTGCACCATTTGCTGGAGAAGGATGACAAGTCGACTCAACTGACCATTGACACCATCCTTGATTTGACCACTCGACATGTTTTCCAGCTTTCTCTCTAGGAATGCGACTTCCTCCTAGAAATCACAAGAAAGTCAGAATTTTATAGATGAGTTTATAACAGGAGTTAGGTGTCCCTTTCATACCCAAGCTGGTAAAAACTCACATGGTCACTTAACAGAACACTCATTTTAACCCGCTGAAGACGCGTCCAGAGTATACTCCGGAAGGGGTCTATGGGAAAAGCGTGTTGTACCAAATCAAACCGTCCTCAACAGGTTAAAAAAAAAGAAAACAAGGAAAAGTAGAAATCACGCGGTGCGTAATATATGTCCCCGCCAGAAGTAGCATTTAGTAGCAAAATGTACAATATAGGTAAAAAGATCAAGGTCAAAGGTCAAAGAAGTCAAAGGTCAAAATTCTATGTAGAAGATTTGAAGCCCTCACCTAGTGCCATTACATAAAGCAAACGGAATCGAAATCGGGTTAGAAATAGCGAAGGAGTAGCATTTTGTAGCCAATGTACAATATAGGTAAAAAAATCAAGGTCAAAGGTCAAAGAAGTCAAAGGTCAAAATTCTTTGTAGCAGTTTTGAAGCCCTCACCTAGTGCCATCACATAAAGGAAACGGAATCGAAATCGGGTTAGAAATGGCGAAGGAGTAGCATTTGGTAGCAAAATGTACAATACAGGTCAAAAATCAAGGTCAAAGGTCAAAGAAGTCAAAGGTCAAAATTCTGTGTAGAAGTTTTGACGCCCTCACCTAGTGCCATCACTTAAAGCAAACGGAATTGAAATTGGGTTACAAATGGCGAAGGAGTAGCATTTTGTAGCAAAATGTACAATATAGGTCAAAAATCAAGGTCAAAGGTCAAAGAAGTCAAAGGTCAAAATTCTGTGTAGCAGTTTTGAAGCCCTCACCTAGTGTCATCACATAAAGCAAACGGAATCAAAATCGGGTTAGAAATGGCGAAGGAGTAGCATTTTGTAGGCAATGTGCAATATAGGTCAAAAATCAAGGTCAAAGGTCAAAGAAGTCAAAGGTCAAAATTCTGTGTAGAAGTTTTGAAGCCCTCACCTAGTGCCATCATATAAAGCAAACGGAATCAAAATCGGGTTAGAAATGGCGAAGGAGTAGCATTTTGAAGCAAAATGTACAATATAGGTCAAAGGTCAAAGGTCACAACTGGAATTCTGTATAGAAGTTTCAAAGCTCCCATGTAGTGCTATCATATAAAGCAAACAGAATCAAAATCGGGTTAGAAATGGCGAAGGAGTAGCATTTTGTTCATTTTGATCACACACGGACGCACGGACAGACGGACAGACGGACACACGGACACACGGACACACACACGTACGGAGCCCGTTTCATAGTCCCCTGCTCGAACTCGTTCGGCGGGGACAAAAAGGAAACAAATATAGCACAATCAAGCTACACGTGGACAATTTCAAATGCATCAGTCATAGTTTTTGAGAAGTATTCCCAAATATTGACATCATACCTTGTGTGCACATAAGTTCAGTTCCATTGAAGAGATCGCAGAAAGTTTTCTAGAATGGGGGCTGGACTGGAGGTTGGAGATAGCCCCTGTTGTTTTTGTTTCTTTTCTGTTTTTTGTTTATTTATTTATTTATTTATTTATTTATTTATTTATTTATTTATTTATTTATTTTTTTTTTTTGGGGGGGGGGGGGGGTCCTTGATTTTTTTTCTTTTTACAAGCCAAAAATGTGGAGGGATGCAGTCTCCAACCCCCCCCCCCCCCCATTCTGTGGCCACTGCATGTTACTTGAAACACAAACACAATCACACAAACACAAACACACACACACACATACATTGAAAAAGAAAAAGAAAATGGGCCCAGCTACAGCAAAGAATGTACTGTGAGTCCAATGTAACCAGCTGCTTGCAGTGCACTGAAAATTCTGATTTCTGATAAATTCTGTGGACAACAAATATAATCAGTGCACAGATTTAGTTACACTAGCTTTAATAACTTTAACCTTTTGTCTTTGATCCTCTACAGGAAAGTGTTAATGACAATGGTAGTTCATGGTAACAGTTGTCTAGTGATTTGCATTTCAAAAAAATCTATTCATAAGTTATATCCTTTATCTAAACTTAAACTTTCATGTGTAAGAGTATTTGGCATTATATTTGTATTTCTATCAGTTGTATAAAGAGTCTATGAAGACGACATACATTCATTCAGTTTATTAGTCAGTCAAGCACACATCCTAGTTTCCACTCGCAGCAAAATCTTATCTATATAGCAATGCTATTTTAGCATTGGAGCAGTTAGTTTTAACTTTTTTCAGACTTGCACTGTACAAGATAGGGAGAAATAACTGAATTGTCTGAACTCACAATTGATTCTCTGGGTTTACATACGTACTTCAATCATTTCATGTTGTATACCTATCCCATTTTACTTAAAGTATTCCTGTCACCACATTTTGCTTTGTAATCCCTTATAAGCTTCCTTTCTTTGACGCCATCTTGTAGTGTGTGTTCTGTTTGTCTGGTTATACAGCTGCATCTCATAAGTGTTTACTCATCTGCTTTAGTTGCAATACTACACAAATATGGTCTGCTGTGTGAGTTAGGGATAGGATTACATCATACAAGCAGTACATGGCTCTCCTTCAACACAAATGTTAGGACTACTGCATACACAACCTCTGCATCATTCCACACTATGGTTACTAATGTTGATGCCAATAAACCATGTTCTTTCGGACACAATGGCCCAAATTCACGAAGGTGGTACAAATGAAACCATGGTTTAAACCATGGACAAAAACCATGGAGCGCCAAGTGTCGCACAGAATATTTTGTTACGAAATTGGTCATTTCGTCTACAAAATGACCGTTTCATTAATGAAAATATCATTATGTGGACGAAATGTTCATTTAGTTACAAAATGTTGTCATTTTGTTACAAAATAATCATTTCATCGACAAAATGACTGATTTCATAACGTAATATTCCATGCGACACTTGGCGCTCCATGGTTTTTTGTCCATGGTTTAAACCATGGTTTCATTTGTACCACCTTCGTGAATTCGGGCCATTGTCTCAGTGAAAGACAATTCAGTTAAGGCAAATTAGTAATATACTAATATTGTCTTCTTTTATTTCCATTCCTGCAAACAACAGAATATGAAAGATGGATGGTTAATACAAATTAAATGATCAATGTACAGAAATTCAACAAATAGAACAAATTACACTCCACTTAACATCAGAAGAATGTCACATTGAGACCTACATCACAAATCTGAGCAACTAACACATTACAAGAAGGGCTGATCCCAACAGGAACAGAGACATATTTGCAATTAACAGTCAAATTGCTTTTGACTCATGTCTACAACAACAACAACAACAACAACAACAACAACAACAACAACAACAACAACAACAACAACAACAACAACAACAACAACAACAACAACAACAACAACAACAACAACAACAACAACAACTAGACTCAGAATTTGTCAACACTGACAAATTAGGTGATCCGATCTTTTCTGAAATCAGTGATTTGAGTCCTGATCCAAATATTCAGGACCATACAGGTTTCATTTGTGTTGACGGGACATTGGCCGTGTGATGTTTGGATTCTCATTTAGAAAAGGGAGTGAGACCTGCCATCTTTGGTACCGAATTCCGTATACACTAACGGATATACAGAATGAAGTATATTTGACCTTTCACCTCACTTTGCACACCCAAGATGGCGTCTAAGCAAAAAGTGATTATTTTATGAAATGATTCTTGTAACATGGTCTTTGCGTGTGCAAAATATGGGAAAGATAGGCCATGTATTCACCAAGATACAGGATGAAACATTTATGACCTTTGACCCTAATTTACATACCCAAGATGGTGTCCGATCAAGTAGTTGTTATTTTATGAAATAATGTACGTGACATGTACTAATAATGTGCAAAATATGGGTTTGGTAGCCATTGTTGTTGTTCATCTATTGCACAGAAAGTAGTAGAAAGAAAGAAAAATAAAGAAAAAATTATTCTATTTTATAGAAATTTGAAGGAGAAGCATAAAAAATCAGAAAAAGATAAAGTAAGGAAAAGGAGATAAAGATTAACTAAAGAAAAAGAAGAAAAAAAGTGTTTAAAAAAATTTAAAAAAATATTGGCAGGGGGTGGGCCTCGAACCAGGGACCTTAGGATTACGAGTCGGATGCGCTACGCAATGACCTATTTCATTCTCCATAGGCCCTGTGTATTAAGCAAAATGACGCTGCATCGAAGCATCGTGCCATTTTCAACCAAGTTTTTCGACGTGATGCCGACGTCGTATGAAAAAATGGAGGGCACACTGACGATAGCGCAAAGTCTCAGCTACAACATACTAAAATCTGGGAGAAATTCACCGAAGCATAAGTGAGCTAGTGCTCGAAAGAGAGAGTCATGTCAATTTTCACTGCCAGAAAAACTGCTCTCCCATAGAGATAACACGTAAACTGGTCAAATTTGACAATATTACATTAAATCCATTTTTACGAGGTGATGCCGTCATCCAATCAAAATGTTGTTATTATATTAATGAAAGATCATTTAAAACGCTACAACATACTGAAATCTGGGTGTAAATTGGCAAAGGATAAGTGAGATACGCTCAAGTTAACTTGAAATTTGATGACGTCATTTTGAAAATTTACTTTTTTTATTTTATTAAGAAATTTGATATCTTTTATTCATTTTGCCAGCATCGCCAACCCATGAAATAACATGTCCAACTCATCAGCTTTCAGAATATGTAAAGAAAATGGGGGGTTACCGTCCATCCTGACGAGTAAAATCGGATTTAAAATTGGCGTTTTTTTGGCATCGTTGCAGTGTATATCGCCATTGACGCGCGCGCGGAATTTTAACTTTGACGGGCCCGTATGACGTCATATTGAGTTGGATTGACTTGAAACTTGGTAGAAATATTCCTTGACATTTTAGGCATCCGATAAGTGTAAAAGAACGGGAAATTTCCGTTGCATATGAGCTGTGTGGGCGAATATGTGCGCGCGCGTACGCGTCCGTCCAATTTTTTCAATTTTTCAAAAAATGCTCCAAATGGTCTGAAACGTGTGCAAAAAAATTTGAGCTCGATTTGAGCATACAAATATTTCAAAGCGCGCGTACGCGCACGTTTTAAGAGAAAATATGAATTTTGAGAATATGAGTAAAATGCGCATAATTTGAAATGTATGTGACGTAAATTTCATTGGAGAATTCTATTCTATTAATGAGATATGATTGAAAATGTGTTTTCATATAATGACGTCATAGTGACGTCACGGTCGACTGATCACTATGATTTTACTTGATCTGTCGTCTTTGGGACATCATACATATATGGTATAAGTTTGACATTGAAAGGTAATGCACTTTCCGAGCTAACCGCTGCACAAATTTTGCCCAGAAATAAAGAAGAATAAAAATATGAAGAACTAGAGATTGTAATTTGTCATCACTGACAAATTAAGGTGATCCGATTTTTTTTTTTTAATCAATGATTCAAGTCCTGATCGCAATAGGCATGGCCATGCAGGTTTCATCTGTGTTCAGAGACATTGGCCGTGTGATGTTTGGATTCTCATTTAGAAAAGGGAGTCATATCTGCCATCTTTGGTACCAAATCTGTATACACTATAACGAAGATACAGCAACAAGTACATATGACCTTTGACCCCACTTTGCACAACCTAGATGGCATCTGAGCAAAAAGGGGTTATTTTGTGAAATGATTCTTGTAACATGATCTCTGCGTGTGCAAAATATGGGAAAGATAAGACATGTATTCACCAAGATACAGGATGAAACATTTGTGACCTTAATTTACATACCCAAGATGGCGTCTGATCAAGTAGTTGTTATTTTATGAAATAATGTACATGACAT
The DNA here is from genome assembly GCF_964275005.1 of Diadema setosum. Classification (NCBI taxonomy): domain Eukaryota; kingdom Metazoa; phylum Echinodermata; class Echinoidea; order Diadematoida; family Diadematidae; genus Diadema; species Diadema setosum. The sequence goes on along the minus strand of NC_092689.1, from coordinate 24,515,449 downwards.
GAACTAAACATGTGCAAAATATGGGGGTGATAGGGGCTGTTTTTCTTGAGTTATTGCAAAGAAAGTTGCAGAAACATAGAAATAGTTCAATACATCGAAGATAAGCTTTAATTTCAACCAAGTATTGTAACATGATCCCGACATCATATGAAAAAACAAAGGGCACGGAACAATAGCGCAAAGTCTCAGTTACAACATATTAAAATCTGAGAAAAATTCACCGAAGGGTAAGTGAGCTAGTGCTCGATAAAGACAATCGTGTCAATTTTCACATCTAGAAAAATTCCCTCCCATAGAGATAACACGTCATAACGAAGAAACAGAAAGAAGTACATATGACCTTTTGACACCACTTTGCACAGACAAGATGGCATCTGAGCAAAGAGTAGTTATTTTGTGAAATGATTCTTGTAACATGATCTTTGCGTGTGCAAAATATGGGAAAGATAGGACATGTATTCACCAAGATACAGGATAAAACATTTATGACCTTTGACCCTAATTTACATACCCAAGATGGCGTCTGATCAAGTAGTTGTTATTTTATGAAATAATGTTCGTGACATGAACTAAACATGTGCAAAATATGGTGGTGATAGGGTATGTTTTTCTTGAGTTATTGCACGGAAAGTTGTAAAAAGAAAGAAATATTACAATACATCGAAGATAAGCTTTAATTTCGACCAAGTTTTTTCACGTGATCCCGACAACGTATGAAAAAACAAATGGCACATTTACGATAGCCCTACGTCTCAGCTACAACATATTAAAATCTTACAGAAATTCACCGAAGCATAGGTGAGCTAGTGCTCGATAAAGATAGTCATGTCAATTTTCATTTCCATAAAAATTGCACTCCCATAGAGATTACACGTAAACTGGTCAAATTTGACAAGGTTACCTTCAATCCATTTTTTCGAGGTGATGTCGTCATCTAATCAAATTTGTGTAATTACATTTATGAAAGAGCATTTCATAAGCTACAACATATTGAAATTTAGGTGAAAATTGGCAAAGGATAAGTGAGATACGCTCGAGCAAACTTGAAATTTGATGACGTCATTTTGAAAATTTACTTTTTTTACTTTATTAAGAAATTTGATATCTTTTAATCATTTTGTCAGCATAGCCAGCCCATGAAATGACATGTACAACTCATCAGCTTTCAGAATATGTAAAGAAAATTGGGGGTCACCGTCCATCCTGACGAGTAAAATCCGATTTAAAATTGGCGTTTTTTTGGCATAGTTGCACTGTGTATCCCCATTGACGCACGCGCGGAATTTTGAATTTGACGGGCCCGTATGACGTCATATTGAATTGGATCGACTTGAAACTTGGTATAAATATTCCTTGACATTTCGGACATCCTATCCGTGTGAAAAAATTGAAAATTTCTATTTCATATGAGCTGTGCGTGCGAATATGTGCGCGCGCGTACGCGTCCGTCCGATTTTTTCAATTTTTCAAAAAATGCTCCAAATGGTCTGAAACGTGTGCAAAAAAATTTTGAGCTCGATTTGAGCATACAAATATTTTAACGCGCGCGTACGCGCGCGTTTTGAGTTAAAAATGAATTTTGAGAATATGAGTAGAATTCACATGACTTGAAATATATGTGACGTAAATTTCATTGAAATATTCTATTCCATTAATGAGATATGCATGAAAATGTGTTTTCATATAATGACGTCATAGTGACGTCACGGTCGACTGATCACTATGATTTTACTTGCGCTGTCGTCTTTGCGACATGATACATATATGGTGTAAGTTTGACATTGAGAGGCAATGCACTTTCTGAGCTAACCTCTGCACAACTTTTGAGGAGAAATAAAGAAAGAAACAAAGAAAGAAGAAAGATTCAGTACAGATACAGAAGGTGATCCGAGAGGATACTCGGATCACCTAAAAAACTACTCACCAGGAAAGTGTGCCATATAATGCTAGAGTGCTCCCTTCGTAGGTAGCCACAGAGACACTGGATGGTCTCCTGAAAGGAGTCTAAAACCAGCTCCCAGGGCAGACTGGCGGGTGCACCCTTACACTCCTCACTCTCATCATGGCGCGGACATGGGCCTAGTCGTGACAGCAGCACTGGTAATATCTATATGAAACAAAAAGAACAATGAGACGCACTTCGGGGAGTGAGGCAAGTATTTTGAGATTCATCCCTAAAAACCTCTTCACAAATGTGTTTCATCGCATCAACTGAGAGAAAAAAGTGCTCACAAACAGTCATAGTAATAGAGAATCAATATCTATTATCATTCACTGCAGACATGAAGCTGAATCAAAAATCATGAACAACAGAAGAAACATAAAAAAAAACCCAGTATATTGTCACTGAGGCGACAAGACCTCGTATCTACAAAATGTCAAATGTTCAGGAGAGCCAAAAAACATGGCGGCCAAAGCACTATAGCGAGTGGGAGAGCCTTTCCTCTGACATGCCAGGGTGGCCTCATTTTTGGGGTAAGACAGTTAGGATTTGGACATAACATCACTTAACCAATTATTTGACCATAAGTCCAAAAAAGTCATTTTCACCAAAATTTGAGATAAAAGGTCTTGTCACCCCAGCGACGTATACAGATCCTAGTGTGGGGAGATCATTGACAAAAACAATATCATGGATGCATGAAGATGCCAGCCACACAGCATGTTCTGTCCTATGATGCAAGTCATAGATGATAGGGAAATTTTGTGAATGCCGACTCATTCCTACGCATTACTTACAAGTTGAAATACCTCAAGATGATGTATAGGGTACAACCTGAAGCTAAATTTTTAGTTTACATGCACTGTATGCACTGTGAATATCTGTATTATGATATCTGTGAAGAAGAAAAAAATGAAACGTTTGACACATGCCCTTTAGTGGAAAATATTGAATCAAAATTGGGAAAAAAAAATACACACATACATATTCTAAAGCAGCAGATAGAATACATGCTGTATCAAGTCATTAATGACAATGTAATGTCAATTGCTTTTTGACCATCTTTTGGTACACAACGTAACTGTTAGTCAACATATTTATTGTCATACTTGTGTTCTGAATTTTCATCTTACTTATTTTACTTGTTCTCTGGCTCATTCTCCCAGCCCAAATGAAGACATAAAGAAATGCTAGTCACATTGTGTGGTAGATTATAAGACCTTCTTCGAGTTGCAAACTATTTCGTTACTGAACGTGGAAATTAAATAAGATTGCCTAGATCATTCCCATCCCTCGGGCCTATGATACTAACCTGAGCCGTGTAGAGTCAGACTGAGATTGATATCTATGGCAAAGTGTCCATACAGTACTTCAAAATTTTGCTCCTCCCTTCAGGTTTTTCCTAAGAGCTCCTTCAGCTTTTCTTATTACCAGTACATCTCATCTTATTCCTTCTCCCTTCATCTTTTCTTTCATCTTTTTGATTCCCATACACATATTATCATCATCACTGCTGGTGGTGGTAATATTCATCTTTCTTCTCCCAATTCCTTTATTCATTGATAACATTCTTTGTTATCAATCATGACCTGAAAAATTACTACCAAAATACAAATTATACACAAACCTGCCCTAGCATATTTTTACATTTCGTTTGCAACTGTTGAAAAGTCTGTTCAAATAATCATGTACATCTAATTATTTCAGTTAGGTAACAACTATATTTTCATATCCCTCTGTTTCACAGGAACTTTTTATCAACTGAATGGGACTGTTTTGTTTTCCTTGTATTCTTATACTGCATGTGAAATAAATGTAACCACACACACCCTTGACTTATTTTGATTACTTGGAATTTGTATTCTCACAGCTCTATAGGGAGGTAAGTCAGACTTATAAAATTAACAAGCGGGCACGAGGTGTAAATTTGAAGGGGGAAAAAAGCAATCGTTCCTTTATTTAACAAGAGACCCGCGGGTCTAGCGCTCACCTGAGTATCGCAAGTTCACCTTTCACGCAGTCACTTATCTAAATCATTCACAGCTCTACTAAAATGTGACCAGGCATTCTCAAGTAGAAGATGAAAATGTACAATAAGGGCCCAATTTTTTTCAGATTCCTTAATTTGGGGGGATTGGGGCCCCCTGGGGCCCTCTGGGTGGGGCATGGTGCCCATTTTGATAAATTGAGATCCTGACCCCTAGGGATGCTACCTGCCAAGTTTGACGAATATCCAGAGTGAGGTTTTCAGGAAGAAGATGAAAATGTACAATTCAGGCCCCCATTTGGACCTTCCCAACCCCCCCCCCCCCCCCCCCCCGCCCCCAAGAGGGGCACCCCTGGATCTGTTATGAACAAACTTGAAACTACAGTCATTAATGTACTCACTCATAGTATTATCTTAGCTCTATAACTTCTGATTCTAGACAGGATTTTAAAATATTCCTTCATTTTGGGGGGGTTTGGGCCATCTGGGGGCCCCTGGGTGGGGCATGGTGCCCATTTTAACAAATTGAGATCCTAACCCCCTAGAGATGCTACCTGCCAAATTTGGTGAAAATTGGTCATGGGGTTCTCAAGAAGAAGATGAAAATGTACAATTTAGGCCCCACCCTCCCCACCCTCCTCCCCTGGGTCCCAAGGGGGCACCCCTGATTCTGCCATGAACAAACTTGAAACTACAGTCATCAATGTACTAACTCATAGTATTAACTTAGGTCTATCACTTCTGGTTCTAGAGAAGAAGATTTTTACAGATTCCTTAATTTTGGGGGGTTTGGGCCCCCCTGGGGCCCCCTGGGTGGGGCATGGTACCCATTTTAACAAATTGAGTTCCTAACCCCCTAGGGATGCTACCTGCCAAGTTTGATGAAGATCGGTCTTGGGGTTTTCAAGAAGAAGATTAAAATGTAAAAAGTTTACGCACGACGGACGACGCACGACGGATGACGCACGACGCACGACGCATGACGGACGCCGGACGAAGGGCAATCGCAATAGCTCACTTGAGCCTTTGGCTCAGGTGAGCTAAAAAATCAAAATGGCTGGCAGGTATGATTAGAATGATCTGCAGTCGTTACCAGTTGTCTATGATAGCTAAAATGTACATTAATTGGCATAATAAAGAATATCTCAGGTTCTTGTAAATATATGGTACTTTTCTTGGGTTCAAATCCTGATGGAATTCCATTTTCTTTATTAAATTTCCCCCCCCCCAAAAAAAAGGATAGCAATAAGCAAAATCAAGTAGAAAATTGATCTGCATTCAATGACTCGACTCATCCCTGTTATCATCAATGCCTCCAACGTGTCACCGTTGACGGTTTGTCACCACTGATGATTCATTTCATACATACAGCTAATCACAAAGCCATGTATTTGTGTTACAGGCATATGGGCATACAGGGATATGAGTGCATTCGAATGCCAGTACCTTGAATTCACCTGGCTACACAGCTTTCTGCCAGACAAAGAACTTTGTGAACAACAGAACTAGTCAAGTGTGGGTTCCCTTTGTGCTATAGTCATCATCATAGTCTCCTCACATCAAGTATGAATTACACAGCTATAGGGTGGGATTTCACGGAGCACGCGAACGATTTGCGAAGGACGCGAATGACAAAATCCAACATTCAGAAAAGTTTTTCTCTGAATGTTTTCCGACAATGAAGCAGAAAACTATTCTTGCGCAATTTGTGCGAAGTTTCCACGACGTATGTGCGAATGTCTTGTGTATCATTGCTAAAGTACAGCATGTTACGTACACGAAGAACACACGACGGAAATGCGAACAACGAAAAATTTTCATTAATCATGGGAGAAAATGTACCCAAGGAGAGGTGGAAGCTGTCTTGAGTTGAATTTTTTCTTTCCTCTATTTCTCCTTTCTTTTTCTCTCATTTCTATATCGTGTGTTTGCCTACATTTTTTTCCTAGGACCTATCTCCACTAGTAAAGCATTTGATTTTTTTGTGCAGTTCCTCCAACACATAATCTCTATACAGTTGAACCTCTCTTATCCGGCCTCCCTTTATCCGGATCTCTCTATTATACGGACGCAATCTCGCCGTGATTTTTTTTTTTTTTTTTTGATAATTACGGGAGGAAAGGGGGATTCCCAACTCCTTGAGAACTCCTACACAAACACACATGAATTACATATTACTTCCAACATTAACAAACACCTCTATTTTGGGGTCTGTTACTGAGTGTAACAATTATGAAAAGGTTGCAGTATACACATTACTACATGTGGTACTACAATGGGCTACATCAGTACATGTGTATGTATATGTACATGTTTAAAGCATTGAGTCTCCCGTATCCGGCCAAATCCCTTATCCGGATGAGCCCCGGTCCCGACTTGTCCGGATACGAGAGGTTCAACTGTAGTTCAAATGAAATTTTACTTACTTTAGAGTAATTTTAAGTGTATTCTGTGATTTTTTTTTGTATATCAAACATTTGTTTCTATTCGCTAGTCTTTAATTTCTTTTGTTACTATAGTTGTTAATAATTGTTTAATGTTTACATGTATGCTACGATTTTTATTTGTAGAAAACATATAGGTCATACATCCCCCAAACGTGCGCTAAACATTCGCGAGAATGTCTCAAAAGGTATGCGAACAGTTTGCGATTACGTCGTAAAATGATCGGAAAAACTTCGCAGATTAAACGCGTAACATACGCGAGACATTCTCCAAAGTTTCTGAGTCTGTTTGGGGTTTCACGAACATTTTGCGAACATCGCGCATGTATTGCGACGGTCTTGCGCATATGACGAGGCTTTAAAGACACTTTTGAGAACAATTCACGAGCAAATCACGACCAAGTGTGCGGAAAAGGTTCGCAAAAAATTTCAAACTTTTTTGAAATTCTCCCCGAAGTAAAAACGACATTCGCGAACAATTGACGGCGCTTCCGAACCCTCACGTTCGTTTGGCGATCTTTTGCAGACTAAAATACGAATGCTGGATTTTGCCATTCGCGTCCTTCGCAAATCGTTCGCGCGCTCCGTGAAATCCCACCCTTATGTCCACCAACGGCTGGTGTACAGCAAACACCATAATTCAAAGTATTTACAATTATACAGCATTCTTGCCTTTTGACATTCAGGAAATATCCCAAATATACACATGGTGACAAATCATAATATCACATTTATTGGTTGTACAGCAGACTCTTTACAAAGTCCTTTATACACTATTTTGTTGACTATACATGGAAATCAATGAGGACAAAACAGTGTCATATTCATATGAGAGTATCAATCACAAAACTGTTTGCTACAACATACTTGTGAATATTGTATACATTGTACATTATGTGTAGGTCTGTACAAAACATCCTATCATATAAAATTTTTGCGATAAAGCCTAGAACAAAAGGAGTTCAATATCTGTATTTTTCTCAATAAACTGTAACTGTAGACAGTTTAGTCTGGAAACATTCTTATTATAACTATTGTTTACATTGGTATATTTAACAATATTTAACATCGATTTTATGGATTTAATTTTTTACAATGGTTGTTTCTATCCCTAACTCACATTTTAGAACTATTTTAAAAGCACTAATGCTGGGTTGTTGTTCCATCTTCAAGTGGTAAATTATGCCTTTAAGTCTGCATGAACTGAAACAACCTATACCATTACTCATTAATCTCTAAAGACCATGATGCAGGGTTCCTGCACCTTCATACAAAAATAAATTCAATGATTTTTCCATGACCTTTCATTGTGAAATTTATGATATCCAAGACTCTCTTTCATAAAGTAACTTCATGAAAACCTACATGGTTAGCATTATATGAATGGAAATTACTATTAGATATATGGTGTACATGTAAAGTGTCAATCTGTATACCATACCAACACTGTATGTGGTGGACAAGTTGGTCCGATTTTATTCAATGAAATGTTTTCCTTAAAAACAAAATAACATTGAAAAAAAAAGAAGAGCACTCACAGGCAAAAAAATACAACATCATAAATTTCCATGACTTTTCCATAATATGTAGAATTCTGATTTTTCGTGACTTTTCCAGTCCCGGAAAAACATTTTCAAAATTCCATGATTTTTCCAGGTTTTCTATGACTGCAGGAACTCTGACGAAGGCTGTGATCCCCCGGATTACTTTCTATGATAGATTGCCTCTCTGCATCGTATATAATATAGCACACTGTACTCAAAACTTCTGACACTATCACCATGGCTTTCGCATGTCTACACTATAATAATAATAATAGCTGGTTTTTTATATAGCGCATTTCACACACACTTCAGGGTTTCAATGCGCTTTACAGACTATTATTACCCCGGTCACTGGATACATTATTTCCAACCAGCACTAACAGTGCTCATTCTCCACTCCCTGGGGAGCATTCCAGCCAGTCGCAGCCATTTTACAGGCGCGCACATGCTGATCAACCAACATAAGCTTTCTCATCCTACCGGGTACCCATTTATACTCCTGGGTGGAGAGCAGCAATGTGGATAAAGTGCCTTGCTGAAGGGCAAACGTGTCGGGCTTGCCATGGGCTCGAACCCACGAACCATACCACGCTCATGTCGTTCACAGACGAGCGCTCTTATCCACTCAGCCACGACACCTCCACAATGTCAAGTGCAGTAAGTTGACTTCCACTTCGGAATATGAATCGTCGAGTGCATGATGCATACTCAAGTTGAAACAGCGCCCGGAACCCGGAGCCCGTGAGAAAGGACATTATTATTCATGAGACTGATGTTTCTATCTAATCAGAAAGTAGCTTCCCACAACCGTTACTCGGCAAGTCTCTGACTGGGTAGAGCTCATTTTATGCATGTAAGATTGGAATCTTCTAGGTTCAGGAGCCTTTCATCATTCTACTATAATCATTTTGTGCAAATCATTATCTCACTTCTGTCACCACTAATGTCTGTGCAAATAAGGGCACCACCTTTTTCATGGTTTTTCCACTGGATATCAATTATCTACACAAAGTTGGTGAATAGCAAGACAATTGAACGATTATCATCTTCATCATCATCATCATCATCATCATCATCATCATCATCATTCTTGTAAGGGAGGCTTGACCTTTGTCATGGTATCCAAGAGCTTTATTTAGATAAAACTACATCCTTGCAAAAAATGTGACATCTTAATCTCCAAGAGGTATTTACAGGTATCATCATGGGTTACAGTTAAAAAAGAACAGTAGGGGATTTCTTACCTTACTTGTAGATGAGTGCACCTGGTGTCGTACCCCTTTCAGCATATCAAAGAAGAGTCTTCCTAGGCCTTTGGCTTTCTATCACAGAAACAGATATTACAATAGTAACCACAATTACATTCCACAGTCATGCTCTCTGTATCAGAAGATGATTTACTTTAATGCCAGGCCATCTAAACCAGGCACTGCTTGCTTGTCTCCTTCGTTTGATTTTTGTTTACTTAAAAAAAAAAATCATATATATCTTTTATTACTCTTTTGTACTCTCTTTTTTTTTTTACCTTTAAAAAAAATGCAGGCACAACTCCAAGAAACAAGAGCAGGAATGACATCAGCTCTTCTGATTAGCAGGTGTAATTATTTCATACTGTTTCATGAAAATTTTCATGGATATTAAACAGGAGCTGAATCAAAGTGGAACTATTCTGTCAAGAGTCAGGACATGCTCAAGAAAGTCTAACTTGTAAATGGAATGGAAGTTTGTTTAGTTTTGTTTTTTCTTTCTCTCTCGAGTACGGAAATGGTGCAAGACACATTTATTCACTGAAGTACTACACTTATGTAGCATAAAAATATTCTAACTTGCCTCTGGATTCTCTTCAAGGCTTCCTAACATGGCGTCAAAGAGTTGGCCATGACCTTTCACCTTTCTCATGAGGAATGCAAAACTCTCTGCTGCAAACTGTCTTATGTGAGGCCTTTGGTCTTCAGAGAGAAGTGGTGAATATATGCTGAACACAAAAATAAGACACTGATTTGTAAAAATCAACACAAACACACATTTGCAAAAGTAAGAGAAATTTGCTTTTATGTGAAGGATACATTCAAGTATAATGAGTTACCTTTAATTTGTGAGGAAAAACTAGAATTATCACTGAAGGTGATTAATACCCCCACCCCTAGTGTCGCTTCATAGTATGTGATGTCATGAGGGCCAAGTTTGTGCACTTGTCGAATTGGAAACATAATAATTTTAGTTTACTGTACAATTACAGAGTTGACACTGAGTTCCACAAGGTTTGGGTAAAAAGTGTGGTTACCATGGCAATGCATTGTCTCATACAAACACAAGGGACATTTTGCATAACTACACTTAAAGACCATAAAACACACCAAATTTGACCTTCATAGCTTGAATGGTTTATTTTGATACAAAAATGAGTAGTTACCATGGCAACACATTTTCCTCATAATAACACATCGGTGTCTTGCAAAACTACACTTCTAGATCATGATACATACTAAATTTGACTTTAATTGCCTTGAATGATGGAAAAGTTATTAGATCTGCAAGGTTTTGGTAAAATTGTGGTTACCATGGCAACGGTTAGTGTGACAAACACAAAAATTACGTGTTCCACATCTATACCTCAGGGCCATAATGCCTACCAAATTTGGTTCCAATTGCTTGAAAACTGTGGAAGAAGTTCACTCCACAGGATTTAAAAAAAAACAAAAACATGCGGTCACCATGGCAACGCACTGTCCGATACAAATACAAAGGATATTTTGCAAAACTACACTTAAAGAGCATCATTTTCACCTTCATAGATTAAAGATAATAAAAAGTTTTGGTACCTCAAAAGTTTCCCTGAATTTCCTTGTCTTGGTTTGTGTTTCAGGTTAAAGTACGTTGTCTGTGAGAATTACTTGCCCCAAAGTGCTCTCATGTCTTAGTAATCATGCAATAATGGTTTCGTACCAGAGCCGTCGTGGTACCGCGGCGAAAATTATAGTACAATGTATACGTTGTACGAAACCACTGACTGCGACCAGCACCGTGCAGCCCCATACGCATAGCTAACAGCGACCAGCAGCCCCATACGCATAGCGTAATGGGGCTTCGCATTGTAGCATTCAGGATCATGAAAGAATTAGTATTACGGGTAACAGTCAGTTTAAAATCCAAAAATTTCTTCAATTTGAAGACTTACCAATTAAGACCCCGTTTACAGTGCAGGGCCGGGCTCGGCCGCGGCTCGGCCATGGCCGAGTCCGGCCTCAATTGCGCGGCCGAGCCTCGCAATTTTGTCCGTTTACACTGCTGGGCTCGGCTGCGCTTTTGATTCAAACCTTTCAATATTTTGTCGTAGTGGCGCTCTGCTTGTAAACAAACGCAATTTGGTATTGTCTGGTTTTCAGACCCTTTGCCAAATGAATTCCGTGGCGACGAAGTCGCCGTTCGGGCAAAGGCCTTTGCCGAAGGAAAAAATCCTTTGCAGGACAAAACCACCTTAAACTATACTAGTTTTCCACGTTGAGGGGGTTAATATCCCGAATAGCGAAAGATACATGCAGAGGGTTTGGAAGCCAGACTAAAATTGGGCGCGAAATTGGCCGCGCATTTAGCCCAGTTTGCGTTTACACCAAGAAGAGGCCGGGCTCGGCCGCGGCCGAGCCGCGGCCGAGACCACCTCCAGAGCGAGGCCAAATGCGAGGCCAATTTTGGCCTCGCATTTGGCCTTCGGCGCGTTTACACTGAAGCGGTGCTGGGCTCGGCCGAGCCTCGCACTGTAAATGGGGTCTAGGTTGAAGTATTGAAAACAGGCTTCGGACAACGTTTGGTTCTGCCAATAGTCCCTTTCTGTTCGAATTGATGACTGAATGTGACTCGGTCGAGAGGACCTTGGGAGAGCTACATACACTGAATACTACGGCCAGCGCATGCGCACGCAAACATCTTATCCGTTCATGGATTTGAAATCTGTGTGCATGCATGTGATGTGTTCTCATGCACTGGCTGTAGTATTCAGTGTACGTAGTTCTCCCAAGGTCCTCTCGACCGAGTCACATTCAGTCATCAATTCGAACAGAAAGGGACTATTGGCAGAACCAAACATTGCCCTAAGCCTGTTTTCATTACTTCAACTTAATTGGTAAGTCTTCAAATTGAAGAAATTTTGGGATTTTAACTTGACATGTACCCGCGATACTAAATCTGTCATGATCCTGAATGCTACAATGCGAAGCCCGATTACGCTATGCGTATGGGGCTGCTGGTCGCAGCCCCATACGCATACGCACACCATGGCATGTGTTCTGCAGAAGCTGTTATTTTTGTGAATTTCATCAATCACTGTTAATTACTGTTGGGCCATGAATTCAACAACACATTAATATATTGCTACCTGAGGCACTAGCGGAATAGACAGACAAGCATTATTGCACTTACAACAGCCTCAGTGTCAAACCGTGAAAACAACATCTCACAAAAATGTCTGTGACCTTCTCATACATGAAAATACATGTAATAACTTTAATAGTGCCATATTCACCAGCAATAAGGCTCCACTGATTTTAATAGAAATAAAGTAATAAACTCAGGGCAAGACCTATAGGCCAGGTAGAGCCAATTATAGTCTTTCCAGCTCAAAGAATCACCTGTTTAAAACAACACACATATTCATGACATATGGGACTTTGCAATGTGCCAATGAGCAGGACAATATCAGCCACTGAATTATCTATCTTACAGACAATGGCTGCATTCACAGACCTCGAACAAAATAACAGGATGATGATCTTGCTCCAAATCTGAAGATTTTTTGCAAGCATTTTCACACTCAGAAAAAGCGCCAGAGCGATCGTGCTCCCTATCTCAAGATATTTAGCGAGTCTTTTTAATAAAAAATAATGGAGAAAAAATGGAGAAAAAAATGGAGAAAAAATGGAAAATTAGGAAGTTTTCATAAGAAAAAAATCCTTCTGATCCCAACATTGCACACAAAATAAAGAAGATGGGACTTTCTTCTGATCAAAACTTTCATCACTTTTTACAATTCTGAGTACAAACTTAATTACCATATGTATTTCTTCATGTATTGGTATGTTCTTCAGCAGTTTTTGGTGTTTGTTTAATTTTAATTTTTACAGGTACAAACTGAATAATGCAAGTTGTGTGTCTGGATTTTGAAGAATATTTTATATTGAATAATATATTATTCAAGTAATTTGCAAATTAATGCCCCGTCACTGACCAGGCATGCTAACCTGGAAAACATTAAACTGCACATTACTTGAATATGAGACCATTCTGAAGCAAATAATTTTCACACAACAATAGATACATAATGTACTCTTAAATAAATCCCACAAGGATTGGAACAATCATCCTCCAGCATTCAGAAAGATTCCCACTGATCACTTACTAGCCATCCCCTTTAAGGAGTGAGACAGCAACGTTTGTTCAATTTTTGTCATTCAGTGAGAATTCACCGCTCACTGATCCTCGTATAAAATTTGTGCATTCAACTGTTGTCAAATTAATTTCAGCAAGACCTTGGCCCTTTCTCTCAAATGAACAAAGAAGTCAGGAAACAGAACCCACCCATGCTGGCAGTTAGCAAACAAATGAAAATGCAAGTAAAACCAGCAACAATAGAAATTTCTATCAATCAGCATTCATCATAATGCATATATACTTGTGTACAATAGCCAAGAATATGCAGATACAGTTGAACCTCTCGTATCTGGACAAGTCGGGACCGGGGCTCATCCGGATAAGGGATTTGGCCGGATACGGGAGACTCAATGCTTTATACATGTACAGTACGTAGCCCATTGTAGTACCACATGTAGTAATGTGTATACTGCAACCTTTTCATTGTTACACTCAGTAACAGACCCCAAAACAGAGGTGTATGTTAATGTTGGAAGTAATATGTAATTCATGTGTGTTTGTGTAGGAGTTCTCAAGGAGTTGGGAATCCCCCTTTCTTCCCGTAATTATAAAAAAAAAAAAAAAAAAAAAAAAAAATCACGGCGAGATTGCGTCCGTATAATAGAGAGATCCGGATAAAGGGAGGCCGGATAAGAGAGGTTCAACTGTACATGTACTTTGATTAAAGGGACTATGCAATGCAAATGCACGTTAACTATGCTGATTCATGATACCCTCATCATCACTTACATGGCAAATGAATATAAAAAGACGTGATATATATTTTATAATAATTTGTCTTTATTTTTCTTCATATTCCTTGGATATGCACATGCACAACACCCACAAACACCACCAAGATTCTGTCAATGACATCACCTGTCAATCAGTGCATTTTGATATGATAAACAAGACACTTTGAAGTAACTTTCCCCAAGATTTAGCATGAATTGCATATTTCCATGTGACCAAATGATTACCAAAAGACAGTGCAGGGAGAAGTGAAATAATCTGAAAATGTATATATTTGAGGGGGTCGGTGTCAGTTACTAGCCATCCCCTTTAAGGAGTGAGACAGCAACGTTTGTTCAATTTTTGTCATTCAGTGAGAATTCACCGCTCACTGATCCTCGTATAAAATTTGTGCATTCAACTGTTGTCAAATTAACTTCAGCAAGACCTTGGCCCTTTCTCTCAAATGAACAAAGAAGTCAGGAAACAGAACCCACCCATGCTGGCAGTTAGCAAACAAATGAAAATGCAAGTAAAACCAGCAACAATATAAATTTCTATCAATCAGCATTCATCATAATGCATATATACTTGTTTACAATAGCCAAGAATATGCAGATACATGTACTTTGATTAAAGGGACTATGCAATGCAAATGCACGTTAACTATGCTGATTCATGATACCCTCATCATCACTTACATGGCAAATGAATATAAAAAGACGTGATATATATTTTATAATAATTTGTCTTTATTTTTCTTCATATTCCTTGGATATGCACATGCACAACACCCACAAACACCACCAAGATTCTGTCAATGACATCACCTGTCAATCAGTGCATTTTGATATGATAAACAAGACACTTTGAAGTAACTTTCCCCAAGATTTAGCATGAATTGCATATTTCCATGTGACCAAATGATTACCAAAAGACAGTGCAGGGAAAAGTGAAATAATCTGAAAATGTATATATTTGAGGGGGTCGGTGTCAGTTACTAGCCATCCCCTTTAAGGAGTGAGACAGCAACGTTTGTTCAATTTTTGTCATTCAGTGAGAATTCACCGCTCACTTATCCTCGTATAAAATTTGTGCATTCAACTGTTGTCAAATTAACTTCAGCAAGACCTTGGCCCTTCCTCTCAAATGAACAAAGAAGTCAGGAAACAGAACCCACCCATGCTGGCAGTTAGCAAACAAATGAAAATGCAAGTAAAACCAGCAACAGTAGAAATTTCTATCAATCAGACACTTTGAAGTAACTTTCCCCGAGATTTAGCATGAATTGCATATTTCCATGCGACCAAATGATTACCAAAAGACAGTGCAGGGAAAAGTGAAATAATCTGAAAATGTATATATTTGAGGGGGTCGGTGCAATATAGTGCTAACCCACACTTTTGTCAAAACTGAGTTACATGCATTTTCATAATCCTTATCCTTCACTCTAACCTCCGTGAAAATATCATATTTGAATTCAAGCAATAAGATGGTAAAAAATGCATGCATTCATGTTTTATTAATGTATGAATGTATGGACTTTCCAAACATTTAACAGCGATTATCTCAAAATGACTATTGTGTGGGTTAGCACTATATTGCACCGACCCCCTCATTTATAATTTGTAAATATCATCAGAGCATGGCTAGTTATGATTTTGTTTCTTTCTATCAAATGACTACTTATCCTATTAAAAGAAGGTTACTACTGTCGTGTGACTCACATTGAAATCATACAAAAAGAGGATTGCTATGGATGTTTTTTGTGCATACCGGTAGACATCATGAATATCTCTGACAAGATATCGCCAAAGAAACTTGAAGAGGTAACAGAGACACTGGAAAGCGCCCTCAATCAGCTCTGCATCTTGGGTGTCAAGGAGCGAAACGATGATATCGAAAAATTCCGGAAAATGAGGGTAGAAATCCATCTGGAGGTCTCGTGCCAGTTGAACCACAAGACTGGCAAGAGGTAATACATGAAAAGAGAGAAGGAGAGAGAGAAGGAGTAGAACAAGATGGAGGAAGAGTGAGAGGAAAATGCAGACAAAAAAAAAAAGAGAGAAAAAACAAAACATGTGATTGAACTGGTACGTTAGAGAGGGAGCATTAGACGTATAATCCCAAACTCTGTAATTCTGCATCCAACCAGAATACCACTGCTTCAGCAACTTCATTGGACAATACTTTTGTTAACAATAAATTGAATTTTAAACCTGGTATCTTAATAACAGAATTAACTGATCATTTAATGCCTGCTTTTGTTATAAAAAGTTTTTCTTTCTCTGTATCAGACAATTCTGGGCCATCCTTTTAAAGGTGCAATGCATTACCAATGATATGATAGGGGAAATGATTTTTGCACTGAAGAAGTTGATTTGTCCATAGAAGTAAATAATAATGTGAATAGGCAATACAATTCCTTTGTTAAGCAGTTTGATGGTTTGATAAAAAATATTTCCTTTAAAAGATATAACAAAAATGTGTCTAAAAGGATAAAGTTTGAAATAAATCATTTACATAATCCAACTTATTATCATCAAAAAGTACATAATTTAGAAATGTTGTTACCTGCTTATTTAGGAATGCAAAATCTAAGTATTTTCATGAAAACTCGACATGGTGAAGAATATTTCAAGGAAAACTTGGGAATTTCAGTATGAATAATTCACTTGGTAAAAAAGAACAGGAAAAGAACAGTATAGACTCAATTAGATTGAATGATAAAATATTTACAGATAAACAAAAGATAGCTGATGCTTTAACTGGTTTTTCCACTATTGACACAAACATTATCAAACCAGTGGACAAATGTCAGTGAAAGATGAATTATTTGAATAACCTTGTTATGCTCTCTTTTTGAAATCTTTTAAATCAAAGGAATTTAAGAAACTTGTTTTGAAAATATTGCAAAAATACAAGTCCAGGATTTGATAAAATTGATTTAAAGTTGTTTAGTTATTCCACACATTTCCAGTGAACTATATTAAATTTTTAACCACAGATGTGAAATGGTGTAGTACCTGACCAAATGAAAATAGCACAAATTACACCTATACAAAATAATACTATTATAAATTGATAAGCCATGATCAATTATTGCCCTATATCGGTACTCGTTATATTCACAATATAATAAGTTGATCCGAGTATCCTCTCGGATTACCTTCTGTATCTGTACTGATTCTTTGTTCGTCTTCTTCTTCTTTCTTTATTTCTGGACAAAAGTTGTGCAGAGCTTATCTCAGAAAGTCCTCTGCCTACCAATTTCAAAATTATACCATACATGTATCATGTCCCAAAGACGACAGATCTAATGAAATCATAGTGATCAGTCGACCGTGACGTCACTATGACGTCATTATATGAAAACACATTTTCATTCATATCTCATTACTGGAATGGAATTTTTCAATGAAATTTACGTCACATATAGTTCAAGTCAAGCTCATTCTACTCATTTTCTCAAAATTCATCTCTACCCTTAAGACATGCGCGTACGTGCACGATGAAATATTTACATGCTCCAATCGAGCTCAAATTTTTTTTTTTTGCAAACGTTTCAGATCATTTGGAGCATATTTCAAAAAATTGAAAAAAATGGATGGACGAGTACGTGTGCGCACATATACGCACGCAGAGCTCATATGCAATAGAAATTTCCCATTTTTTCACATGGATCGAATGTCTGAAATGTCAAGGAATAATTCTACCAAGTTTCAAGTCAATCCGACTCAATATGACGTCATATGGGCCCCTCAAAGTTGAAATTCAGCGCGCGCGTCAATGGCGATATACAGTGCAACTATGCAAAAAAACGCCAATTTTATATCCAATTTTACTTGTCAGGATGGACGGTGACCCCCCCCCCCCCCCCCCCCCCCCATTTTCTTTACATATTGTGAAAGCTGATGAGTTGTACATGTCATTTCATGGGTTGGCGATGCTGGAAAAATGATTAAAAGATATCAAATTTCTTAATAAACTAGAAATATCGCTACGGCGACTGGTATGCCTCCGCCATAATGCATGGTTCTCCTAATAGGTCTATAGTACAATGTCTTGACAATGTGTGATGACAGATTCACACAATTGGCAAAATATCAAAATGACAGGTTTGCCACATATAAATGCTATTACATGTTTTGGGACATCTGATATTGTTTGTCATTGTGTGTTATGATTTGTTTTTGTCATGTCCTGTTCTAACTTTTTATGTGCCTTTAACGTCATGAAATATTATCAATTGAATGAAAATTTTACATGTCAGCTTTATTTCTTCATTTCTTCATTTCTGGTTGCTCTCTACCATAGCATAACCTGTACACCTCTGTACACAACTGTAATTTTATATTGCTGTATTTAATTGCTTACATAATAGTGTTCTGTATACTGATGTTGATGCTTTTTTAAAACGTTTCCTGCTTCGGTGAAATGAGGCACTCAAATTGAAACTCAACTCACGTGGACAAAAAAAGGGTCTATGCAAATCATCCTATATTGCCTTGTGGGTATCATGTCATGCATTATCAGTAAAGTTGGTCTGGAAAGAATAACTGAAACTGAAACAAATGCAGTGTGATGTTGAGGGCCAGATATACATATTGTATTCAAGTCACATAATCACTTTTGTTTACAAATGACCCTTGCAGTAGACATGCTGATCTTATCAAATGATAAAACCAAAGATAATAAGTTACATTCTGATTTATCTTATCATCAAGAAAACCTCTAGACTTTTCAGTCAAGCCTGAAGTACAAAAGTGTACCATCTGTTCAGTAAGGAGTACAGGACATCCTAATTTACATACTGACTCATCCTGAGTCACAAACTTTGATTTCTACAATGTATGCACATTATTTTGTTAATGCATGTTTTTCTGTAAGTAATGCTTTCATGAAATCACATTGATTTCTTTATGAGGAGTTGAAAATAAAACTTGTAACTTGAAGCATTACACATGGCTTTGCTAGGTTTCTTAATTTACTTATTGATTTGAATTATGTTTTTATTGAAGGTTTTTTAGTAATTATGCCCCATTGTAGCACCTTGAGTGACAAATCGTAAGAAAGTGCACATTAGAAATATCAATTATTATCATGTTTAGACCCTATCATTATGACTGAATGAAAGCATGATGATCAAAGTACCATCTAGAATATAGCTTCATTTTTTTTTTACATCAAAAGGATGATCGCCATTAAGCCAATCTTCCTGCTAGATGCTACGAAGTCCCAACATTTAACAATGATACATCTGAGGTTACTACATCCTCTAAAAAGGTCGTATCACACAGTGGTATCACCTTTCATTGATAGTTTTCTTTTACTCTAGAGCAGACTCTCCCGCGGACTGCAAACTGTCATAGATTGATTAAACTTAGGACTCTCAAACAAACAGGAATGTACCAACAGGGAGCTCGAGGGATCAGCACCTGCTGCAAATTGTGTTGTGCAGCGCAGTAATCGAAAGGTTGGCTGGCCTGGCACACGCATTTTCACGTGAACCGGAAAAGCGATGGAGATGACATCATTTAAACACATATGTGATGTGAATTGTGTTTATGCTTCCCCGTCAAAAGTGATTAGTCACAAACGCCAATCGTAAACGCACTTTTTTGTGCGTTTTGAAACGACATTCTAAAACGGCGTTTATATCAAAATGAGCAAGGACGCAAAACGCTGATTCTGGCCCAAAAAGGGGAAGCATAAACACGCCCACACTACTGCGCTGTCTTACATAATTTTTTGCGTAGTTCTTACATGTACAATGTGCGAAATATGCATGGAATATCAGTAATTGTTTGCGAACATGTTGCCACTATCGCGTTCATACGCAAATCATGCAGGATTCATACGCAGTTCATGAGTGATAATGCGCAGAATATGAGTGATTTTCCGTTGGCCTCAGTCGTCGCGCACAACCATGTATTTGCCCTATTTGGGGCCTTTGCGTGCCTATGCGCTGAAAGTGCGTGTGGTTTGTTAATGATTTATGCGTGATCTTTTTGTAGTTCTTGCGCAATTCATCAGTGATTTTCATCGCGTAACTCAGCGAAAATTCTCGACGGACAAGCACGCACAACCAAATTTCATGCGTTTACATGACTTTTGGGCTGTGTGACCGAGCTCTCACTGTAGACCCCGTTTACAGTGAGTGAAAAGGCTGGTCTCAGCCGCGGCTGAGCCAGGCCTTCATTTCACTGTAAACGTGCAAAAGGCCAAATGCGACTGAGCCGTCTTTTCTCATTATAAACGCAAACTGGGCCAAATGAGGTACCAAAATGCAACTGGCGCGCTCCCAATAATAGTCGTTTGTTTACAAGCAGAGCGCCACTACGACAAAATATTGAAAGCTTTGAATGTAAACACCTGGGCCGAGCCCTCCACTGTAACCTGTCAAAATTGCGGGGCCGAGTACCACAATTGAGGCCGGGCTCGGCCGCAGCTCGGCCCGGCCCTGCACTGTAAACAGGGTCAGAGACCTCGTTAACAATGCGGGGCCGGGCCGAGCCCGGCCTCAATTGCGGGGCCGATCCCCGCAATTCTGTCCATTTACAGTGCCTGGCTTGGCCCGGGCTTTTAATTCAAATCTTTCAATATTTTGTTGTTGTGGCGCTCTGCTTGTAAACAAACACAATTTGGTATAGTCTGGTTTCCAGACCCTTTGCCAACTGGACTCCACGGCGACAAAGTCACCGTTCGCCAAAGGCCTTTGCCGGGGAAAAAATCCTTGGCAGGACAAAACCACCTTAAACTATACTACTATACTATTCAACGTTGAGGGCGTTAATATCCTGATTAGCGAAATAGTATGGGCAGAGGGTCTGGAAGCCAGACTAAATTTGGTACCACATTTGGTCCAGATTGCGTTTACAGTGAGAAAAGGCTGGGCTCGGTTGCGGCCGAGACTACCTCCAGAGCTTGGCCAAATGCGCGGCCGATTTGTCCCCGCATTTGGCCTTTTGCGCATTTACAGTGAATTGAAGGCCAGGCTCGGCCACGGCCGAGCCCGGCCTTTTCACTCACTGTAAACGGGGTCTTAGTGTGAGCTTGCTACACAACATGGCTGTACATTAGTTTGCCAGCAGTACAAATCCTGGTATGCCAGAATGCAGTAAGAGAGAAAGAGAACGGAAGACTGACACAGATAATTGATATGAAGAGAGTCTAAATAACTCAGTGTGTATGTTGAAATTGCATTGTATGTCTTGAAACATCATTCTAGCATGACAAAAGATGTCATGACTCTGACATGAGATGATGCAATGCTCTGCAGCATGATCTCTTTGAGTCCTGACAGAATGAGGAGCCATGCATAAATACACAGACACAATATAGCATTGATGCCTCACCTATCACACTTCAGAAATAAAATTTCTTTATGAAATAGGTCGGGCCTCGAATTAACAGACGGCCACCGACGGCCATGGCCGTCGGTGCCCCTCTCGTTGGCCGCAATGCCTTTTTTTCCTTGATCAAAGTTACGGCCAAAAAAAATGTGCCCTTTTTCTTGTGGCCGTGGTGCCCTTTTAGAATGAAAGTTATTATTTATGACGTATAATATGCCCTTTCTCAAAGTCTACACTTTAATAAGCTTGAACAACTTTCCTGATCTCATATATCATACCTTCAGTTCACTCGCGTCCCAATATATCTGATTCAAACTCAAAGTATCTTTCCGAGATACGAGACGACGTGTACGTGTACGACTGGCTTTTACCGTCCCGACTGCCTCCGCAGCGCAGCGGCCATAGAGTTACTAGCTAGGCAGCGGCGGGCCGGAGCAAGTGGTTGCAAGCCATGCTAAAAAATGCCAGGCCTGTCGGACGGCTGCGAGCATTGCCATCTCTCTCGCTCTGCATTCATGCCCGCATGCTCAAAGCAAAATGGCGCCGGAAGTGCTCCAAAGCGAGCGCGGTGTATGCGTTGAGAACGTATTGTATTACAGAACCTACATCATATTGCGTATGGCCTACTGCCTAACGTTGTCTGCTGTGGAGAGATCTTATGCGTGCGTGCGCTGCTGGAGTGTAGCAGCACGGTCGAATGATAGCATACAGCTCTATGCGGCATTCACATCACATATAAACACCCAACATGCCCTTTCCAAAGTGGCCTTGGTGCCCCTCTGACTGACCTAAGTGCCCTTTAATGGCTGGCCTCTTGGAAAAAGTGCCCTTTTCTAAATGGCCTTGCCCCTCCAAAATCCTATTTCAAGGCCTGTAGGTGCTGGGGTCATGGTCTTAAAAAAAGGCCTGCTGATTGACAGTTAGCATGTCTTGCTACGAGGATGAGTTTAGGTGTGGAAACACTATTTGAATATTAAACATAAGGCTTCTACTAGATCAGGGACATGGGAGAGACAGGTGTGCAAAGTTATCAAGCTTCTTTGATCCTATGCTTGCCACTGATAAACCTTGCTGTATTTTCTTGTAATCACATTACTTTTATAACAAAACACCTGACATAACTAATTTCTCCAGTCCAAATAAACTTTCCTTTGTTTTGCACTGTTTATTAACTAATGTTATTTAAAAAAAAATCTGATATACAGAACAAATTGTCTTGGTCCCATGGATCTCAATATAACTGAGTTTCCACTGTATATTTGCAGAAGTATAGCTTCTCAAGACATTGCTTTTGTACATCCAGTTAAAATCTCTCCTACACACTCTCGATGCCTCTCAGGAAATTATGTCAACACAAGAATCAGAGCAATGAAAAGTGATTCCCCCTCTATATTACCATGATAACGTCACATAACACTTAAAGCATAAGAACTTGCAACTGGAGGGAATTTGGCTGAAAACTAATAATTTTGATGTTCTAGCACAAATTGCATATACTTTGTAATCTTAATTACCACATTAGTTACCAAATCTAAAGTCTAAGGATACCATGATAACACAAGATAAAATTGGTGTTTTTATTTTTTGATGCATTGAAGGACCCCACTTTGAATTGTTAGCACAAATACTCACTCCATGAGAGGGAGGTAAGCCATGCTATTTGAGACTCTCAGGTGGTTCTTCAGTGCTCCAACAATCTTGTCCTCAAAATGGACCAGCTGAGCAAAGCTCTGGACCTGGCCCAAGATCTCATGGCTGAAGTTGACTGAATGATGAGAAGAAATATCAAGAGCAATTCACTGTTCATGTAAGCCAGTGTATTACATACTAAACCTATGAGGAAAGTTGATATAAAAAGCAACAATGACAACTAAATAAGCTTGGGCTTGAAAATTGTTACACTTTATTTGCTCATTGGAACATATGTCATATAACTTTCTTAAACATAGGCAGTTGTGATTTTTTTTTAATCAACAGCTAACCTAACACTAACAGGCAATAAAATAACTTAAATAATCACTTTTGACAATAATTATCTGTAGGATTCGCAAAATATTTAACAGAACCTGGAATAGCGACATGTGTAAGCACAGATCATCAATACATATTGGTGCTGTGAGCCAAAGCATGGAGGCATTATGGCAAGATTTATTACAGTTGCCTCACTAGGCAAGTGTGCTTTCAGTTTACTTATTTAAGCATGATAATTGGTTGCCCTAAATAATTGGACAAGCAGCTTTGCCATCATTTTCTGATGTTTAAACAACTTAAATTCATCCTTAGGCTGATTCACTCATGTTGCATTGTTAGGCAAGTGCTTTCATGTTTGTATTTGCCAAACTTGGAGTTAGGGGAAAATTTGGCACACAGTTTTCAAGAGAAAGTAGAAAATGTAATAAGTTTATGCACAACAGACAGCATGCTAGACACCAGATGATAAACACCCAGATGAACACCCAACACTGAATGACCTCACTAGCTCACTTAAGCTTCTGGCTCAGGTGAGCAGAGAAAACTCTAACAACTTGAGCATGACAAAATATTGTGTAACATTGTATACTTGAGTCTTAAATTCTTTATGACTTGGGACTTCCTGACAATTTCACAAATGGTTACATTTGTAGTCATGGAGTGCACTAATGAAGAGAGAAATGTAAGCATGCAAGTAGAGATCAGTGTTTATGCTTTCACTTTCTAACTTTGTGAATAGCATGTGACTGGCAAAATTCACTCACAAACAAAAAGGAGTTCATTTATAGCATATACAGCACTATGCTATCACTATCACAATCGATATAAGAATTGTAGATCAGTGCAGTTTACTCCAAAACTGTTCTCACACGATTGTCTACAATACAAAGTATGGTAAATCTATAGTCACACATTTTTGCTATTTGAAAGCATTTTAAGCACTTTCACATACTGCCAATATAATGCATGGAGTTTCAGCTTGGTTTCTGTGAGAATATGCCTCTCCCAACGCTCATTACATCTCGGTGAAAATGTCTCATTTAGTGGTACTTTAGCAGAGATTTATCTGTGTTGTATTGAGCATTACAGAGTTTTGTAGGAAATTTCCCTTCCCATTCCCACATGCACCGCCACATAGGCATGTAAACGCACCAATCTAGTTCATTTTATATTCATCCCTGACAAGCATGAGGAAATTCCACGTGAGAACCCTGAACTGATATCAAGTTCCAACCTCAGGATACCAGACTATGTAATCCTTACCAAAGTCTTGTGTGCAGTTGAGTTCCTTCCACTTGGCAAGGCCTTCTGCAAAGAATGAATCCGCATACTGGAAAACAAGTACAAAAAGAAACTTTAGACATTTTCAAGGCACTCTTACATCACACTGTTTATGTTGATATCAGCATCAGAGGCCCTAGCTATTCCTACTGTGTATAGACTAGGTGACAGTTAAAGACAGTTCAAATGACCTTGACATTTAAAGAGGAAAATTACAGAAACAAACAAGGATTCAGTGAAAAAGTGAAAGGATTCTGTGAAAGTTTAAGGAAAATTGGATAATCCGTTCAAAAGTTGATTTTTTTTTTTTAAAGCTCATAGTACAGCTACAGCTGAATGAGAAGGCTACAACAGCTTGTGCCATCACACCAGAATAATAAAGATATAAAGATAATTTCACAAAATCTGATTTTTTAAATGAAAAGTACACATTCTCTTGAATTGTTGACATATAAGGGTTACATTATTCCCCCTTTGTAAAAGAGGTAAGTAAACTGCACTTTCATATTGGTAGGAAACTCAAATATTGTGACATTCTCCTTATATCCTCTTTATATTGTTGTTCTGGTGCCATGTCACAAGCTGTTGTAGCCTTCTTATCCAGCCATAGTGACACTAAAACTTTAAACATTACAACTTTTGAACAGAATGTACAATTTTCCTCAAAATTTGACAAATGTTCTACTTTATTTATTGTTGCATTCACTCAATCCATATGTATATTTGGGTAAATGTCCCATTTCAACTATAAAAGCAAAACAATTGTAAAACTACAATGTAGGCATGCAGTGAATTGAAAGTGGTGTTCCGTACATATCTGTCACATACAGTGTACATAACTCAGTGTCTACTTTCAAAACCAATTTTGAAGGACATACTGTACAAGCTGAAATTAATTTTCGCGAATTGCTAATTGGAGGACATTTTTGCGTGTTGTTAATTTCGCGGTTGCGAGGGTCTAACTGAACTTAGTTATTCTCGTGTTGTTATTTTGTGTGTTGTTATTACGCGGTTCAAAGGCGATTCGCGAAATTCACGAAAATAAAGCCACCGCGAAAATTTCAGCTCATGCAGAAACAGGTTAAAGATTTGTAACTAAGTAATGCTAATTTTGGTTTGCATTTAGGCAGCATAGTAGTCTGATAATAATTGTGTTGATAGATTATTTTCCATTTAAAAACTGTTATGTACGTATCATACAAGTTGCCTTATTGATGTTTGAAATTCAGAAGTGTTGTAAAAGAGAACTGGAGAATTCTGTATTAAAATGATAACTATTGTAAGTTTGAAAGCAACTAATATCTAGTTATGTAAAACTAAAAAATTGGGGTGCTGAAAAATACATGTTCTGTATGTAACACAAAAATAGAGATAAAAGGGCATTTTTCACCACAAACATGCGGTAAAATACCTTTAAATTTGAAACTTTGTCTGTCCAGAGCTACTATGATACATGCTTTCAAAAGTGAAATTGTTACCTTATGTCCTGGTCACATCAAAATGATCTAATTCAAAATTTTCGAAAGCACACTTCTGTACATTGTGCAGGTATCTTTAATCTGAGCCTTTTGCATTATACTTTTCTCTTTAAAAATTCTTCAAATATTATTCAATAACAAGAGACCCGTGGGTCTCCCACTCATCTGAGTATCAAGAAGAAGATTTTTAAAGATTCCTTAATTTGGGGGGTGGGTGGGCCCCCTGGGGCCCTCAGGGGAGCATAGTGCCAATTTGAAAAAACTAGAATTATCACTGAAGGTGATTAATACCCCCGCCCCTAGTGTTGCTTTATAGTAATGTCATGTCATGAGGGCAATGACGTTAATACCAAGTTTGTGCATTTGTCGAATTGGAAACAGAATAATTTTAGTTTACTGTACAATTACAGAGTTGACACTGAGTATAAGACTTACAGCAAATGGAAACATGCTTTCCCCCAGCATCACTACACTCAAAGACCATCATACATAACCAAATTTGACCTTCATAGCTTGAATGGTTTATTTTGATACAAAAATGAGTGGTTACCATGGCAACACATTTTCCTTAAACTAACACATTGGTGTCTTGCAAAACTACACTTCTAGATCATGATACATATTAGATTTCACTTTAATTGCTTGAATGATGGAAAAGTTATTCGATCTGCAAGGTTTTGGTAAAATTGTGGTTACCATGGCAACGGTTTGTGTGACAAACACAAAATTTATGTGTTCCACATCTATACCTCAGGGCCATAATGCCTACCAAATTTGGTTTCAATTGCTTGAAAACTGTGGAAGAAGTTCACTCCACAGGATTAAAAAAAAAATGCTGTTACCATGGCAACGCATTGTCCGATACAAATACAAAGGACATTTTGCAAAACTACACTTAAAGAGCATTATACACACCAAATTTTACCTTCATAGATTAAATGGTTCAATTTGATACAAAAATGAGTGGTTACCATGGCCACACATTTTTCTTATATCAACACATTGGTGTCTTGCATAACTACACCTCCCGATCATCATACATACTAAATTTGACCTTAATTGCTTGAATGATGTGGAAGTTATTCAATCCACAAGGTTTTGGTAAAATTATGGTTACCATGGCAATGCTTTGTCCGGCAAACATAAAAATGTTGCACATCTATGCCTCAAGGCCATAATGCCTATTGTACCAAATTTGATTTCAATTGCTTCAAAACTGTGGAAGTTGTTCACTCCACAAGATTTCGAAGAAAACATGTGGTTACCATGGCAACGCTTTGTCAAGTACAAACACAAAGAGTGTCTTGCATAACTACACCTATAGATCATCATAGATACCAATTTTGAAACTGATTGCTTAAATACTATGGGAGTTATTCAATCCACAAGGTTTTGGTAAATTTATGGTTACCATGGCAACGCATTGTCCGACAAACACAAAAAACATATCTTGCACATCTGTACCTCAATACCATCATTTATCTTCAGTTTGATTTAAATTGCTTCAAAACTGTAGGAGGAATTCACGACGCAAGATTTTGCAACAGACCGCCCGCCCGCCCGCGCCCGACCGCCCGCCCGCCCGACTGCCCGACCGCCCGATAGCCCGCCCGACCGCCCACGCGACCACCTGCCTGCCCGACTAACATCACGGTGATTCCTATACCCTCTTCACACTACGTGTGGCGGGGGTATGAAAAATGAGATCCTATTTCCTTAGGGATGCTACCTGCTGAGTTTAGTGAAAATTCATCATTGGGTTTTCAAGAAGAAGATGGAAAATACTTATGTACAATTTATCCCCCCCCCCCCCCCCCCCCCGCTCTGAGGGGGGCACCCCTGGATCTGCCATGAACAAACTACAGTCATCAATTTACTGAGACCCATAGTAATAAACTGTAATAGCTCAAGCAATCCTGGCATTTGAGAAGAAGATTGTTGAAGATTCCTTTTTTTTTGGGGGGGGGGGTTGGGCCACTTGGGGGCCCCCAGGGGGGGCATGGTGCCCATTTGAACAAATTGAGATCCTATTGATACGCACAACAGAAGATGGACGACAGACAACGGCCGGAGAGCGATCGTAATTGCTATCAGTAGACCCTGGGGTCCCATACTCACCCCAAGCTCACCTCAGTTTGCATTATTCCATCAGACTGGTATTGGTAAAAATACTTGCAAAGTACAATGTATTTATAGACAATCTAACTATGCAGTTTAAAAGATATTTATATTCAAATGTAAAAATTCCCCCCCCCCCCCAATTCAATCCCAGCCCAACCCCTGGATCTACTATGAACAACTTTGAAAACGCTTTCACTTTTGTATAACATGTTACTCAGAGCATTCCAGTTTGAAACAATATTTGTCTTCTTTCTTTTTTTTTTTTTTTAAATAGAGGGTTTTGTGGTCCTTGTATTGAGTACATTTTGTCACCCTTGTGATAATGCACTAGGTTTGGTGACAAATTTGACCATGTGTTTACAAGGAGACGAAGAAAATGTATTGCCCCCCCCCCCCCCCACTTGAACCCCCTTCCCCCAGCCCACCCCTGGATCTGCCATGAATAAAGTAGAAACTACAGTCACCAATCTACTTGAATACTCATAGCACTGAATAAGCTCTTTCTAACATACTCTTCTGGTTCTAGATAGAAGATCTGACACAAACAAACTTAAAACTACAGTCACTAATCTAAATTGTACATAGTTCTACATTCAGTTCGCTTACCACTTAAGTTGAAATTTGCAAGATGGGGGTTTTATTTGTCTCCCCCTCCCCTCGGGCATTGCGCTCCAGGAGGCCCCCAGGTGGGGAATGGTGCATATCTGTACTGATCTATATTCTATCACCCAAGCGATAATACCTGCCACGGCTGGTACAAATTTGATCAACTATGTGGATGTGCTCTCAAGAAAATGAAATGGGCATGGTGCCCATTTGAACAAATTCAGATTCTATAACCCTAGGAATGCTATCTGCCAAGTTTGGTGAATATTCATCATGGGTTTTTCCAGAAGAAGCAAAAAATTGGACCAAAATTTGGTGCCCTGGTTGCAAGGGGGCATCCCCAGGGCCACCATGAGCAAAGTTCAAACTACAGTCACCAATGTACATACCCACAGCACTAATTGAACTCTATCACTTCTGGTTTTAGAGAAAAAGATTTCTAATAGAAGGGCTTTGGGCCCTGGGGGTGGGTTCAAAATCATCCTTAGTTTACGGTCTCTGGAATCATTGTTACAAGGTGAACAGGATACATTGCACAGGAGCAGACAGGTACAATCACTAACAGATGATCTTCACCTAAAGTTTATTCATAAGGCTAAAACTGTTTTAACCCGTTGAGGACGAGTCCCGAGTATACTCGGGAAGGGGTCTATGGGAAATGCGTGTTGTAGCCCATCCACAACAGGTTAAGAGAAGTCTAGTTTGTTTTATGACTATGCCAAATTAATTGTCAAAAGACTGTAACACAGCAAGGCCTGTGAAGAAATTGGAGTCTATACATACACAATGTAGGCCAACACAGAGTGAATGCATAGCCAACAGCACTTGTAAGGTAAGTGGGGAGAGTGGTTTTTACAGTTGTATGTCCTCACTTCTGTATAGAAACGACATCAAAGTACTAATCCAAGGGATAATAGAGATCTCCCTACCATAGAAGCAGCCATACATAGTGGAATGTCTGAAAACAATCTTGTCTCCTTTATAGTCACCATAATTAACAGCACTCGACACACTGGCACTGGTCTGATGGTACCTGACCAGTTAAAATCACTGTCGGACCAGTAACATTTTCAGGAATGCATGAGTAAAAAATGGAAAATAGGCACCTACTGGTCCTACAGACAGGTCAGATCAGTAGAAAAAAAAAATGTTGCAAGTGTGTAGCCCTGCATAATAACAATGCAAGTCAATTTTCTATTCCTTACTATCACCTGATGAACTCAGCATCACAGAAACTTATCTTGAACATACAGGTGTACAAAGCTATCACTGACCTTAACCATTTCTCTGGCTGTGAAATATATATATATATTTTTTTTTTCCTCTCTCTCTCTCTTTTATGGCAATACTACAGCTCCAGCACCTATACCATTTGTAATCAATCTATATCAAAGTTGTCTTACTACTGGACTTTTCGATTTGCATGTCCACGTCCTCGACTGGGATGTGTGACGTCAGTTTATCAAGGCATTGCGCATGTGTAGCAACCAGGGTACTCAGGGTTGTTTCTCGAAAATCGAACAGGTCATTGGTTCCAGTCCAAAGTACAAAGCCATGATTGTTACCATTCTATGGCTACTATCAAAACACTGAATAATCAGTGTTTATACACAAATATTACAAATATTTGTATAATACACAAATATTACATTACGAGAAACGGAAATACTTTACTAATCAGATAAGTTTGTTTAAACATGATATTCAAAATATTGGAAAGTTATCAATATGGCTATCAATAAAAATAAGGACAAGCCCCGTATTACATCAATCAAATATGGTGATTTATTTGTTGATGATGTTTCCTCAATAGTTGATATTTTTAATCAGTATTTTTCACAAATAGGAAGTAATCTTGCCCAAAATATTCCATATACTCATCTGAATTTTCAAGATTATTTAAAAATCCACAATCCTAGCTCATTGTTTTTCATGCCTTTGCACAGAAATGAATTATTAGATATAGTTCAGAATTTAAAAAATAAAAAAAGCTCTGGTTATGACGGCATTGATAATGTCCTTTTAAAAAGTATTATTGATTATATCGTTGATCCCCTTGTACATGTATTTATTAAAATTTGTCTATAAGTAATGGTGTTGTCCCTGAGGCTATGAAAGTCTCGAAAGTAATTCCTGTCCATAAAAAGGGGGAAAGGGAAGATGTCTCCAATTATAGACCAATATCCCTGCTTAAGGCCCGGTCCCACTGGCCTACGGACACAAAGCGTATGCAGAAAGGACACAGCGGACGAGCAAAATTTCGGGGATGGCTTCATCCGCTTTCATCCGCTCCAGAAATTGACAAAATTGGCGAAAATTGGCGGTAACAGAACGGAAATAGAACGGACGTGGGTAGTATGTAGCGGGGATGTTAAACGGATGTTCATCGGAAGCCTAGCGGATGAAAGCGGATGGAAGGGGATGACAGCTCCGAAAGGGTTACCGGAGATAATTGCGAAACGGACGCATAGCAGAAAAAGCGGATGCAGTGTGGATGCAGAGCGGATGCAGAGCGGATGCAGGGGGGATGCTTTCGAAATGCTTTATATACGAGATGCATACGCTTACATCCTTTCTATTAACGTGATATTAACGATGTAAAGACGTTCCACGTACCATATCTTTCCTCCCTCTTTCCGTTTTTAGCTGCAGCGGATGTGAGTTGCGAGGATGCCCATAGGATGCAGAGAGGATGCAGCGGACGTTTAAGGGATGCCGCACGGACATACAACGTTTGTTGCTCGTATGTCGCGGATTTACATCGTACACAGCGGAAAGTTCATCCGTTCTAAAAGTTTTAAGCAGCTTAAAACTTTTTGCGCGGATGAAATCACAGTGGACGGATGCTCGATGGATAGAGCGGATGAAACACGTATGCGATGGGTACACAGCGGATTCGTAGCGTTTTCCAACGGATGGCAAGATTTTTTGTACGCTTTACATCCTCTTTGCATCCGTAAGTGCAGTGGGACCGGGCCTTAACCTCCGTTTCGAAAATGTTAGAAAGGGTTGCTTACACCAGGCTTTTGAAGTTCCTAGACACTCATAAAATTATTTCTGATCATCAATTCGGATTTCGGCAAACGCATTGCACATCTCATGCAATCCTTACCTTCCTTGACAGGGTTTCAAAAGCGATAGATACATTTCATCATACTATTGGAGTCTTCCTGGACCTCTCCAAGGCCTTTGATACCACAACATACTGCTTCACAAATTATCACATTATGGTATCAGGGGAAAGGCCTTGGAGTGGTTCAAGAGTTATCTCTCTAATCGAAAACAATTTGTATTAATAATTTATTTCACGAAAATAATATTTTGAAAATTTATGACCTTTATCGTTTGCAATTAGGACAATTCATGTATAAACTCACCAACCATTCTCTCCCCCTTGTGTTTGATTCTATGTTTTTAAAGAATGAAACTGTTCATGCATATCCAACCCGTCAATCCCATGAATATCATTTGCCTTTGACTAGGACGGTTTTTGCAAAATCTTTATTCTCCTTTTCTGGACCAAAATTCTGGAATTCTCTTGATAATAATATAAAAGAAGCTTTAAGTTTTAATACATTTTCTTTAAAGTTAAAGAATTATTTAAAAACTTCTTATGCAGCATAATGATTCATTCTTTTTTTACTTTTGATTTTCAATACTGTTGTTGCTCGGTAATCTCACTACTCTTTGTTTATCAGTGAGCCCGAGCTCCTGTTCCTCCAGTGCCCTGGTTTATGACCCATCGTTTCCCTCTCCTCTCCCCCCCCCCCTTGTCCACCTCAGACTTAACCCTAACTTACCTGGGGGGGGGGGGCCATAATGGCCCCCCCCTCGACAAATTCCGCGACCATTCCGCCGCGCAAAATTTTTTGACCGCGCCGCTCACTGACTTTTTACTTTCAAGTCTCGCGCAACTTTTGAGACCAAATTTGTCGCGACCGGGCATACCGTTCCGAAGCCACGCCCCTTCAAAAAATGTTCGTCCACCCCAAAATTGCTCAAAAACGTGATTTTGTGTACAA
Organism: Diadema setosum; assembly: GCF_964275005.1. Classification (NCBI taxonomy): domain Eukaryota; kingdom Metazoa; phylum Echinodermata; class Echinoidea; order Diadematoida; family Diadematidae; genus Diadema; species Diadema setosum. The sequence goes on along the minus strand of NC_092689.1, from coordinate 24,482,563 downwards.
AGTCAATACAAATTGTGTTTTTTCAATTAATTCATATAAAGATTCATATTTTTAATTTTAATGGCTGAAATAAATGTATTTTAGTATAGCTATGCTTCTAAAGATGTGTATGACAAATTCTGCTGAAAAAAACAACAAAAACAAAAGTTCGAAAAAACAAAGAAATACATTAAAAAATGATAAAACAATAGAAAACATAGGAAATTAATTTTGATACTGATTTTCTTTTTACGTACAAATGTTCGGAATGTCACTAGGAAAATTTAAAACAAAAATCAGCATTCCATAAGCTTTTATAAGCCAATTATAGACGAAAATGAGTTTTTTTGCATATATTTGCATAATTAATTAATTTAAAATAAAAACTGCAAATTTTTTGAAAATTGAACTTAACAGTCTTGTAGATTACATCCGGCTTTATGTTCATGCAAAATTTTGCGGCGATCGCGCGATCAACGGCCGAGATCTGAAGGGGGGGCCATAATGGCCCCCCCCAGGAATTCAAGCTTGCTAAATAGCCCAGGTAAGTTAGGGTTAATACCTTCCTCACTATCTTTCTATCCTCTCATCAATCTTTCCTTACAAGAGAGCCGCCTTGTGTTTGTCAGTGTGCGTAGGTATGTGTGCATGTATGTGTGTATTACTCTGTCTTTTTTTTTTTTTTTTACTACCACTTAGGGAAATTGTTATTTTTGCTGCTATATGTTTTTTTTTTTTTTCCATATGAGGGGACTGCATTCTACAAGCTCTGCTTTTTAGCAGTCCCCTCCATTTCCAGCAATATTGCTTATGCATTTACCACAGCGATATAACAGTTATTTTTTTTTTGTATCTCTGTTGATAATTTACCTGTATCTTTTTACAATGGTATTTCTGTTCATCGCATTGTGGTACTGATTTTCTGACATCTGTGTATATGAATGTTTCATTGTACTTCCAATTATTTTGTTTGTTGGAAATGAAATAAATCAACTTGAACTTGAACTAGTTTGCATGGATGAAGGACAATTTGTCAATCAATTGCAATTTAAAAAAAAAAATGCAATAATCTTTGGAATGAAGAGACATCTGCATTATCATCACATACTTATGTTATGTCACCTGGGGCTCTGCAGTGTCTGGTGAACTGTACCCAATATGATTAGAAGTGTGTAAAATGCTACTTTACAAGATTTTCTAGATAAACTAGTGTCTCTGATTGGTTCATTAAGGAAACCAGTCTAAAATTCAAACACAAATGCTGCCTTTTATTTATAAATTGGTCTTGCATTCTGTCAATGACATTGATATGCCAAACATACCGAAAAGCAATTCTTTTTTCTTCCCTGTGGGGCTTAAACTGGGCTGAAAATCAAGGTCTGATACAAAAAGAAAGAAAGAACTAGAAATGTCTCTACGGCGACTGGTGTATGCCTCTGCCATAATGCATGGTTCTCCTAATAGGTCTATAGTACAATGTCTTGACAATGTGTGATGACAGTTTCACACAATTGGCAAAATATTAAAATGACAGGTTTGCCACAAATGTACTGAATGTTCACTTTCCTAGAACTAGGTTCAATTGGATGAATGATTAAAATGTCAGAGTGCAGGTATTTGGGGGAACTGATGATTTTCACTTGACTTTTGACCCTTTTACAAGTTTATGCATTGAGTAATTTTCAAGGTATTGAGAAAAAGTATAATTTCAGTATCAAATGGTAAAATACCATGGCCTTTGACATTTGACCCCACAGTTCCAAAGGGAATCACTGTTAGGTAGAACATGCATAAATATGTAAGTTTCATGATAATACCTTGAGTTACTTTTGAGAGATGGAGGAAGAAGTGCAATTTAGCGCTTTCACTTGACCTTTGACCTTTTGGCAAGAAACTTCCCACAGAATATATATTGGGTTATACATGCATACATCAAGTTTAAAAAAAAAATCCTTCAGGCATTGCATATTTAAAATATAAGGAAAGTAGTGATATTTTGAGGAGTTGACCTTGACCTTTGACCCCTGACCTTTGACCCATGACCCCCAACTTCCCTAGATAATCACTGCCCATCGGTACATGCATATATACTAAGTTCCATGAAGATACCTTGAACCATTTGCGAGATATGGAGAAAAACATGAAATTTCAACCTTTTTTTCACAAATAACCTGTGACCTTTGACCTTTGACCCCGTGACCCTAAAAATCGAAACAAAGTACTATCCCCCCAGGATATACCCTCATACCAAGTTTGATGCAAAACCACCTCACGGTTCTTGAGATATCGACAAAAACAAAACGGGACGGACGTACGGACGGACGACCCGAAAACACACCCGTAATGCCTCCGGCCACTTCGTTGGTGGAGGCATAAAAAAAGAGACCCAGGGATCTCGCGCTCACCTGAGCATTACAAGTTCACCTTCCATGCATTCTTGCAGATTCTTACCTGAGAACATTGGAAACTTGGGGCGGGGGGCAGCGTTGAGAGCTGGGGGCATGGTGTCCATTTGCATATTTCATCACACTGGTGAAAATAGCGAGTTTTCGCAAGTACGACGTGGCCAGTAGTTGAGTGTGCTGTGTGCAAAATCTGCTTCTGGGCATGATCAGCATGCACCGCCGAAAAGTTATGCGCTTAATTACAGATGGAAATCAGGTGCTTTGACAAAAGAGAGCATCAATAATCGGGACTAGCGCTCTCACATCTAGAAATACTTGCAGGTGCTTTGACAAAAGAGAGCATCAATAATCGGGACTAGCGCTCTCACATCTAGAAATACTTGCCCCTACTGCATTTCGCTTTCTCTCTTTCAATGTGATGGCAACAATGAATTTGTGTACCTTGAATTGGAGCAGCAAATCAAAATGCAGTGTAAAACTGACAATTTTAACAGCAAATAGTTTAAAAGCACCCTGGTGCACGCTTTAGCGGAATACTTTATTTGAAAGATCAAAATATCCCAGATTAAAGGTAGGGGTACCTTTTACAGACCTCCCAAAATGCAGCAAAACATTAAATATGAATCTCAGGGGACTTGTTTAGGCCACTGCTGAGAAATTTGGAAGTCAACAGTTATCTACAATTTGAATAATGCACAAAACTCAACTACTCAGTAGTTCTGTGTGTCAGCCACACTTAAGCCTTTTTGTTGCAGTCTTCTGTATTTTTTTAATCTATAAACACAAATCTAAAAGTATAAGAGCTGATGTAATAACATATAGAGTGTGTGGCCAGAATGTACATAGAAATGTTTGTAAGTTTTGATGAACTTTCTTCACAAAATATACATGATGGACACACATGCAGTGCATGGGTCTGCAAAGGTAGCCTAGTAATGTACTGGAATTTACGGTGAGCCCCGAAAAAAATTCAATTCAAAATCTAACGGTCAATAAAAATGTACTAAATGTTACCTTCCACTTTCAATACTTTATGGGAGTTTCTAAAATGCTACTCTCTTCAACATACCACTGTATTTATACAACTCTTCATTTAAGGCATGCAAGTGGGATTCCCTACCTTCAAAGAAGAGAAAACTAACATGCGGAAATGTGCGCATTATAGAAAAATATTAGGCTTTTAAGAGGGCCTAATTTTCATTTCATTTCAATTTGCGCATTACGAAGAAACTAGAAATACATCTTTATAATTTTGAATTCTTTCCAAAACTACTCTTAATCAATTCGAGTATTTCATTAAAAATTTTACGGGGGAATAAAGCTTGTAATTCAACGAAAGGTGAAATGCGTTCGTCTCCGAACTTCGCCTTGCAACTACAGCGGTGCAGAGCATGACTTCAAAGCCTATAGCGGAATGCTAGACATCCCATTGTAACGCTTTGAAACCAAACATGTGTTTGCATGAATCACGAATGAGTTGTCTCTCCTTTTCTTACACCTCCGTGCTCATAGTAACTTTGCTTTATCACTTCTGGTTCTAGAGAAGAAAAATTGTAAATATTCCTTAATATTGGGGGGGGGGGGGAGATTGGGCCCCATAGGGGCCCCCAAGGGGAACATGGTGCCCTGTTGAACAAATTTTCCCCTGGAATGGCACGCTACCTGCCAAGTTTGGTGAATATAACCATCAAGGGGTTTTCAAGAAGAATTTTCAAGAACATGTAATATTTAAGTCCCAATTTGCTATTGTCTTAACTCAATCACTTCTTCTTCTAGAGAAAATCTTCAAAGATTCCTCACTGGGGGTGGGTTGCCCCCCCCCCCCCCCCCCAGCCCCCCACGTGCGGCATGGTGCCCATTTGATGGAATTGAGATTCATCCCCTTATTAGGGATGCTACCTGCCAAATTTGGTGAAAATTTATCATAGGGTTTTCAAGAAAAAGATAAAAATGTACAATTTAGGCCCCATTAGGACCCCTCCCCTGAGTCCCAAGGGGGGCACCCCTGATTCGGCCATGAACAAACTTGAAACTACAGTCATCAATGTACTAACTCATAGTATTAACTTAGCTCCATCACTTCTGGTTCTAGAAAAGAAGATTTTTTTAAGATTCCTGTTTTTTTTTTTTTTTTTGGGGGGGGGGAGGGGTTGGGCCCCCTGGGGGCCCCCCCAGATCATATCCCCCTAGGGATGCCACCTGCCAAGTTCGGTGAAAATCGGTCATTGGGTTTTCAAAAAGAAGATGAAAATGTAAAAAGTTTACGCATGACGGACGACAGAGAACAGACGATGGATGCCGGAAAAAGAGTGATCACAATAGCTCACAATAGTCCAGAACTGTAAATGCCAAAGTACACTGCATCAGGTAGGCTCTCTTTAATCAAGCAAATACAACATGCTGGGATCCAGGGTCCTTAGGTCTGGGCTTTATGTGATTTTTGCATACTCTGAAATACCCTGTACGTAGTTTCTTAGGAGCGTGTACCGGTAATAATGTGAATATCCTAGTACAATATTCTGAAAAAACATTACTGTAAAACACAATATTTTCGCGGCATGAAAATTTCGCGAATTGGAGCCAACGGCCTTTCTCGCAACATGAAATTTTCGCGACTTGCCACTGGCATCCAATGCAGATTGTGTAGGCAAGAACTTTCGTGTGCATTTTAATTTCGCGAATGTTGCCGCTCGCAAAATTCGTGAAATTAAAATGCACGCGAACATTCCTCGTTTTACAGTATGTAGCTTGGAGTCTAATTTGATGATGTTTCATCAGTGTCTTACCTTAGGTGAGCTTTCTGTCCGTTTGCTTTGATGAATGACACCGATGTTGATATGGGCTATCTGGTCTGAAAAGCTTTGAAACTGAAACAAAATGAAGGAAATAGACAAGATGAAATACCTTTCAATAAACTGTAACATTTAAAATCACACCTTGACAGCTTGAACAGTATGATTAGCATGATATTGAAAACATGCTACAAAGCAATACATAGCAAACTAGTATCCAAAGGGGAATTCTGGTTGCATTAAAACCTAGTCTGACATTTAGTCTGAAAGAGAGTAAAACCTTATAAGAACAAAGAATGAAAATTTGATCAGAACCAGATATAATTAGGGAAGTAATCAAATTTTGAAGTTTTGCTAAGTTTTGTAAAACAGTTCTTGAGCAGTTGATATGAACATGTAAATGAGCAAACTGATGTTATCATCTCGCAATATTCCATTCATCATGAACAAAAAAAAAAGAATTGATGAAAATTTTGTTTTTTGCTATAAAATTTTAAAACATGTTATATTCTTGGCTGGAACTTAGCTAGAAGGTATGGCTCTGCCATAATGCATTCTCCTAATAGGTCATTAGTACAATTTCTTGACAATGTGTGATGACAGTTTCACAAAACTACCAAAATATTAAAATGGAAGGTTTGTCACAAATGTGTTGAATGTTCAGTTTCCTTGAACTACATGTAGGTTTTAAAATTGAATGAATGGCTATATTGTCTAAGAGTGCAGACTTTGGGGATTTGAGGATTTTTACTTGACTTTTGACCCTTTTATAAGTTAAATGCAATGAGTAATTTTCAAAGTATGCAGAAAGAGTATAATTTCAGTATTAAACAGTAAGATTTTAGCATTTTAACCCGGCATTTAACCCTTGACCTTTGACCCTAAAATTCCTAAAGAGAATCACTGTCAGGTAGAACATGCATAAATATGCACTAAGTTTCATTGAGATACTTCGAATTACTTTCGAGATATGGAGGAAGAAGTGAAATTTAGCACTTTTACTTGACCTTTGACCTACATGGGTATACTGGCGAGAAACTTCCCGGAGAATCTCTACTGGGTAATATATGTATGATATTATAGTTTCAAGAAAAATCAGTTCAGACGCTAATTTTGACCATTCCGGAAAAACGTTGAATAGATAACTGTGACCCGCTACAACAAAATGATCCTAAAGTCGGGCGAGGTCGATTATTTGAAAATTGCATGATATAATCCCCTAATCTTACTGCTTTAAATTGATGCTATTTCGGGAGGCTATAAGTCCCGAGACGATAACACATTTTATAAAAATAATCGGCTGCGGAGATATCGACGTTTAAAAGAGAGCATGTCGAGACGTCTGGAAAATCACTGTTTCGAGAAAAGCGCCCTAAAAGTCTTCCTTTCGATGCAATCGCGATCAAGGGACACGCAAGTCAGTTTTCACCTCTGGACAATAGAAGGTAAGCCCTAGCAACCCCCGAAGAGTTCATTCAAGCACATCAGCGTCGGCGGTCTCCTCACCAACCAATCAGTGACCAGGATGTGAGAAGCGGCTGATCATAGCGCACCCCGCCCGCACGCACCAGTCGACTGGGCAGTGTGCGAGCTTCACGCTTCGGTTAGCAGCAAGCAGCAAACTGACCAATGAGATCACTCTGGTCGTTGTTAGGGGCGGAACATATCTGTGGCGCTCAATCCAAATTTTCGAACCAGTTTCTGCTTCGTTGAAACGCCAAAAAACATGGCTCAGAAAAACGTTATTTTTTTATCTTTCCTTTTAATCATGTTGCTTCAAAATTTCGACAGATGATAGAAGACATGTTAAACTCCAATAATATATCAAAATCAGAAAATCGTAAGTTTTGACCAATTTTAATGCTCTGACTTCAAACTCGATTTTCACGGCTTCGACCGTGCGCGACTTAAGGACCTTTTTGTTGTAGCGGGTCACAAATGTTCAGTTTCTCAATGCGCATGTTGTTATGGTCATGAGTAACAGGTACAAGGCATGGCCGGCGGAACCGTGGGGGCTGTGGGGGCTCGGGCCCCACACTTTTTGTGCACCATACAAAGGAATACATATGGTGTCATCACTTTGGGCCCCCACACTTTTTTTAACCTGGAAGTACGTAAGTGGCACTAAATAGATAGAGATCTTGAAGTGTGAGCGCGGTAAGGTTATGTTTTTCCACTGAAGACCTTTTTTTTTTTTTTTTTTGCTTGTCAGCTGAAGAAACCCGTAAATGGAAGGGGAGAGGTGAGCTGAGGACCTTTTCTTTTCTTTTTTTTTTTTTTTTTTTTGCTTGTTAGCTCATGAAACCCCAAAGTGGGCCCCCACACGTTTGAAAATGCTCCATCTGCCCTGCAAGGTCACCTTTTGTACTCGCTCCCATTAAGCCCCGCCCAGTTATACCTTTCTACGGTTGCCAAACATTCAGACGCACAATGGACACGATGGAATGCTGATTCGTTATCAACTTCCTAGTTTGAAACAATGCTCTAACCGTCGTTTCACTATACGTCGTTTCGTTATATGATGCACCACGTGCTACCCCGGGGTATTGTAGTAACCCGGGGTACCACGTTGTGTAGCGCCATCTCACGTTCACTCGAGTACAACCGCAGAGTTACTGCGTTACGTATGCGCACTGTACTGACCCGTGGTACAGTGCGATACTCAGTATAGCGCTTCATGCACTGACTACACGCACTATTATAATAGCCCGCTAGCTGTGCCAAAGTTACGATCTCGTAGACGTAGTTTCGATCCCGTAATTTTGTAAGCTTTGTGCACTTTGTGCCGAACAAAATATCCTTTCGCAATTAGGATCAAGCTGCAAAAATGCCAGCAGGTGATGGGGGCTATGCCGCACTGAAAGGAAAGGGCCGGAAAAGAAGGAAAATTTCCAGAGAGGAGAGGCTGGAAAACGCGAGGCTTCGCGCCACTCGGAAGTTGGGGAAGGAAGGGGCCGCCGATGTTCTGGAGGTGTTTCAGAAGGCCAGTGACGCCGGGGATAAGGCGGAGGCAGATGGCATTATTATGACCCTGCTGGCTCAGTCCCTCTCCCAGATCGAAGTTGTGTCGCTACTCCATGTTGGCGGATATAGGGTCGCCCGACTCGCCAACTACGATCCTGAGGAGGAGGAGCGAAGGAAGCAAAGCAGAGTCGCCTGGCATGCGGCCACAGAAGAAGATAAGCAGGCCATTAGTGACCAAATCAACACATGGGATGTTTAACCCGGATACCCGTGCCAGCATCGCAGGCCACTGGAGTACATGGGTTGTCTGGGCAAGGAGTGGCAGCAGTACTATGAGGAGTACAAGGAGGAGAGGTTGGCAAGTGGAAAAAGAGTCCTTAGCCTGGTGCGTTGGAGAGAGTATGTTCGCTCATTTCGGCCTCGGCTGAGGCTGAAAAGGGCAACAACCGACAATTGTAACAGCTGCTACAAAATCGAGACTGAGCTCAAAGACCCCACCATTTCCCAGGAGCGGAAGGCCGAGCTCAAGCTTCAGAGGGAGATGCATCTTGATCAGGCGATCATTCAGCGTAAAGTGATGAACAAAGCGATCGCTGATTACCAGATGAACATGAACTATGAACATGCCAAGTTATGTTATATTATTTTGAAAAAAAAAAATGCATTTTATGTACTGTTTGTACCTTCTGAAGCCTGGATAATTATTCTCCTCACTCTTGCCAAGACAGAAAATAAAAGACAATACCATTTGATACTTTGATGTTCATTTTTATTATTCAATTGGATTGTTTTTCTCCAATGATAATATGCATGAAATTATTATGACTGTTGAACATAGATAGCATAAAAGACAATAACATTTGATTATTTAATGTTCTTTTTTATTTTTCAATTGGATTGTTTTTTCTCCAATATACATGAAATTATTATGACTGTTGAACATAGATAGCATCAGTACACAAGATAGCTATTTCATGGGGAATCAATATAAATAATAATACAGGGTGTACAAGTATCATAACAGCATGAAACAATATCAATGATACACTGTAAAATAGTTACTCATAACGTTAACAAGGGATTAATTGAGAAAACTACAGGATGAAGAGGGTTTTTTTTTACAAGAACAATGGCCATAATTGAATGTTGAAGAATTAATCACACACAAAAAAATTAATTTCCCACTTTTTGGTAACCCAGGGTACAGCCCTAAAAAAAAAAAAAATAATTCAACAAAATGGCCGATTTTTTTCTGGTACCCCAGGGTACCATTTATGTCATCATATGTCGTTTCATTAGTCAGCGTTCAGAAGTATAAATTCATCATATAGCTACACCGTTCTAGTATAAATTTTTTGCATCTGAATACCCTGATACAGTCATTGTAGTAGGTTTTGACAATGGATCATAATTGCCTTTGAACTTAACGCAGGGAATTTCTACAAAGATTGTCTACAAACTATGGCAAGTTATGAGATGACATCATTAACTATTTGCATATTTGTCACCTTAAACAGTTGAAGAAGCATTCTGTGAGAATTACTAGCAAAACTTAACAATTCCAGATGTACTGTAACTTCCTTAATCTTTACCAAATTTTGATTAAAATTTCACTCATTCACTGTAGCGCTTATAGATTTTTTTCTCTTTTTTAACTGGTATTGAATTCCCCTCTTAGGAAAGCCTTTACATAGGCCCAATCTCTTCCTGTATAAAGTGAATGTTGGAAGGAATGAGTCACAATATGTTCATATACATTAAAAAAAGCTATTGGGTCATACCTGCACAATTGTATTAGATTGCTCAGAGATAGGTGTCTTTAGGGTAAGAACAGATCAAATGCTATGCTCTATCAGGGGCGGATACAGAAATTCCGTAAAGGGGCTACGCCTTTACAAAATTAAAAGGGGCGCATGCCTCCCCCCCCCCATTTTTTCTCTTTATTTCTTTTGTTTTAACAAAAAAATAAAGAGGGGACGCACATCCAGTGCGCCCCCTCTGGATCCACCACTGTTTATGTTACTTTGGAATAAGCCATCAAGTCTCAGAGTCCATATGTCTGTGGTTTAGAGTACATCTCTTCATTAACACTCATTGTCAGTGTTTCATACAATGTAAGATATTTATAGGCCCATTCTCAGTAAAAGTGTTCAAATACGGAATTTTGGTGTCGCCGACATTCCATGACAGTTTGCGGTTCCCTGAAACCTATTAGATACTATCTAAATGTTTATAATATATCACGAGGACTTTATTTGTTAAAAATAAACACGATCAAATGCAGTTGCCTGCCTTTTTGTATAAAATTTTGCTGTTTAAACTTCGTTAAGACCCCCAAAATGCAGTGTCGCCGGCTATTTTAGAATTATGTTTTATTGCTCCTCTCAGTCCCCAAACACACTTTCCAAATATCATTTGCATGGACGATGAGCATATTCATTCATTCATTCATTCATTCATTCATTCATTCAATCATTTATTGTCTGATCTAAAAAATACAGAAAATCTTCCTCCACTGGCAAGATAACAGAGCATAACACGACAAGAATAACAAACAGATCACATATTTAAAAAAAAATGACTGATAATCAATTAACAATTCGACACATCAAACGATATATCGTCACTAATTAAACTGAAATACTAATGAAATGAAGAGGTATGTTTGAGATTATAAAAATAGAACATAAAAATATACTATTAATGCATTGAATCTTTTAACATGCTGACGTCTGACTATGACAAATCAATCAAAAATGCAAAGTCATAAATACAAAATTGCACAGGCCCTAAAAATATGTTGGGAGTGAAACATGTGTGGTGTACATAATGTACATTATACAGAAAAACCCAGGGATCACAAGTCACATGTGTGCCCAAGAAGAGCAGGAATAAGAAGAAAAGAATAGAGGTGGAAAAGGATGGAGAGGGTTCCATAGAACAGCTGCCTCTATGGGCACACATTGTAATACAGTGTTGTTATGCAAATATGCATGCACACGCATGCGAAAACATTCCGTGATCATTCCAATAAAATAGCAGAGTGCAACAATGAATGCTGCATAATATAAATGTAAATCACAGTCCATGTGTGCCCAGGAAGCAAAATAGAAAAGATAGAGGGAAAGAAGCAGAAGATAGACGGGAGGGGGGAGGGATTTCCAGGAAAAGCTGCCTACGTGGGCACACATACAATGTGATATGCTTTACATATCAAGATTCCATTAGTCAATTCACAAAGGGCTGTAAATAACTTGCATATATTAATGAGACATATCGATAAAAGCACATAGAATTGCACACTTATACATGGTGAGCTGTCTTGAAAACCTGTCAATACAACAGTGTTATCCTATAATGATAATATTGCATTCATTACACTCAAAAAGTGCCCAGAAAAAGCAGGAACCATGAAGAAAAGAGCACAGGATCCAAGGGAAAGAAGAGAAATGGGGAAAGGGAAGGAGAAGGCCTCTCAAGAGAGATGTTTATCAAAACTCACAAAGAATGCAGTATGCCATGTACATGCAGTTGAAATGCATGAATGAATAACATTCCCATGACGCAAATCTCTCGTTTGAAGAGGCTACACCCCCGGGGGGGGGGGGGGGGGGGGGCACCGCGAGAGGAGGAGATTGTTTTGGTTTTGGCATGGGCTATGTACAAACTGTAGCTCCATGGTGCCTGTGTGTGTGTGTACGTGTGTTTGTGTGTGTGTGTGTGAGTGTAGACATTCAGCGTATGCAGACAGAGCATGCCTGCACTGCAGCCCACCTCCCCAACTCATCCACAGCTTGTACTTTATCCCCAACAGTGAGCAGCATCGGCAAACTGGCAATGCTCTCCTTCCTATTCCTGTATTTTCGTTATTTACGGGTCAATTTTTTTCGTTCGAAATGTAAAATGGATGACCATAGAATTTCTCAATAGAATATAAAATTGAAAACTTTAGAAAGGATAGAGAAAATTGAGTTCACTTTAAATGGTGTGCCACAGGCAGATATCCTTATCATGCTCTTACATACATGTAATACGACAGCTGCTGGAGTCATCAAACCCTGGCTTGGCCTCCAGGTTTGTCACGCCTGAGCAGAAAGTTTATTTGCAATGGACAAATACTTCGACTCCCAACTCCCAAACGAAAAATCTTTAACGAGGTATAGCACCCCACTTTCTTCGTGGAAGTTGGGGTCTCGCCTCAAACGAGGGATTGACGGCATGATGATTCACAAGACAGCCTTAACGGTGAAAAACAATAAGGCACAATCGCCATATACATGTATCACACTGCATGTGCGCCCACTAGTAGGAACCAAGAGAGGAAAGAAAGAGAGAGAGAGAGAGGAAAACAGAAAATAGAAGAAAAGGGTTGAGGGCTTCCAAAGAACTACATGTACACGTGCGGGCACACATGCAACATAATTATCATAAAAGGCATTTGAACAATATAAATATCATAACAAACTTTCCGGGTTCAAGTTCAAATCTATCAAAACGGGTGGGCTGTTGGAATTGACAAAATAGAATATTGAACGAGAACCAGTGCACCTCATCAGTGGTTCCACAAACAATCAACCGAACAGGTTAAAATCATTTGACCATGCAATTAACAATATCACCAGCATGGAAAGGGAATAACAGAATAACAAAGAAAGCTAAGGAACCAGAGTCACACAAGTACCCGAGAACAACAGAATTTGTAGAGTTGAGTAAGAGAAATCAGGAAAAAAGTACTGATAGAAAGAAGAATTAGCAGGAAGTACCAGGGTACGTGCAAAGACACATAATATCCTTTACCGTTTAACAGAACCATTGAAGATGTGAATGGCATTCGGAACAAAAGACTGTCTGAATCTAGAACGTACTGTTTTAGGAACAGTCAAACGAATGTCTGACCGGTTATACTTAAATAGGTGATTAAGGGGATGTGAGAAATCATGCATGATTCTTTGAAGTTTGGACCAAACTTGCTTCTCATACAGTTCAGTAACCATAGGTAAGTCTGTGTGAGTGATTCGTTGAGCAACCTTCCTTACTCTTTCCAGTTTTTTCAAATTTTCCTTGGATAAATTACCACAAAAGCAGACAAGGTTAAAGGTCACAATACTTTGTATCAAGCTGCGATAGAAAAGTACAAGAATGGTATTGTCTACCCGAAAGTCCTTTAACTTCCTTAAGAAGTACATCCTCTGGTTTGCTTTCCCTGCTATGACCTGTGTGTTAACATTCCAGTTCAGTTTATCATCAATCTTTGTCCCCAAGTATTTGTAATCATGTACCTGCTCTATAGGGTGCCCATGGATAATCAGAGGGTCATGAGGTTGAGGGGAACGGCGGAAGTCAAAAATAATTTCCTTTGTCTTCTGAATATTAAGCATCAAATGAGACCTGTCACAACAAAGCTTTGAACTTCATAGAAGTAATCATGTGACTCGTGTCTCGTGTCTTGGGGTTCCCAAGTGTTGAAATACATTTTGCAAGAAGACAAGAACAGCATCATTGACACTTCTGTTTGTTTGGTAGGCAAATTGAGCAGGGTTAAAATTGCCAGTAAAAACCGTGAGGGCTTTAACCAAAAGTTTCTCAAAACATTTCATTACACAGGATGTAAGGGCAACAGGCCGATAATGATTCAACTCCGAGGGTTTATTTAATTTGGGAATCGGAATGATGGTTGACGATTTCCACAGTTGTGGAATGAAACCAATTAGACCCTAATTTAGAAATACAGTGTGCATTAAATTTAAGGCCTAACATTAGAATTAGGCCCAGTACTAGGTCTATCCAATAAGATCTAGTCTAGCTAGACTCTAGACGAAAAGCAATGCAATCACATTCACAACATTCATTACCAATGGACATTCACAGCACAGTCAACGACAACACTTTTAAACTTCAAGCAACTATTTTTTTTTTCCTTAACCAAGACTCAAGCTACAACTTTTACAAGGTAGTACAACTTACACTGTAACCAACTAAGCGTTACACAATGACTAACAGAGCAGCATTGGCCATTGTGCATTCCCCATTCCTCTTTGTTTGGTTCCAAATGGAACGTTGAGGACTTGTGGAGTATTTTAAAGAAGAACAACTTTCTGGTTCATAATGATAATGATAATGAAAATAGTCTAACAGTAACACTAGTTATAGTGCTGCACTTAATACTGACGTTTCTAAGCAGCTAAGCGCATCACATTAATAATCGGGGGAGAAGAAGCTAATGACATTCATTTGATATCACATTGGAAAAAAAAAACAATGTCAATGAATTACAAGAGACCCGCGGGTCTAGCGCTCACCTGAGTATTGCAAGTGCACCTTTCACGCAGTCACTAATCTAAATTAGTCACAGCTCTACTAAAATTTGACCAGGCATTCTCAAGTAGAAGATGAAAATGTACAATAAGGGCCCAAATTTTTGAAGACTCCTTAATTTGGGGGTATGGGGCCCCCTGGGGCCATCTGGGTGGGGCATGGTGCCCATTTTGATAAATTGAGATCCTGACCCCCTAAGGATGCTACCTGCCAAGTTTGACGAAAATCCATCATGATGTTTTCAGGAAGATGAAAATGTATAATTCAGGCCCCATTTGGACCTTCCCAACCCCCCCCCCCCCCCCAAGGGGCACCCCTGGATCTGCTATGAACAAACTTGGAACTACAGTCATTAATATATTCACTCACAGTATTATCTTAGCTCTATAACTTCTGATTCTAGAGAAGATTTTTAAAGATTCCTTCATTTTGGGGGTTTGCCCCCCCCCCCCCCCCCCCCCCGGGGCCCCCTGGGTGGGGCATGGTGCCCATTTTTACAAATTGAGATCCTAACCCCCTAGGGATGCTACCTGCCAAGTTTGGTGAAAATGCACCCCTGATTCTGCCATGAACAAACTTGAAACTACAGTCATCAATGTACTAACTCACAGTATTAACTTAGCTCTATCACTTCTGGTTCTAGAGAAGAAGATTTTTACAGATTCCTTAATTTTGGGGGGTTTGGGCCCCCCTGGGGGCCCCCTGGGTGGGGCATGGTGCCCATTTTAACAAATTGAGTTCCTAACCCCCTAGGGATGCTACCTGCCAAGTTTGATGAAAATCGGTCTTGGGGTTTTCAAGAAGAAGATGAAAATGTTAAAAGTTTACGCACGACGGACGCCGGACGAAGGGCGATCGCAATAGCTCACTTGAGCCTTTGGCTCAGGTGAGCTAAAAATATACAAACTGTAGCATAATTACACTACCATCAATGGTGAAACAAATGCCCAACTAGAATTACATTTCTTATAAATTACAATCTGCGGTATGTAGTTGTCTCCAATCTGGGATGGGATCAACTGCACATACGTCGTCTCCACGCACAGAGCACCATGTTCTATAGAATACATCACCACCTAGTCAACATCCATCTTCCTCCCTTCATAACCCAAGCTCCATACATCAGCAGAAGAGATCATTGGATATATACTCAAGCTCACCATCCCCAAAGCATCAATTGATTCTTATAAATTCTCCTTTTGCGTTATAACCTAAGTTACTGTATTTCGATTGCACAATGTGAGAAATTTACCCCAAATATTGCTGCATAATGTGTCATGTCATGTCAAAGTTGTTCGAAGGTAATAAACCCGATAAAGCCGTCTGAAATTTGGTTTATCGTAACGTTTGATCTGTGCACGACCGCTCCACACAGGAGCCGGCATCATTGACTTCGGTCTGTATTACTATAAGGAGGGGATCCGTGAAGCCAGACGCAGTCTCCGCGGAACATTTCTTCGATCTTTGTTTCAGTCAAGACAATGCTGTGGGCTGCCTGTGCTGTGGGTTCCATGTTGACCGAATGATCGGTCTGTATCTGTCCGTCGGGGAATGTTCCGCGGAGACTGCGTCTGGCTTCATGGATCCCCTCCGTATACAGACGGAAGTCAATGATCCCAGCTCCTGTGTGGAGCAACGCGCACAGATCAAACGTTACGATAAACCAAATTTCAGACTGCTTTTTTACATTCAAACAAGTTTGACATGACATGACACATTATTGCAGCAATATTTGGGGTTAATTTCTCACATTGTGCAATCGAAATACTCACAGTAACTCGGTTATAATGCAGAAATTTTATCCATATCGCAACATCGCCGTTCGCTAGCAGTAAGTCGCCATTTTGAATCTGTAAACCAATCACATGCGAGGTACGTGTTTAGTGAAAAAAAAAACATGTAGAAACTACCTCGCATGTGATTGACTAATAGATTCATACTGTATGTTTCTGCAGTTTGAACGTGACAACGCGACGGGCTGGTTGATGTGTGTTTTATGTTGAAAATTCTACCGAAATGTTGGATTATTCATTAATCTGGTGAGTGTAGTCTATTCTTGAATAGTTGATATAACTATACAAGCTTAAATTTGCCGACCTAGGGCCGTGAATTAGACGCAATCGAGAAGGGTGAGGTACCTCACCCAATTTTCCATAGAGACAGTGGTTAAACAGCAATGGGTACTGGTACCTTCCGTCTGTCTACGGAGGACAGCGTCAATGGCAAACTAGACTCGGACTTTGTCAAGACTGACAAATTAGGTGATCCGATTTTTTTTTAAATTAATGATTGGAGTCCTGATCGCAATAGGCATGACCATATAGGTTTCATCTGTGTTTAGAGACATTGGCCGTGTGATATTTGGGTTCTAATTTAGAAAAGAGAGTCAGGTCTGCCATCTTTGGTACCAAATTCGGTATACACTATAACAAAGATACAGAATGAAGTATATTTGACCATTGACCCAACTTTGCACAGCCAAGATGGCATCACATTCTGAGCAAAAAGTGGTTATTTTGTGAAATGATTCTTGTAACATGGTCTTTGCGTGTGCAAAATATGGGAAAGATAGGACATGTATTCACCAAGATACAGGTTGAAACATTTATGACCTTTGACCCTAATTTATATACACAAGATGGTGTCTGGTCAAGTAGTTGTTATTTTAGGAAATAATGTATGTGACATGAACTAAACATGTGCAAAATATGGGGATGATAGGGGCTGTTTTTCTTGAGTTATTGCAAAGAAAGTTGCAGAAAGAAAGAAATATCTTAATACATCGAAGATAAGCTTTAATTTCAACCACGTTTTTTGACGTAATGCCGACACCATATGAAAAACAAAGGGAACACTAGCGATAGCGCGCAGTCTCAGCTACAACATATTAAAATCTGGGAGAAATTCACCAAAGGGTAAGTGAGCTAGTGCTCGATAAAGACAATGATGTCAATTTTCACATCTAGAAAAATTCCCTCCCATAGAGATAACACGTCATAACGAAGATAAAGAAAGAAGTACATTGTACATATGACTTTGACCCCGATCTGCAGACAAGATGGCATCTGAGCAAAAAGTGGTTATTTTGTGAAATGATCCTAGTGACATGGTCTTTACGTGTGCAAAATATGGGAAAGAGAGGACATGTATTCACCAAGATACAGGATAAAACATTTATGACCTTTGACCCTAATTTACATACCCAAGCTGGTGTCCGATCAAGTAGTTGTTATTTTATGAAATAATGTATGTGACATGAACTAAACATGTGCAAAATATTGGGCTGATAGGGCCTGTTGTTCTTGAATTATTGCAAAGAAAGTTGCAAAAAGAAAGGAATATGAAAATACATCAAAGATAACCTTTAATTTCAACCAAGTTTTTGGACGTGATCCCGACACCGTATGAAAAAACGAAGGACACACTTACGATAGCCCAAAGTCTCAGCTACAACATAATAAAATCTGGGAGAAATTCACCGAAGCATAGTGAGCTAGTGCTCGAAAAGAACAGTCATGTCAATTTTCATTTCCAGAAAAACTGCACTCCCATAGAGATAACACGTAAACTGGTCAAATTTGATAAGATTACTTTCAATCATTTTTTACGAGGTGATGCCGTCATCCAATCAAAATGTGGTTATTACATTAATGAAAGAGAATTTAATAAGCTACAACATACTGAAATCTGGGTGTAAATTGGCAAAGGATAAGTGAGATATGCTGGAGTGAACTTGAAATTTGATGACGTCATTTTGAAAATTTACTTTTTTTACTTTATTAAGACATTTGATATATTTTAATCATTTTGCCAGCATCGCCAACCCATGAAATAACATGTACAACTCATCAGCTTTCAGAATATGTAAAGAAAACGGGGGTCACCGTCCATCCTGACGAGTAAAATCGGATTTAAAATTGGCGTTTTTTGGGCATCGTTGCACTGTATATCGCCATTGACGAGCGCGCGGAATTTCAACTTTGACGAGCCCGTATGACGTCATATTGAGTCGGATTGACTTGAAACTTGGTAGAAATATTTCTTGATATTTCAGGCATTCGATAAGTGTGAAAAAACGGGAAATTTCTATTGCATATTATGCGCTGTGCGTGTGTATATGTGCGTGCGCGTACGCGTCCATCAAATTTTTTCAATTTTTCAAAAAAGGCTCCAAATGGTCTGAAACGTGTGCAAAAAAATTTTGAGCTCGATCTGAGCATACAAATATTTCAATGCGCGCGTATGTGCGCGTTTTAAGAAAAATATGAATTCTGAGAATATGAGTAGAATCCGCTTGACTTAAAATATATGTGACGTAAATTTCATTGGAGAATTCCATTCTATTAATGAGATATGCATGAAAATGTGTTTTCATATAATGACGTCATAGTGACGTCACGGTCGACTGATCACTATGATTTTACTTGCACTGTCGTCTTTGGGACGTGATACATGGTATAAGTTTGACATTGAAAGGCAATGCACTTTCTGAGCTAACCTCTGCACAAATTTTGGCCAGAAATAAAGAAGAATAAAAAAAAGAACAAAGAATCAGTACAGATACAGAAGGTGATCCGAGAGGATACTCGGATCACCTAAATATAAAAGAGTCCTCCGGACAGGCGGATCTTTCTCTGTCTAACGTTAGGTTCCATGTAACTATACACAGCCCAGTCGCTGTACATGGTACGTCGCGACAGGGCTGTACGAGTGCGACCACCAAACACTAGGCGAGCGACGTAATCGTATCACGATAGCTTTGACTTTTGATACTTACGATCATTTTTGTCACCTCAAACTCATCGAGTATACTCTTCAATATTTACTCTACATCTGATGCTATCAGTATTCAAATGTACGTAATGAAACTTACCGAAATTGATCATCATATCCAGCATGTCCACACCGTACACAATCTTTCACGCCAGGCCAAGTTTAGATATCGGGTGGTCACGTGATGTGAATGCCTTTCAAAAGGTCGCGCTGTCGACCGTGCTGCTACAATATTGTACACTCAAGCAGCGTACGCACGGTTACTAGTATAGAGCTTTAAACTGTACTGGGCTTGGCGGCGGCTGGCGTCTGGTCGGGCGAGGAACATTGAGCTCCATACCACGGTTATTGTGTAGCAGACGCCAAGGTTTGTTCGACACTTTCAACGCACACGCGCTCGCTCTGGAGCACATCCGGTCACGCATGCGCATAAGTCAAGGCGCCATTTTGAATCCTGCAACGACGAAGCCCGACGGTCAGGAATTGCGCCAGAAAGTGTCATTTATTTGTTCCACGGACTTATCGCAAGTGGTCTCCATGGACCCAGTGTGGCAAACTATTCTTCTGTAGTACAAACATGCATTTAACGTGAGTAAAGTATTCTGTTTAAAGGAGAAAAGTATACATGTTCCTAAGTTTTGTAGTTGTGTTGAGGTTCCTCACTTCGAGGCTGCATGCCGTGCTCGTCAGACGCTGTTTTCGCATAGCGTAACAGTGTCTGGTCGGGCTAGGTTCCATGTAACTACACGCAGCGCTGTCGCGAATCGCGACAGTGCTGCACCTCTTTTCCTTCGCGGACGTTGTTATCGTTCACTGTTTCCTTCATGAATATCTTTATTAATCGTGGAAAACTGAAATATAAGGAACTATCGTAATCTATGACCATCATTCAATAACCGGTATGCGATTTTTTGTTTAATTACGTCTAAAACTTACCGAAATCTATGGCTGAAATCAGGTCTGTAAACGTCCATACTGCTTCACTCCTCATCTGCGTGTTATATGAATGGCATTCACTCTCGTATACTACAACGTAGGTAGTCGGAGATAGTCGCATGACCCCGACTAAAAAAGATCAAATCATTGCCGGTGCAGCACGCGCGGATCTACTACAAGTTTTACGTAACACATGAAACGCACGGGCGCACGGGCTTAGGTAAAAAGCAACCACTTTTGAATGCGCATGCGTGGTAGTTTGTTGATTTTTTGAAGCTCTCGAAGGAAAAGATGCCATCGCACGATCTATACTCCGAAAAATTCAACAATAAGGTCTGGATACCAACAAAACGCCGAATTCAACTCAACAATCAGGAAAATATGCTGTAGGTAAGTGTTGCAATTATATTACTCTTAAAATCATACAAAATAAAAGGTATTTTATGTGATTTTGCCGTCAATAGTGACGGTCGTTTACAACGTTGAAACACTAACACATGTCAGACCCTGTGCGCAGCACAGTGTCTGGTCAGGCTAGGTTCCATGTTGCTGTAGCCGTGTAAATTTAACGTTAGGCCTAAATCTTACAGAATTTTTAGTGTGCACATCACATCACTATTTTTATTGTAAATATGTTACGACTGCACTATCACCTACTGTCACATCACACATCCAATCCCAGTTAAGTTCGGAAAGAGCTGCTTCAGAGCAGGGATTATCTCACCAAGGTTCAAGGTGGTCATGACAAGCCGACCCCATTTGACATCGGCTTTACATTGTCATAATAAGACAAGATGATCACATTCCGTGAACGTTAGTAAAATACGATTCCTAGTACGGTCAAGTTAAAATTTTTTGTATGATGTAATACTTGGTGAAATACCTTAAATCTGTTCGTGTCCTTATGATGGGATGATTTTGAGCTTGTCTTGACCATGATGATTATTTCTTGTTGCCGCTACATTGCTCGAAAAGAGATGCAAGCACGTAAGACATCACCCACTCACTCGACTCCGCAGGATCGAAAACACTAGATCTACATCCATGCACACATGATGCATACACCGCACAACAACACGTGTGAAGCATGCCAACCTATGTCCCAAGTCGTGTGCTTGTTGAAAGCGTAACAACTACTATACAATCACGTACTGTACTTGATACTGGAACTTAGGTTGGTTCTTTGAACTCTCATGGTGTGCTACCCATCCCCATACCACTCGAGAGCACGCAGCTCACATTCCTCTCCACTCGAGTACTAGTGATGTACCGAGTAGAAGTACCTATTACCAGTAGTACCTGTTAAATTACAGTTATATGTCTTGACGAGAAGTTTGTTTGTTTGTTTGTTTTTTAATGATGCGCACTGATTACACGTGTACAAATGTGTTTTGCCCCAATACGACGACTCCCCGCCCTCATCAGCAGCTCTCGCGATCTTTGGCACATGACCCGGCTTTCCCGTTATTTTAGAGACTCCAAGTCTCCTGCTGAAAGACGATTAAAAAATAAAAAAACTCTCTTTGCCAACTTGCCAAGTTTGAGATATTTTCTACCTCTCAAACAGAATGTGATCCTAAAATGTACTTTCTATTTTGGCGTTTATGGGTCCGTTTATCAACTCTTTTTTTTAATCCGCAGAAACAGGTTTTCCAAACGGCTTTCAGGGAATTTTTTTTAGAGATGATAAACGCAAAGCTGTTTTGATTATAAATGGGGATCAGAAAGCCATTTTGAAAATCGCAAATAGAGTGCTTTCCGAAACAGGTCTCAGCCAAAAACATGCTTCTAGAAGTGAGATAGACGCAAAGCTGTTTTGAAACGACTCAGTATTGCGCGGGCTGTACCGTTTGTATAATGCTGCCCGCAAATGTCAAAAATATCGCTTACGCTACGATGCAATATCAAAATTATAACAAATGTCATAACACAAATTATCGGTAATGTCAAAATTTCCATTTTTACTGCAAACGTCATAATGAAAAAATAGCGAATCAGACTATAGCCTAAAGTTTGATCAACGTTTGTTTGTTTGTGTATATAGGATGTTTAGAGGGATGGAATTTGGTGGGTGGATGAAAGTTGATCCCAGAATTACCCGCAAAAATGTCACAACGCAGCAACCGCAAATGCCAAAACTCTTTTTGTTTGTTATTATAGTGAGATGTAAGTAATAGGCCATGGGCGTCACTAAGGGGGGGGGGGGGGGGGGGTTGCGAACGCACCCACCTTCAGACCCTTGAAAAAAAAAATCATTACTTCAGTCTGCGAGCGACCTCAACGCAGGACGCTAGATAATTATTCTTGCTTTTTCATTTTTTTTTTTTTTTTTTTTTTGCACGAGGAACAAAAAATTCGTGGGCAAAAACTAATTCGCACCCCGGGCTCTGGCAGCACTGATTTTTATATCTACTAGTATTCTACAGTGTTTACTATTATCGACCGTACTGTACATCCGTAAGTTACGGAGCACACACACGTTTGCATGTGCGTGTGCTATACTACACAAGTATGTTACATAGGGTCTATGTACAGCACGTTACTGTGACCAGTCCATATTGATATTGCGAGCCCAAATGCGAGCCTTATTAAAAAAAAAAAAAAAAAAGAATTGGAGGGGCAAGTATATCATTTTGCCCACCCCTCCATAATTCCCGAGAAGAGAAGATTTTCTGGCTTTTTTGACAGAAAAAAATTGCCCCCGTAAAAAAACTGAGGGGCACGCATATGATGATTTTGGCCCCATCCCCCATAATTAATAATTCCCGAGATGAGAAGATTTTCTTGCTTTTTGACAGAAATCTGTCCAATTATATCACCAAAAGTGTGCACCAGGTGGCAGGTCGCTGAATTTCAATTCTAAAAAAGCAAAGTCTCTCTCGTGTGGGAGGGGGCTATATACCCCTTCCCACAACCTCCCCCGTACGGTCTCTTTTCCATCGACTTACTGCACCTATAGATTGACAGATTTACAAATGTTTCATCGAAAGTGTGCACCAGATCTGTCACTTTACTTAGTAAAAAAAAAAAAATGCAAAAGTTTCGTCGTGGGGGAAGGGATATTATCACCTTTCACCCTTTCCCACTGGCGTAGCTTGGGGGGTGGGGGGGGCGCCCCCCCCCCCCCCAAGATTTTGACCGGGGATTTGGAAGGCGGAAAAAAATATAATCGAATATGGGAGAGGTATCTTGCCATCCTCCCATTGCCTTGTCCCTTCTTTAGTACACTATAGGGAATGACAATTTCCGAATTTTCCACAAAAAATGTGCTTCAGATCGCTTTATTTCAATTCTAAAAACTCAAAAGCTCCTCCCCCTAAGCTCTGCCTCACTAAACTTTGTACATACACAGAGATGATGCACACTCGGAATAAGGGCCATTAACACTTCAATGAAAAAAAAAATGTTTAGATTATCATTTTTGGGAGGGGGCTGGAAAAAATTCAAGTATTTCACCAAAAGCTTGCACCAGATCGCTGAATTTCAGGTCTGAAAATACAATATCACTTTCATGTGGGAGATGAAACGCCCCTTATGTACACCCTCGTGTGCAGGCTTTTTCTGTTTGATTGATTAACAGACAGAGTTCATAATATTCATTGTAAGAATTGATACAAGAAGTATATTCAAATTATACCATGTTATAGGCAAATTGTTCAATAATAATTTACATCAAAATGTACTGCTATATACCTTAAACAAGTGGGAATGTTTCAAGTCGACGGAACACGCAAAAACCGGCATCAAATTGCACCATTTACAACATCAAAATGCAAAACGTTCTCACCATGTGAGGCAACGGCGTAAATCCGTACTGAGGAGTGGGGGGGGGGGGGGGATGATCGGCGATAGTCATCATCAACACGATTACAAGACCATAACCGGACCGGCGCAGCCCGGGGGGAAGGGGGGGGGGGAGAGAAGCTTGCCCCCCCCCCCCAACACACACACAACTTTGATGTTCTTTCTTCTTGCCTGACAGGCGATTTTGACACCCCCCCCCCTTTCAAAAACGTAGCGCAGTCCTGAATAATGACCAAATAAATTCAATAAAATGCTAATATGGATATCTATTTCTTTGTATGTAATAACGTAGTAGATATTTTCCTCTAGCTATTAATTGTATTGTTCATTTTTTTTGATTTAAGTCAATAAAGCAATCATCCCAGGGGCATCGTTCCGTTTTAATGATGGGGTGGGGGTGGGGGAGGGACTTGGAGTTTGAATATTGTGCGAGGGAGCGGAGCGGCCTAGCGGGGGGAGGGTGTGGGAGGGGGGTACCCCCCTCCCACACGAGGAAAATTTGGCATTTTCAGACCTGAAATTCAGCGATCTGGTGCACACTTTTGGTGAAATTTGAAAACAAGTAAGAAAAAGAAATATTTATAGATAATTGAATGACTACATCGTGGCATTTCAGCTCTTGCTCCGCCTGTGCGACATCACTGTGAAGGCCTACAAAATAGTGGGGCCTATCACCGGCGTAGCCAGGATTTGATCTTAGGGGGAGCGGTTAGATGCGAGGGAGCGATGCGAGCGAGGGGGGAGGGTGGTTTCCCCTCCCACAGGGATAACTTTTTGGATATTGATGTTGTAGATGGTGCAATTTGATGCATTTTTTTTGCATGTTTTATCGACTTGAAACAGTCCAACATGTTTAAGGTAGCAGTACATTTCATGTAGATTATTATTGAACAATTTTGCCTATAAAATGGTATCATTTAGATGAACTTCTTGTATTAATTCTTACACTGAAAATCATGAACGCGATCATGAATTTTGACATTGTACAGTCCAAAAAAGGCCGTTTGTAGCTATATTTTTCGCTTAGGAAATTAAGGGGGGTGGGGCGCACCGGGCGCAACTGTTGGCAATTACTGGCAGCAACATCAGGAGAATGACATAACGATTAAATGCGAGCGAGCGAAGCAAGCGAGCTTGAAAATTTTGACTGTACAGTCCAAAAATGGCCGTTTGTAGCTATATTTTTTCGCTTAGGAAACTAAGGGGGGTGGGGCGCACCGGGCGCAACTGCTGGCAATTACTGGCAGCAACATCAGGAGAATGACATAACGATTAAATGCGAGCGAGCGAAGCGAGCGAGCTTGAAAATTTTGACATTTTACAGTCCCCAAACTGCCGTTTGTAGCTATATTTTTTTCACTTTGAAAATTAAGGGGGGGGGGGGGCGCACCGGGCGCAACTGCTGGCAATTACCCGGCAGCAACATCAGGAGAATGGCATGACGATTAAATGCGAGCGAGCGAAGCAAGGAGGCTTGAAAATTTGGACATTGTATAGTCCAAAAACGGCCGTTTGTAGCTATATTTTTTCGCTTAGGAAATTAAGGGGGGTGGGCGCACCTAGCGCAACTGCTGGCAATTACTGGCAGCAACATCAGGAGAATGACATAACGATTAAATGCGAGCGAGCGGAGCGAGCGAGCTTGAAAATTTTGACATTTTTCCGTCCAAAAACGGCCGTTTGTAGCTATACTTTTTTCGCTGTGGGGGCGCACCGGGCGCAACTGCTGGCAATTACCCGGCAGCAACATCAGGAGAATGACATAACGATTAAATGCGAGCGAGCGGAGCGAGCGAGCTTGAAAATTTTGACATTTTACAGTCCAAAAACTGCCGTTTGTAGCTATATTTTTTCGCTTTGAAAATTAAGGGGGGGGGGGGGCACACCGGGCGCAACTGCTGGCAATTACCCGGCAGCAAAATCAGGAGAATGGCATGACGATTAAATGCGAGCGAGCGAAGCAAGGAGGCTTGAAAATTTGGACATTGTATAGTCCAAAAACGGCCGTTTGTAGCTATATTTTTTCGCTTAGGAAATTAAGGGGGCGGGGCGCACCGGGCGCAATTGCTGGCAATTACTGGCGGCAACATCAGGAGAATGACATAACGATTAAATGCGAGGGAGCGGAGCGAGTGAGCTTGAAAATTTTGACATTTTACAGTCCAAAAACTGCCGTTTGTAGCTATACTTTTTTCAGGGATGGGGGCGCACCGGGAGCAATTGCTGGCAATTACTGGCAGCAACATCAGGAGAGCGAGCTAGCTTGAAAATTTTACAGTCTTAAAACTGCCGTTTGTAGCTTCATTTTTTCGCTTTGGAAATTAAGGGGGGAGCCCGGTGCGCTCCCCCCCCCCCTCCCCTGGATCTGCCACTGGTAGTCAAGGGTGTCGGTTTATGTTCATGATTGGGGGGAGGTATGACCAGCGAGGTTTTTCTTTATTTTTATTTATATGTTTTATTTTCACAGGGTGGCTCCATCAGTGGGTTAAACACTGTTGTTCTTGGAGGCCCTGCATGAACACTTACATACAAATAAACACATGATAATCATACAATACCAACATCAAAATCAAATTTGCAGTATCAAATCTGTATATATCTTAATATACTGTATACTGATATATATTAAACTCCAAATTTAACAAATATTATACAACACATTACATCCTCATATCCTTAGATTTCCCCTACCTCAGAAAGAAAGAAAAAAAAAACAGAAAAAACAACAACAACAGAACTATACTTGGGCACAGTGGAGTGCCCTCCAAAATTGGGCTGAGAACGAATGTTTAGATGGGGCATACCTTAAGTTTATTGGTAAACTGTTCCATTCGAGTGTTCCGGTGTATGAAAAAGACTGTTTCCCAGCATTAGTTCGAGTTCTAGTTACTATTAGCCCGTCAGAGACTGCTGATCTAGTTTGGTAGTTGTGTGTATTACAAACTTTCTGAAACAAGAGTGACAGGTACTCTGGAGCGTCCCCATCTAGTGCCCTATAAACCAGTTTGCACCTTTGAAGCTTCCACCTATCCTCTATCGTGGTCCAGTTTAGTTAGTACGTAGTCAGTAGATGTACGTGTGTCTACCGGGGCTACCCCTAAGACTATTCTGGCCATTCGTTTGTGTTGTCTCACAATAATATCTTTCGTGGTGGCGTCGAAGTGGCCAAGCGGGGGAAGGATGTCGAAAATCTGCACTTTAGAGCATCGGCCCTTATTGTTTGTGTTTGTGTGTGTGTGTTTTATATGCATGGAAAAGTTAGGAAATAGCCCAGGTCAAGTCTTATTATTGACAATGCAAGGCATTTTAATATAGACAAGTATGTAAAGCAACACTGCAAAATCAATGATCGATAGCTTTGATATAACGAAGCGTAAGGTGCAAAGGTTTACATTCTATATACATCACATTGCACAACACTGCAGCGACTCTTTTTTGCCGTTCGGATGTTCTGAGTACACTGCGCACATCCTGCTTATATTCCGAATGCCAACCAGGAATCACGCTGAATCACAGTCTTTTGTCGGCTCCGGGCTTTTTGAACAATGTTTCACAGTATATACCTCTTTAATTATGGTTAAAAGAAATCTCAGAAAATATCTTATATCTTGATCACCCTTTCATGTCGATTTGAAAAGCAGTTTACTAAACCCTTGAATTACCATTTTGGTAAGTCTTTTTTTTTTTTTTTTTTTACCAGCGGATGGGGGGGGGGGGGGTACATGCCCCCCCCCCATGCCCCCCTCCCCCCCCCCCGTAATTACGCCACTGCATGCCCCTGCATACGAGGGTGCTTTTGCATTTTTAGAATTCAGATGAAAATATCTCGTAAACACATTTATGATGTAATCTGGGTAAATTTCAATCCCAGAAGTGTATACTATTTTTTTTTTTTTTTTTTTGGGGGGGGGGGGGACCCTCCGTTAATTGAAAGTACCTAGATATCTTCTCCCACTCAAGGAACATTTGCATTTCTTTAAACTGAAGTAACAGACCTGGTGCACACTTAAGATTAAACATTTTGAAATCTGTCAATCTAAAGTGTATTAAGTAGAAATGACTTAACGAGGAGGGTATGGGAGAGGTTAGGCCTATACCCCTCTTACGCGAGGGAGATTTTGTATTTTCAGAATTGAAATTCAGCCATCTTTGGGTGAAATATTTAGACAGTTTTCTATCATGTCTATCAAAAAAGTGAGAACATTTCCACATCTCGGGAGTTACGAGGAGGAGCAAAATGATCTGTTTGTCCCCAATACTTTTATGGGGGAACCACCCCCCTCCCCCTCCATCGACGCCTCTGCATATGAGGGAGCTTTTGTAAGTGAAAGATCTGCTGCAAACTCTTCGATGAATATAAGGAAATAAAACGTCAATCTCAAAAGTGTACAAAGTCTATCGAAAGGGACCCAGTAGCGGAGCTTTTGCATATTTATGATTGTTATTCAGCGATCCGGTGCATAATTCTGGCGGTAGTTGTACAATACATTTTCCATAAAGAAAGTTCGAGATTTGTCCTCATCTCGGGAATTGCTTGGGGGACAAATGATTTGTCTGCCCCCAACATTTCAGTAGGGGCGGGGCAAATGCCCCTTTGCCCCCCCCCCCCCCCTCCGAGATAGATTCGACGCCCCTGATCATCCCTGGGTATGCCCATAGTCTGATGTATCAGAGTCATCATCGTTTCAGGAATGATTCAGGAACTGGAGGGGGGGGGGGTGAATTATGGCGGTAGTGTTTTTGTTACTGTTTGTTTGTTTTCGTACATAATTTGCAGATGGTCCCGAGTTGCTCGCTTCATAGCATGTTTACATATAAGCCTATGCTATTTGACGTTGTCAACGTCTGGACCACACCTTATGTCGATATTACTTTCTTCGCGAGCGAGCGAAGCGAGCGAGCGCTTGAGAAAATTATGTATACATTATCCTACAAGATAGAATACTGTTCAGCTCTGTTACCTGTCTGAAGGCGGGCGTACGAACGTCATGCAATATGCCAAAATTGATACAATCACATTTCTGCTTCCTCCATTTTTTTCTCAAATTTCAGGGGGGGGGGGGATGATTGTACAGGCCATCCCCCCTCCTCCATTTCAGGGGGGGGGGGATATATCCCCCCCATCCCCCCCGGGATTTACGCCCATGATGTATATATATATATATATATATATATATATATATATATATATATATATTTTTTTTTTTTTTTTTTTTTTTTGCTTTGGAAATTAAGGGGGCGCACCGGGCGCAACTGGCAGCAACATCAGGAGAATGACATAACGATTAAATGCGAGCGAGCGACCTTGAAAATTTTGACATTTTACAGTCCCAAAACTGCCGTTTGTAACTACATTTTTTCGCTTTGAAAATTAAGGGGGGGGGGGGGCACCGGGCGCAACTGCTGGCAATTACCCGGCAGCAACATCAGGAGAATAGCATAGCGAATAAATGAGAGCGAGCGAAGCAAGCGAGCTTGAAAATTTTGACATTGTACAGTCCCCAAACGGCTGTTTGTAGCTATATTTTTTCGCTTTGAAAATTAAGGGGGGGGGGGCACCGGGCGCAACTGCTGGCAATTACCCGGCAGCAACATCAGGAGAATAGCATAGCGAATAAATGCGAGCGAGCAAAGCAAGCGAGCTTGAAAATTTTGACATTGAACAGTCCCCAAACGGCAGTTTGTAGCTATTACTTTTCGCTTAGGAAATTAAGGGGGGTGGGGGCGCACCGGGTGCAACTGCTGACAATTACTGGCAGCAACATCAGGTGAATGACATAACGATTAAATGCAAGCGGGCTTGAAAATTTTGACATTTTACAGTCCCCAAACTGCCGCTTTTAGCTATATCTTTTTCGCTTTGAAAAATAAGGGGGGCGCATCGGGCGCAAATGCTGGTAATTATATACCCGGCAATAACATCAGGAGAATGGCATGACGATTAAATGCGAGCGAGCGAAGCGAGCGAGCTTGAAAATTTTTGACATTTTACAGTCCAAAAACTGCCCTTTGTAGCTGTACTTTTTTTTTTCGCTTAGGAAATTAAGGGGGGTGGGGGCGCACCGGGCGCAACTGCTGGCAATTACTGGTAGCAACATCAGGAGAATGACATAACGATTAAATGCGAGTAGGGAGGTGTTTCTCTTCCCACCTCCCTGAAGCGAGCGAGCTTGAAAATTTTGACATCTTACAGTCCCAAAACTGCCGTTTGTAGCTATATTTTTTTCGCTTTGAAAAATAAGGGGGGGGGGGGGCGCACCGGGCGCAACTGCTGGTAATTACCCGGCAGCAACATCAGGTGAATGGCAGGACGATTCAATGCGAGCGAGCTTGAAAATTTTGACATTTTAATGTCCAAAAACTGCCGTTTGTATCAAGCTGTACTTTTTTCGCTTTGGATGGGGCTCACCGGGCGCAACTGCTGGCAATTACTGGCAGCAACAAATATCTCGTAAACACATTTATGATGTAATCTGGGGAAATTTCAATCCCAGAAGTGCATACTATTTTTTTAGGGGAGGGGGATCCTCCGTTAATTGAAAGTATCTAGATATCTCCTCCCACCCAAGGAACATTTGCATTTCTTTAAACTGAAGTAACAGACCTGGTGCACACTTTGGATGAAACATTTTGAAATCTGTCAATCTAAAGTGTATTGAGTAGAAACGATTGAACGGGGAGGGTATGGGAGGGGTTAGGCCTATCCCCCTCTTACGCGAGGGAGATTTTGTATTTTCAGAATTGAAATTCAGCCATCTTTGAGTGAAATATTTAGACAGTCTTCTATCAAAAAAGTAAGAACATTTCCACATCTCGGGAGTTACTAGGAGGAAATAGGAGCAAAATGATATGTCTGTCCCCAATACTTTTATGGGGGAACCATCCCCCTCCCCCTCCATCGACGTCTCTGCATATGAGGGAGCTTTTGTAAGTGAAAGATCTGCTGCACACTCTTTGATAATAATATAAGGAAATAAAACGTCAATCTCAAAAGTGTACAAAGTCTATCGAAAGGGACCCAGTAGCTTTTGCATATTTATGATTGCAATTCAGCGATCCGGTTCATAATTCTGGCGGTAGTTGTCCAATTTTCCATATAGAAAGTTCGAGATTTGTCCTCATCTCGGGAATTGCTTGGGGGACAAAATGATTTGTCTCCCCCAACTTCATCCACTGCACACGATTGAACTTTTGAAGCGCTCGGGTTTTTTTTTTTTTTCGGGGGGGGGGGGGGGGATACAATGGTACTTGGCAGAATAACGAAGAACGGTTTCCACAGAAGTCGAGTTGTAGTGGCAAGGTATAGTGACAGCTCTTCATGTAACCCGGGATAACTTGTGACATGCGACAACTAACACACTAGTTTTCCTCTGATCAAAACACTAATTGAGAGCAAATTGTTGGATAAAGATGAATATAGTTTTATTCACTTAAATAAATTTATTCCGCGAGATCAGTTTTGTACATTATGTGTTAAAAACCTTAACATAAAACAGTAACAAAGCAAACAAGGTTAAACAAACAAGCACAGTTTTTTTCTCCGTATGTGTCTCTATGACAATCTTTGTGGGCTCTAATAACATAATTATGTTCCGTAATTCCAATCGACCATATAGAATATTATCTTTTATGTCTAACTCCATTCCTTTGGAGAGTAAACAATAAACATTATCAGAAACGCAAGGTTATATAAGGACCGTATAGGCGGAGATTGAAAACTTGAAAGTTCATCTCGTATTGAAGGAAATTTTACCTTTTAACTTCAGTAACCTCACAGGAATAGATTAAGCAAACCGTACTTTAATTGAAGACAACCCAACGTTTACTAACTATAAATCTCGCAACATAGGCATACATATCAGAGCACTTCTGAAGCCCAGGTCTATCAGATGTTAACATACTGTAGCCTTTGAAAGTTCAAACATAATTGGGCATATAATGCCGACAATTTGAATAATTTCCTGAGATTTTTTCTTAAAGATTCTTTTGTATATTCTATTACCATTTAAACACCATTCATATTTGCAGAAATCAAAATGAGTTCACCCCTTCCTTTTCGTAGAGATAGTTCTATTTATTTTGCTCACCTTTTTTCCATCTTTGTCCAGTTAATGGCTTCATATCTGGTCCCTACTAAGCACAATGACATGTTAAGCAACGTTATTTTCGAACAACATAACAGGCTCATAAATACAGTTGTAAAATTCATTCACCGGGATCACGGCACACTTCAGGTTTTATACATTCTTACCAACGTGTGAAAATGATTTGGTAAGGTACAATATCCGTTTCAGTACTCAATTCCAAATAGGTCCTATTCCCTGGAAAAAAAGAAAAGAAAATCTTTTCGTACTATTCTGGCAAATTGTTAGAATGTCTTGCCTTTTCTGTGGGATTGTTTAATTAAGGATTAAAGAATCCATTTTTCTGTTCGTGAGATGAATGTTGCATATCAATAAAATTGGCTGCGAATAAACTTGTCTTATTAATCTATTGATGTATGTTTGTTAACAGGTGAACTTTCTTGTGTTTTTTGCACATCTCCCATGAAAACAAAAACAAATCTGGTTAATAGGTCTGAACCATTAATCTAAAGCAATGTTCATTAGATTAAAGGAGGTACTTGCATATTATGGCAAAATATGGGAATCGACACCCGTTCCTTTTGTTTTTTTCTGGAGGCAAACGAATTATACTAACTGAGCAAAATCACTGCCAATATGGAGAGGGTAATGTGTTGCAATTCCTACGACTGAAACTCGTACAATGCTGTTAACGAACTCGTTTGTTGTCTAGATCTTTGGGTAACTCACTGTTCATTAGATTAAAGGAGGTACTTGCATATGGCAAAATATGGGAATCGACACCCGTTCCTTTTGTTTTTTTCTGGAGGCAAACGAATTATACTAACTGAGCAAAATCACTGCCAATATGGAGAGGGTAATGTGTTGCAATTCCTACGACTGAAACTCGTACAATGCTGTTAACGAACTCGTTTGTTGTCTAGATCTTTGGGTAACTCACGCGGAGCTCGACGTGAGTCGCATCGCGCTAGGCATGGTGCACTCGTTCAAGCATGGACCCTAGGGTCCATGGTTCAAGCCTACGTCCATGGCCCTACAGACTGTGTTGCATCAAGGAGGTGGGAAGAGCACCTCCCTGGTTGCATGCAGCTGGTTGCCATCTGGTTGTGTGGCAACTAGTAGTTCAACATCCGAAGCATGCATTACAGTCGATATTGCTCTACATGCATTGGCGTGCGAGACAAGTACGCGAGCGCTGCTGGCACTGTTCAGCCATGGAGCTACTAACAGAGTACTAAGTAGCTCCATGGTTCAGCAGTATGCTCTCGTCACGAGGCGGGCGTGCGAACGTCATGGCTCATGCATTACAGTATGTAGCCTATAACCTAGGTGGGGATGCAGCTGGTCTGATGCGACGAGACTACTAACAGTGGATGCGCGCGAATACACCGCCCATGATCCAGTTGTTTGTCGTTGTTTTCTTATCTTTCCTGAATCGGTGGCAGTCTTCTTATAGGGGAAAAAAAACAAAAAAAACTGCCACCGATCGTGGCGCCTAGCGGACGCGGTAGATGCGTCCACTGTTCGTAGTCTCGCCGCATGGATGTATCGCTTGGCAAAGACAATTATCTCGCTGCATCTGCACATTACAAAGACAATAACTGCATTCTCCGCCTAGATTATAGGCTATGCAATACTAGTAATTCATCATGCTGAAATCAATATCACCACATTTTTTTCCTACTTCTTTTTCTTGGGAGAATTTCAGGGGGGGGGATATTTGTACAGGCCACCCCCCCTTCAAAAGTGGGGGGGGGGGATATATCCCCCATCCCCCCCCCCCCCGGGATTTACGCCCATGCTCCTGGGTCGACGATGGTCACACACGCTTTCCATATCTGACGGAGAAAATACACTCGTCTACTAGACTCCTATATGCCGTATTACCGTTACAATGCTGTTAAAATTGAATTACAATTAATTGTACCTGCATGCGAAAAGTGCAACGGCAACAGCAAAACGAGACGTACATGATTTAGCAATGGACTAAGAAAAAAAGTCTCTGGACGTGATGTAAGACAATCATTACCATCACTTTTGTCTATCAATATCCATACTTCATCAAGGCATGGCATATATATTATTTGAAGGTTCATCAACAACGGAACTACAGAATGATATGCAGAAAAGTTTGAGTTCTGTCAATGATTGGTTGAAGACTCTTAAATTAACAATGAATGCCGGTAAAACAAAGTATATGCTTTTTGGATCAAGGCACTCAAAACGCACTCAAAACTTCCCTAATAATATTATGAAACTTTCAGTTGACGATACAGAGATCGAAAGAGTAACAGAGTTTATGTATTTGGGTGTACTGCTAGATGAACATTTAACATATGAAAGACATCTAAGTTATACCGCAAAAAAGATATCAAAGAAGATTGGTTTTTTGAGAAGGACAGCCAAAGAATGTGTTCCAAATGAAGTGTTTAGGGTATTGTGCAATGCGCTCATAATGCCCCAATTCGATTATTGTGATCTTGTATGGTCAAATTGCTCGTTGGCTCTACTGAGAAAGTTGGATTTGTTGCATAATAGAATGGCGAGGATGATACTGGGTGCTCACCCTAGAACACATATTGTTGATATGTTCAGGAATCTAAAGTGGCAGAACCTTGAAGAAAGGAGACATGTTCATAGAATGTGTGAGGTATTTAAGTGCGTTAACAACATCGCGCCTCCATATCTGTCACAACGCTTTGCAAAGCCCTCACACGCAGTGGGTACTAGGTCAAAGACAAATGCATCTCTATCTGAAGGTGGTTGTCAAATTTTGAATAATAGTGGCAAACGCACTTTCCGGTACGTGGGTACCAAAGAATGGAACAGCCTCGCACCTGAGCAAAGGCAACTAAATACAATCAGTGCACTACGAGTATCAATGAGAGGACACACGCGGCCCATTCCTTAATTGTAAAAACAGTGTAATCCGATTTATGTGCTTTGTTTCTCGATTGTAGCAGATTTTGTTGGTATTGAAGTTTGTTTGTATGCCGTTCACATTTACTTTATCATGCTTTCGGAGTGCCTTCCCTTCTTACCCCCTCCTTTAGTTATCTCCTTCTTTTCTTCTACTGCCTTTTCCTTCATCTCTCTTCTTCCTCTGCAAATCTTCTTCTTCTTCTTTTCTTCTTCGTACTCCGCCCGTTTTACTGTTAAGATATCTGTGTAATGACTGGAGTGATTCTGGGAATAAGAAATGAGATTAAATACTTTATCCGTTTATGCATTGTGCAATTGTTTTTTAAGGAACATTTCATTTTATCATACTCATGGAAATTAATATATGATAATTTTAGATATGTGTGTGTAATATAACGTATATTTCTAATGATGTATTAATGATTATGTTGAAAGACATTATAAGTTTGTTGTCATCAAATGTGTAATTATTTTTTGAACTTATGTTTTGTCAGTTGCAGTTTTATCTGTAAACCTTTGTTTTCAAATGTCATGTGTTGTATTTGTATGTTTTTACCCATTTGCAGGGCCCTCATTGAAAGCAGTTTTATAACTGACGAGGCTACCCTGGTTAAATAAAACTGGAAATAAATAAAAAGAAATAAATATAACTGTAGTGCTGGGTCCCATCGATACCCAAAACAATGGATGAGATGGGTTGGTTCTACTACCTGCAGCAACAATTTACATCATACACCAGTTAATACATTAAGGAAATATCAAGCAGTAGATTTTTCCTCTCTTCAAGTTCCAAAACTATTTTTTCTTAACTGATTTATATTCACTTATAAGAGTCAGATATTCATCCAGTCACCATAGCAATATACGTATATTCTCGTCTAACATCACCGTCTTGAACTCGTTTTGATTTGAATATAATGAGTGCTGTAGGCAATTTCGCAGTCCAACACTTTTTTGTGTGTCTTGATGACTTTCGGTTAAAGGGATAGTTTAGTATTGGTGGAGATGAGCATTTGGCTATTAACTTTTTTTTTGAGATACCAGGAAAATACTTATGAAATAGTACAGAGGATACCATTCTAGGAGGAATTCAAAGTTTATTTGATGAAATCGGTTTTTGGTGTGGCTGAGGCACCCAAACACAAAGTAAAACAAAGCGATCGTATAAGAAAAGCTGGCTCCCACCTTTTATTACGATCGCTCTTTTTTGGATATTTCAGCCATTTTAAAACTAATTTTCATCAAATAAATGCTGAATTCCTCTTAAAATTACATGCTCTTTCATATTTCATAAAACAATTCTCATCATCTCACTAAAAAATGTTAGAAATCTGAAGTTAGGTCTCAACCGAAACTGTACAATCCCTTTAAAGTCAAGGCACACATTATCATTATCAAAGTTTGAATTCAAGCGACAGAATGGCCAAACCAGGATTTGGAATGTAATGCGGAGATACAGCTGTGGTCTATTTATCAATCTTCTTCAATGTTTGTCGCATGTAAAAATTCCAAATAACGGCTATCCATGCAGTAACCTGTAACAAAGCGATCTGCCACGATCTCATTATACATGCAGACAAGAACTGTCTCACAGAGTTCAACTTCCAGAGCACTAAATGGCTCTTTCAATAGTGTAAGCATAAACACGAAACTATATCCGTTTTGTCTCCAGTGCGAAGACCTCTATTTATTTAAAACAGTTTCGTCAAATGGTGAATTCATGCCATGGATGACCAAAAAAAAAAAAAAAAAAAAAAAAAAATCAAAAAGAATACTCCCCTTCCCCCAATCCGTTATGAGGTAAAGATAACGTAGAGGTAATAATGATCACCCTTTTGGATCTGAAACAGGAACCCTATATTGGAGAACAGTGGTCTTTGATTTTGTATATATATTTTTCCTTTGCTCTCTTAATTGATTTTATGAAGCGAAATGAATTTCGAAAAATAAGAATAAAACGAATAAATAAAAAGATATATATATACATGTATATATATATATATATATATATATATATATATATATATATATATATATATATATATATATATCTGTGTGTGTGTGTGTGTGTGTGTGTGTGTGTGTGTGTGTAATGGCTATGAATTTTGTAGCAGAGCTTAACAAATAAATCATGGACTATCAAATGGCACTGGATAAGAGAACAATCCTCTTCTGTATGAACTATATTCCACGTACATGTGATACAAAAATTAATGGTGGGCATCTGAGTACTATTTTGTAAGCTTGTCTTTGATGTTTAGTTGTCAATAACAACGTCTTTGGGCTTGTAAACGCATAGTTATGGTATCAGCCAACTATATGCAATGAGAAATTTTTGTAAACTAAATATATACTATAAACATCGAAGTCGTTTTCACATCAGCCCAATAAAAATCCAAGCTCGAGATATTTTTCGCGATCGCAAATTAGCGCGCTATTTCATTTCCTATTCACATCAGCCCGAACATTATAAAATAGCGCGCTAGTTCGCATTAATTATCCTGCTATTTTGGAAATTTCCCGAGTTGGACTCGAGAAATTTTCTCGATCAATTAGCGAGCTAATTTGTATTCACATTATCAAATAGCGCGCTATTTCGTGATCGGGCTGATGTGAAAACGCAAATAGGTGTTTTCACATCAGCCCGATGTTTCGAAATAGCGCGCTATTTTTGACTTGGGAAATTTTCCCAATAGCGAAATAGTGCGCTATTTGATAATGTGAACACAAATTAACGCGCTAATTGTATCGCTCTGATCGAGAAAATTTCTCGAGTCCAACTCGGGAAATTTCTGAAATAGCGGGATAGTAGCACGCTATTTGATAATATGAAATACATAATGTGAAAACGACTCGAGAAATTAGCGCGATGCATCCCATTATGCCTAGCGTGTGTGACCCGATCGATAACGGCAAGCTGCACACAATTCACGAGGAATTTGTGAGAGGGCACACACATTACTTATGCTGTTTGCACATACTCAGCTGCCGAATTAGCTCGACAAAAATTCGGGCTGATTCTCTTCGGGCTGATGTGAATAAGAAATGAAATAGCGCGCTAACTCGCAATCTCGAAAAATTTCTCGAGCTTCGATTTTTATCGAGCTGATGTGAAAACGCCTAAGGACTCCAAACTTTACGAGTCGGTAATCACTACACGACAAATGCTGCACTCTCTGCCTGTGCTTTTGAGCCTCTTCATGGCCTGTGTATTCACGACACGTTTTACGAATCGTTGGCTATGCTAGCCAAGCGTGGTATCAAGCTCGTAGCGTGCAGAACGCGCTCGCGACTATGGAAGGCCATCGCCGCCAAAACGCGTGCCAACTCCATACGCGTGCATGTCAGAACGTATGCATGGTTGTTTCGTAACGTACGCATGGTTCTGTCATAACGTACGCATGGACATTTGTCATTATAGTTCTATGAAATTCTTAGCGTACGCATGCTACTGTCATAACTTACGCGTGGTCTTACCATTACGTACGTGTGCTTTTGTCATTACGTACGTATGGTCTAACAGATTTTTGTCATTACGTACGCAAGGTCTTGGAATTACATACGTATGGTCTCGTCATTACGTAAGTATGGCCTTTTCCTTACGTACGCGTGGTCTTGTCATTACGTGCGTATGGTCTCGTCATTACGTACGCATAGTCTTTTCATTTCGTGAGCAATATATAGCGGGTATGTTGGAATGACCAATTTGGCGGTAGTCCCTATGTGATACCAATTAAGGAGGTTCAGAACAAGAGTTCCAACTGGCAGTAACTATTCAAACAGCCGTCAATTTTGTATGGATTCACAAAAGAATTCCACAGGTGCATTTGTGGCTTTGGCGATTGGGATTCTATGCCGCCGTCTTCCTAAGCAATCTGAAGATTCTTTTGAGCACTAGCATAATGTCGGCCGTATATTTCGCTTGTCTGTTTATTCAATGAAATGAAATTTTACCTGATGGTAAAGCACATTGAACAGAAGTAAATCCTGTCCAAAACAATGTGCAAAGTTTAATCATAAATCTGAGGCATAATGTTGTGAAAATATTTGAAACTGTATATCCTCACTGGAAAGCCTATATTATCATTTTCCTAGCAACTTCGTCAATGAAGCTTATAATTATGTGATTATAACCATGGACATACTACTCATTGACATTCATCTCTTGTTAATCAATTCATGCACCTGTTTTTGTCAAAGGCGTCACAATAACTTTTTGCTGTAAATATGCTTTCCTGCTTTGATCATATTGCCATATCCTTCATAATATAAAATATTCAGCCTGGATGGAAATAATACTACGTTTTGGAAATCTAGAAACTACATGCGCAGAAGATAACAACTGTCTTAGATCAGGAAATATGCAAAAAAAAAAAAAAAAGAGAGAGAAAATGCGTGTGCAGCGGTAGTTTATAATTATTGGGAAATGATCGCTCAAGTAATCTCATTTGCACGTACTTTACAAGAGAAGGCAAATACTGTGGTAGGTGGATCGTGATTTGTAATCTAATTTTCCCATTTCTAGCACATTGGTTCAGAGTATAGATGGACAATAGCGATTGACAGATATGTCTTACCACTGAAGTAACGTTACCTGCTTGCCCACAAGTGTCCACTGCAGTAATTGATATTCTTTTTTACACAAACTTTGTTGTGTTTTGAGGTTTGCTTTTTTTTTTTACTACATATCTCGGCGTAGGACCCTTTGTGCCACAGCCACGGAAGACATTCTGTACTCAGCAGTGGCATGCTACGGCGTAGCCAGGATTTCATCTTAGGGGGGGCGGTTAGTCTGCGAGGGAGCGAAGCGACCGAGCCCGAGCGAGCGGAGCGAGCGAGGGGGGGAGGGTGTGGGAGGGGGGTGTCCCCCCTCCCACGGTAAGAACTTTGTGCATTTTGATGTTGTAAATGGTGCAATTTGATGCATGTTTTTGCGCGTTTTATCGACGTGAAACAGTCCCACTTGTTTAAGGTAGCAGTATATTTGAGTGTAGATTATTATTGAACAATTTGCCTATAAAATGGTACCATTTAAATAGACTTCTTGTATTAATTCTTCTCACTGAATATCATGAACGCGACTGAACCCGAGCGAGCGGAGCGAGCGAGGGGGGAAGGGAGGGTGTGGGAGGGGGGTGTCCCCCCTCCCACAGTAAGAACTTTTTGCATTTTGATGTTGCAAATGGTGCAATTTGATGCATGTTTTTGCGCGTTTTATCGACGTGAAACAGTCCCACTTGTTTAAGGTATAGCAGTATATTTGAGTGTAGATTATTATTGAACAATTTGCCTATAAAATGGTATCATTTAGATACACTTCTTGTATTAATTCTTCTCACTGAATATCATGAACGCGACTGAACCCGAGCGAGCGAAGCGAGCGAGGGGGGAAGGGAGGGTGTGGGAGGGGGGTGTCCCCCCTCCCACAGTAAGAACTTTTTGCATTTTGATGTTGCAAATGGTGCAATTTGATGCATGTTTTTGCGCGTTTTATCGACGTGAAACAGTCCCACTTGTTTAAGGTATAGCAGTATATTTGAGTGTAGATTATTATTGAACAATTTGCCTATAAAATGGTATCATTTAGATACACTTCTTGTATTAATTCTTCTCACTGAATATCATGAACGCGACTGAACCCGAGCGAGCGGAGCGAGCGAGGGGGGAGGGGAGGGTGTGGGAGGGGGGTGTCCCCCCTCCCACGGTAAGAACTTTTTGCATTTTGATGTTGCAAATGGTGCAATTTGATGCATGTTTTTGCGCGTTTTATCGACGTGAAACAGTCCCACTTGTTTAAGGTATAGCAGTATATTTGAGTGTAGATTATTATTGAACAATTTGCCTATAAAATGGTATCATTTAAATACACTTCTTGTATTAATTCTTCTCACTGAATATCATGAACGCGACTGAACCCGAGTGAGCGGAGCGAGCGAGGGGGGAGGGGAGGGTGTGGGAGGGGGGTGTCCCCCTTCCCACAGTAAGAACTTTTTGCATTTTGATGTTGCAAATGGTGCAATTTGATGCATGTTTTTGCGCGTTTTATGGACGTGAAACAGTCCCACTTGTTTAAGGTATAGCAATATATTTGAGTGTAGATTATTATTGAACAATTTGCCTATAAAATGGTATCATCTAAATACACTTCTTGTATTAATTCTTCTCACTGAATATCATGAACGCGACTGAACCCGAGTGAGCGGAGCGAGCGAGGGGGGAGGGGAGGGTGTGGGAGGGGGGTGTCCCCCTCCCGAACCCGAGTGAGCGGAGCGAGCGAGGGGGGAGGGGAGGGTGTGGGAGGGGGGTGTCCCCCTCCCACGGTAAGAACTTTTTGCATTTTGATGTTGTAAATGGTGCAATTTGATGCATGTTTTTGCGCGTTTTATCGACGTGAAACAGTCCCACTTGTTTAAGGTAGCAGTATATTTTGATGTAGATTATTATTGAACAATTTGCCTATAAAATGGTATCATTTAAATAATCTTCTTGTATTGATTCTTTTCACTGAATATCATGAACGCGACTGAACCCGAGCGAGCGGAGCGAGCGAGGGGGGAGGGGAGGGTGTGGGAGGGGGGTGTCCCCCTTCCCACAGTAAGAACTTTTTGCATTTTGATGTTGCAAATGGTGCAATTTGATGCATGTTTTTGCGCGTTTTATCGACGTGAAACAGTCCCACTTGTTTAAGGTATAGCAGTATATTTGAGTGTAGATTATTATTGAACAATTTGCCTATAAAATGGTATCATCTAAATACACTTCTTGTATTAATTCTTCTCACTGAATATCATGAACGCGACTGAACCCGAGTGAGCGGAGCGAGCGAGGGGGGAGGGGAGGGTGTGGGAGGGGGGTGTCCCCCTCCCGAACCCGAGTGAGCGGAGCGAGCGAGGGGGGAGGGGAGGGTGTGGGAGGGGGGTGTCCCCCTCCCACGGTAAGAACTTTTTGCATTTTGATGTTGTAAATGGTGCAATTTGATGCATGTTTTTGCGCGTTTTATCGACGTGAAACAGTCCCACTTGTTTAAGGTAGCAGTATATTTTGATGTAGATTATTATTGAACAATTTGCCTATAAAATGGTATCATTTAAATAATCTTCTTGTATTGATTCTTTTCACTGAATATCATGAACGCGACTGAACCCGAGCGAGCCGAGCGAGCGAAGGGGGAGGGGAGGGTGTGGGAGGGGGGTGTCCCCCCTCCCGCGGTGAGAACTTTTTGCATTTTGATGTCGCAAATGGTGCAATTTGATGCATGTTTTTGCGTGTTTTAACGGGTTGAAACAGTCCCACTTGTTTAAGGTTGCAGTATATTTTAGTGTAGATTATTATTGAACAATTTACCTATAAAATGGTATCATTTAAATAATCTTGTTGTATTAATTCTTACACTGAATATCATGAACGCTGTCTGCAGTTCAGCAATCAAACAGAAAAAGCATGCACACGAGGGTGTAGATAGGGGCATATCCCCTCCCACACGAAGGTGATTTTTGCGTTTTCAGACCTGAAATTCAGCGATCTGGTGCAAATTTTTGGTCCAATACTTTTTCATAAGTGTTAAAATCACGGAATTTAGCTTTTATTCCGAATGTGCACCATCTGTGTGTATGTATAAAGTCTAGTGAGGTAGAGCTTAGGGGAAGGGGGATTCCCCCTCCCGCTCGCGGAGCTTTTGCGTTTTTAGAATTGAAATAAAGCGATCTGGGTATAGCCACAGTCTACTTCTATGAATGGCGGAAGGGGGGGGGGGAGGGGCGGGCGAGAAGGGAGAAGGCGTGGGCGAGTGTTATCTCCACCCTTCCCTTCCGATGGAGCTTTTGCCTTTTTAAGGTTGAAATTGAGATATCTCGTTTACGCATATTTGATGGAATCAACATTATTGGGAAATCACCAAAGAAAAAAAAAAAAAAACGGATGGGGGGGGGGAGGGAGGAAAGGGTCGATTAAAAGGGGAAATTCCCCTTATACATGAGGGAACCTTGAGTTTTCGGAATATAAGTGATAAGTCTTGTGCACTCAGAATTATTCATAATTGTGTGTGTGTGTGTGTGTGTGTGTGTAAATCTAAAAAGTGTATTAAGCTAGGGAAAGAGGCACAGAGGGGGAGGGTTTGGGAGGGGGATACCCCCTCCCAAGCACGAGAGATTTTGCATATTTTGAATTGAAATTCAACGATCTGGTGCACACTTTGAATGAAATATTCCAAAA
Organism: Diadema setosum; assembly: GCF_964275005.1. Taxonomy (NCBI): domain Eukaryota; kingdom Metazoa; phylum Echinodermata; class Echinoidea; order Diadematoida; family Diadematidae; genus Diadema; species Diadema setosum. The sequence continues at coordinate 24,439,378 of NC_092689.1, read as the reverse complement.
AAAATATCTTATTTGATGAAAGGTTGCAAAGGAGACCCGCTTCATGTGCATGCATACAGTATACACGCATTTTTTTTTTCGCCTCCCAAATCCCCGGTCCAAATCTTAGGGGGGGCGACCGCCCCCATCGCCCCCCCCCCCCCCCCCCCCCCTGGCTACGCCAGTGGTGGCATGAAGATTTTGACAGCACGCGAACGAAGCAAAACTACTAGGGCTATCACCTTTTCAAAATTTGCAATCTTCGGGTAGTGTGCGTAACATGTTCGTGACACAAGTCGATAAACTACTCTAATTCTCGACACAGGGTATATCGCGTATATTATTGTCAATGTGATCTCCCTCAAATCAGGCTTTCATACAGACCAATTCACCCACATTCTGATCACAAGCACTTATAGTAGGTCACACCTTCGCTCAGTGGCGTACCGTGGGTCGAGACATGGGGGGGGGGGGTCACCTCGTGGAAAAGTAATTTTTGAGGGTGTGTATGCTTGTGTGTGCGTGCGTGTGATGTCAGTCTGCAAACTTAGTGAAGTTATGAAGTATTTTAAGATGTGTAAAGAAGAAGAAAATAAGATAGCTAGTAAAAGAGGAACAGTTGGAATGCATCTGTCAAAGTGGGAATATATATATGAGGTATACCGAGGATGATAATCCTATGTGATTATCTTTTTCTGTTTTGAATTTGCCGTACATGTATCTGTGAGTTATTGTCATATCGTTGTCGGTTTTTTTTCTTGCTTTTTCTTCGTCTCTATTGTTTCATTTCCACATCACTTCCATATTATGAGTAGAAAATATTTTATTGTATGAGAAACAAAATGGCAATTTATACTGCAAGGGTATTAAAGTGTGAATAAAACCTGAAACCTGAGGGCTGAAGGCACGGGGGGGGGGGGGGTGCATGTTGGCATTGTGTGGGGATGTGTGTGTGCATGTGTGCATGTGTGTATGTTGTCTCGCAAATGGCCTTGTTTGTTTGTTTGTTTGTTTGTTTTTTCTCATAGAGGAACAGTGAAACATGCCCCGTTTTGTGTCTTAAGCACTAATGATCTATTATGTTCCCGTTTCACGGACTTGTGCGAGAATATGTGTTTAAAAAAAAAGCGGATTTCGTTTCCCTTGATTTTAGAGTTACAATGTAAAATTTGATATTGTTTTGCACAATGGTGGTGATAAGGCATTTGTTATTTATGTAGTGTAGGATTGACGTCATTGCGTACAATGTTTGTGTAAAAAGCAGTTTGTTTTTGTATGATGTTTTGTTTCTGTGAACATTTCTGTTTTCTATGATATGGAATGGTACGAAATTCGAATAAAGAATTATCAAAAAAAAAATTAATGGGGACTGCAATACATAACGGAATGTGATACATTTTACAGAGCAGTTATTAAAGGGGAAGGCTAGTAACTGATCAGTGGGAATCAGTGGAAATGCTGGGAGATGATTGTTCCAATCCTTATGGGATTCATTCAAGAGTTCATTGTATATCTATTGTTGTGTGAAAATGATTTGCTTCAGAACGGTCTCATATTCAAGTAATGTGCAGATTAATGCCTCGTCACTGACCAGGGACGCTAACCTGGAAGCATTAAACTGCACATTACTTGAGTATGAGACCATTCTGAAGCAAATCATTTTCACACAACAATAGATATACAATGAACTCTTGAATGAATCCCATAAGGATTGGAACAATCATCTCCCAGCATTTCCACTGATTCCCACTGATCGGTTACTAGCCTTCCCCTTTAAGCAACATTGTAAGTTTTCCTTACATGGATTATGGAATGACGGTGTGAAACGACAAATTACTGGCAGCAACATCAGGAGAATTCTTTCTGGAATGAGTTAGATTCTGTTCGGCTTCAATCAAGTTCTCTAAGTTCCTTTAAGCAAAATCTAAAAGCCAATTTTTTAAAATCTTATCTATAGTTACTTGCTGTGACCATTTTGATATATCTGTTCTTATTCGCAATGATGCCTCGCTATAGGTGACTTCATTTGACCACATTTCTTTGACCAATAGTGCAATTTTATGGAGCATTGAATCCCTGAGTTTTACCTTGAACATCATAAACTATTTTGTACATTCCGTAGCGTTTATTATAATCTCGACATACCGATTTTCGCTTGTGTTTCGTCATCTTTTGTAATTAGCATGTTGTACTAAACGCTTATATTATTTCTTTGGAACCTACATCCTACAAGCATTGCTTTTTAGTAGGTTCCTCATATTTACACATCATTTTATTACATGTCCTTATATATTTGTGAAATCATGTCTAAAATTGAATGTTGTGTTATACATATTTTACTCCGAATCAAATGGAATATGAAACCTGAATATAGAATGTGGAATATGGAACTTGAATAATAAAAAAAAAAGCATAACAATATCAAATGCGAGCAAGCGGAGCTAGCGGGCTTGAAAATTTTGACATTTTACAGTCCAAAAACTGCCGTTTGTAGCTATGTTTTTTCGCTTTGGAATTTAAGGGGGGGGGGGGCAATTACTGGCAGCAACATCAGGAGAATGGCATAACGATTATATGCGAGCGAGCGGGGCGAGCAAGCTTGAACATTTTGACATATTACAGTCCCAAAACTGCCGTTTGTAGCTACACTTTTTCGCTATGGAAATTAAGGAGGGTGCACCGGGCGCAACTGCTGGTAATAACTGGCAGCAACATCAGGAGAATGGCATAGCGATTAAATGCGAGCGAGCGGAGCGAGCGAGCTTTAAAATTTTGAAATTTTACAGTCCAAAAACTGCCGTTTGTAGCTATATTTTCGCTTTGGAAATTAAGAGGGGGGGGGGGGGGCGCCCAGTGCGCCCCCCTTGATCTACCCCTGGTAGTCAAGGATGTCGGTTTATGTTCGTGATTGGGGAAGGTATGACCAGCGAGGGGGCGTCGAAGTGACCAAGCGGGGAATGATGTCCAAAATCTGCACTTTAGAGCATCCCCAAATGGTTTGTGTTTGTGTGTGTATATGTTTTATATGTACATGGAAAGGTTAGGAAATAGCCAAGGTCAAGTTTTACTATTGGCAATGCAAGGCATTTTAAGATAGACTATAGTATGTAAAGCAACACTGCAAAATCAATGAGCTAGCTTTGATAAGGAAGCGTATACGGTACAAAGCTGTACATTTTATATCACATTGCGCAAGATTGCCGTTCGGATGTTCTGAGTACACTGCGCACATCCTGCTTATATTCAGAATGCCAACCAGGAATCACGCTGAATCACAATCTTCTGTCGGTTCCAGGCTTTTTGAACAATATTCCACACTATATACCTCTTTAATCATGGTTAAAAGAAATCTTAGAAAAATGTCTTATTTCTTAATGACCCTTTCATGTCGATTTCAAAAGCAGTTTACTAACCCTTGATTTACCATTTTGGTGAGGTCTTTTTTGGTTTTTGTTTTTTGTTTTTGCTTTGGGGGTTTATTTACCAGCGGATGGGGGGGGGGGGGGGCACGTGCCCCCCCCCCCAGTTACGCAACTGCCTACGCTTTATAACTCCTCAGAAGCTGTTGATCTGTGTCGTAGCATCGTTCACAAGGTGGACGCTTCTACTACGCACGTTTATTTTCCAAATAAATTATCCTCTAACTCACCCTTGTTTTTTTATTTGCCTCAATTACTATTAAGAAAACAGAGATGAAACTTTGACGGGCAATTCTAATATTGATCTGCGGAATATACGAGAATATCTATAACAATAAACTATGCAGTATATACATCGGCGAGAATCAGTTTACCAACGTTAATAGATTATATTTTAACTTTCATTTCTGATCATCTACATTATATACCTATATGTATTGACGACACACAGAATTTCTATACTTATACCAACAAAACTTGAGACGAAGTGCAAATTTCATCTTCATTAGAAAAAAAATGTTATTGTTCAACGACGAATTAATCACATGAGACGATTTATCATTATGCGCAGACACAGATAGTGTCTCTGAAGCGTTCTAAGATATTATTCATCTCTTATTTGGGCATGCATATCCCCGATATTGAGCAGAAACATAACAAAAAAAAAAATTCATGGACGGCAAAGGAAAATTTGTGTTCAACTAAGAAAATAAATGCCATAAACAAAACAAAATTTTTATTCAGATTCAATATTCATTGATTGTAATCTGACAGTAACATAGTTTTTCAATCTAGCTTTAAAAGAATACGTTTTACATGATTTAACATAATCTGGAGGTGTGTTCCAAAGGTCTGGTCCATTATGTCTTATAGATTTTTGTGCAATTAAGGTTGCAGTAGGTCGCAGGAGGTCGTAGAGGTCGCAGGAGGTCGTAGATTTGAATCCCGCCCGAATATGTTGGCCTTTGATTATTTCTTATCGTGGCTACTACTAAACACTTATTAATTCGGTGCCTTTTTATACGTTGATGTAGAGCAATATCAATTGCAATTGAAACACTTTATCAAATTGACCCCTCCTCCCCCCCCCCCCCAAAAAAAGAAAGTCTTCCTGATGATTATTTTATTTATCCTAGAACACCAGATATGTTCGCGTGCATTATCAATTCGCAAAATTTCGCGAGTCAAGGTTTCCGAAATGAAAATACACGCGACAGTTTTTGCCTACTATACCATATGCATTGAATGCCAGTGGCGATTCGCGAACGTTTTGTGCCACGAAAAAAGACCGTCGGCTCCAAGTCACGACAATATCATGCCGCGAAAATATTTTGCTTTTCAACCGAGTAACTATCTTGTTTCACCATGGCTCAACTTCTGTAATAGCCTACTGTATGGAGTTACTGTAACAAATCCAAAATTGATGCTTTATTTCTCGTAAAGAAAAGGACATTTCAATGTGTATATAATTTTTATACATTCTGTCTATATAGCTCATACCTCTCCTTTATCAAAACAACTATAGAACTATGAGAGTACATGACCTCTGTACCAACCAGTCTGCTATGTTAAAGCACATCAACATAATTACTTCATTTCTTCCAGGATACATTCATCCGCAACTGCAATATCAACCTCCTATCCCACACGTCATTGCAAAGATTTTCGTTTTCAATAATCCGAAGCAACTCCTCTTCCATAGTTCTATCTCATACCACGGACCTTGCAGTTAATAGAAATCGCTGCCGGAACGAATCAAATCGTGCGCGACACCTTTGTTTGTTTGTGGTGTTTGTTTTTTTTTTGTTTTTTTTTCAAATCTCCCATGACAAAGCATATCAAACTCTAAAGATCAGGAAACATCTAATCATGTCATTCACGAAATGCTTTATGCATTTGATATTTCGGATCACTATTCACGAATGTATTAAACATCAAACCATTCAGGAAAAATTCACGCCTATAGTTTAAGGCAATATTTGCACTCACTTCATCCCTTTATACTTAACAATCTATTTTTATCAACGCAATGCAAAACTCCAGAATATTAAATGACATGGTTTTCTCGTTTGCTCTGTACTTTCAGTTTCCTATTATTTTTCTAAAACTCTTTTCTTCAGACTGTCGTCTCTTCAGGTTATTAGCCTATTTATAACGACAGACTTCTGCATTCCAATCCCGCCAAAATCATTCTACCATGAACCAGTTACTAGTAGATCACCGTTTATTCCTCTATCCTGAATTGTTAAAATCAACACAATTTTGCATTCTGTCATCAGACTACTGTATATTCAATTTTACTTATATGAATGTACTGATTATGCGCCTTATTGTTCTGGAAAAAATAAAAAGAATACTCTTTTTCACATGAAATACGTTCAATGCAGACAAGAGAATAAAGTCCGATTGTGAATTGAACTAAACCGAACTGATATATTACCTTATAATGGCTTTCTCTCTGGTTGAGCGAGATCGTAATAGCTACAGAAAAATATATAATGCACTGCGTACGCATCGTCGAGTCATTACGTACGCATGGTTCCGTAATAACGTACGCATGGTTTCGTCATAACGTACGCGCGGCTCTGTCATTACGTACGCATCGTTCATTCATTACATACGCTTGGTTCTGTCTATTCGAGAGTGTGCCATTTTTTTCCGGATTCATGCGTATGTAATGGCAAGACCACGCGTACGTTATGACAGAAGCATGCGTACGTTAGGTATTTCATTGAAAAAATGATAGCAAATGTCCCATGCGTAAATATGACAGAACCATGCCTACGTTATGAAATAGGCATGCGTACGTTCTGACATGTATGCGTAAGGTTTGACATGCGTTTTGGCGGCGATGGCCTTCCATACGCGACGATCCTCCGTTTTCATCTGATTCGCAGCGTTGTGAAGGCAACTTGGGAGAGGAATGAACTCAAGTATGTCGGGAATGACTGTCGATCGCTGGTTGTGATGTCTGCAATCCCGTTCTCGGATTTATCGTAGAGCGCAAAACATGTAGACATCGAGATGGCTGGCTGGATGGCCAAGGGTTTTGGGGTGTTGGTCTGCGTTGCCATTGGTGTCTTAATAGCTCTGTATGGTACTGTGCTCTCTACTCTCAGTCTCATCACGCAACCTGCGACAGTAGGTGTGCAATGGAAGAGGTCCAATGGTAAGCCAGTTTGGTTGTGTCACGTTTCTCTGTATACCAACCTGAGATTCTGTATGTATGCATGTATTTCTGAAGTGGAATATAGTTTCCGCATTCGTTTTGGATAACGCAACTGACAAAGGTAAGTGTGGGTAACAACAACAACAACAACAACAACAACAACAACAACAACAACAACAACAACAACAACAACAACAACAAGAGCAGCAGCAGCAACAACCAAAGAAAATTAGTAACATACTAGTTTTCTCGCGTAAACTTTGAATTGAACTTTGTACTATAGTAGACAGAAGATCGTCTGTCCGGAGGAGTCTTATATTTTTGACGTTATCGCTCTCCTCATAGTATAGTTTACGACAGTGATGAATCCACAGACGCACTCTCCGCGGAACATATCCCCAACGACGACCAGATACAGACCGATCTTTCGGTCAAGTATTACAATGTCATTTGAGGAAGTGGTCCATGCTTTTGTAATGGTTGATCCTCTATTTTCATGTATCTCATAGACATCCATCTTCTTGTGTTATTCCATTATGGCAGATAGTTTAATGTAACTTGTTTACTGAACCCTTTTTAATGCTATAGGCTGGACATTTGTACATTGCTTATATTGCTTATATTGTGTGTTTTGTTTGTTTTATGGTTGCATAAAAAGAAAAAAAGAAAAAAAAAGTATTATAGGTGCATGTCTGCACGCCTAAGCTAGATGTACAATGCATCAATCATCAAAACATCGGGAAGATTCTCTACGGATGTTTCCATTCAGAAATTCTGAAGTAAAGCGTTTTTCAAACAATGTCATAATCCCAGTCAGACACAATACATTGCAACATCACTTCATAGATCATAGAACGTATCAAAGCATGTCGGAAATAATTACAAACTGAAGGTGAATCAGCAGCTCTGCAATTACATACTCTAAGCATATTATAGTGTCATTATAGTGGCACAAGCCCTCGCGCTGTACTAGGCATGAAGCTTTTTAAAGAAAGATTATGGCGGTCGACAGACCAAATAACCACATATCATCATGTGGTTATCGTCATTGGTGAATACATGTACGTGCCTGTATAGACAGAGCAAACACTTCATGAGCAGAGGCTGACTTTTGGTTTGGTTAGACGCAGAATTCACCCTTCGTGCATGTGTATACAGAATAACACGTACAGAATAACACAGGAAGGCACGCCATCATTCCAAAGAGTCGTATACGTATGATAAGACAAGTATACTTTTTCTTTCATTTGACCATTGTTACGACCACATTATCACACTAAAAACGATCGCACAAAATTAATATACAGTGATTTGATGTTCAGGCGGTTTATTAATAATGATAGTTTCGGTACAGGCTGACATATTTACTTCAGTACACGTACAATGACTTTATGTGAGTCTCTTGTGAAAAGTCTAATGAGGCTTTCTATTACATGTTCACTGGATTGCGAGTTCCATTAATGATCCCGAATGACGTTTCCGAAATTGTGTGGAGGGAATTCCCCTTGGAGTGTTGTGCTTGAGGCATAAATGTACTATCCTAGCATTTTCAATTGTGTTTCATCAGTAAAAGCTAAATGTATTATGGAGGCACTGCCTGGACAAATTCTGGAAGTTGAGAGGTCTTTCTTTTCACATACATGTGCACTGCAAATAGAAACTTTTAATTCTCCACTAGTCTGATCAATCCAATATGTTCACATGCACACATTAAAAAACCGTATCTTAATGTACATTGATGACACCATTGACATGTAAATACATGTATATATATATTATATATATATATATATATATATATATAGAGAGAGAGAGAGAGAGAGAGAGAGAGAGAGAGATCTAAATGCACATCAACAAAAGAATATCTTCATATAAAAAATTACAGCTGTGTATGATAATAGGTTTTCATCAGATTTGCATTCGATTTAACGATGCGATCATTCAGGTTTGAGTGAACTTGAATGATCACCGAGATCTGCATTCAAAAAGGTAACCGCTAGTCTATTAAATTCAGTTTCATCAGCATGCGATTTCAAGAAGGGCGTTCAAATTAAAAATGCTTGTGCAACTCATTCAAATTTGCATCAGCACCGTCGTGAAGAAAGCCATCAAAGAAATCAAATTTACGATAAGGCAAACATTAACAACATATGGGCCGTGTTATTTCGTTGTTGCAACACGTTCTTTCTGTAGTTTTTCATCTGTTTGGATATGCAAACTCGATGCACCTTAAAATGTTTGTTTTTTTGCTTTATCCATTATAGTTATGCTGGCCTTGGGTTGCTCTAGAAAACACTAGACCCTACCCAATCAGCTAACCAAACAACAGGAATGAAATTGAAGACAGTCGAGTTGAACAGTACACCCTAGTCAGTGTGACCAACAGCGTGAAAAATGGGATTGTGCTTGAGGCATGCAGTCTAAAATAATGCTAAATTGCCATGAAATTTTGTCCACCATATCAACCAATTGTGGTGCCCAATCAGCTGACAAGCAAAAACAAAACAAAACAAAACGAGACGAAACAAAACAAAAGGTCCTCACTTATGGTGCCCAATTATTGACTTTTTTTTCTTGAAAATTGTGGTTTCCAATCCCCAATTAAAAAAAGGATCCTCACTTGTCGCCTGACAAGCAAGCAAGCAAGCAAAAAAAAAAAAAGTGTTCAAATTCCATGCTCCCAAATTTGATGCTGAATCAGAGGGCAAACAAAACAAAAAACAGATTTTAACCACTTTTTACTGTCAATTTCATAGGTAAATCAGCTGACAAACTAAAATCAACAAAAAAGTACCGCAGTATACAAAAGGCACAGTGATTTCCTTTCTGTATATAATTAATTCTGGAATTACCTATGCTAAAAACAGACAATAATTATCCCTACCATAATGGTAGATGATCGATGAAGTGTCAAAAATTATGCCAGAAAGCATAATCATGCCAATTCTGGCAACGTGGGCTCTATGTAGTCTTTATTTAATTCGTCACCTTGTTGCATATGCTTGAGGTGAAACTGCGTGTAAAGCAATAAATGATACTCTGTATGAAGATATCAGACATACACTATGTATTTTCAGGGATCACAATAGGCTGAACATAGTTCTCTAACAAAAGGGGTTGCTTCTTCTTCTGATCAAACGATACACTAGTCTTGTACTCCATCATAAACATAAACATCCACGTATTTGCTAGGCATCATGAAATTACAGCTCTGTTACGCCATTATCCATTCACGGCTGCAATGTCAGGGAAACATTTTGTGTTTACAGGTCATAATATGACCGATACATGTATAGGTCCTATGTACAACACACTTATTTTACAGACTTGTGCTCTCCCAAATTTAGAAGCTACCCGTCTGATGGATCTTGTCCCATGCTGTAAAATTATGATGCAATGAATTGCAAAAGTTAGTTTGGAAAATGCAAAATAGCAATATAGCATACACTGGAATAATTATACTGTGCACATAACTTCAGGTCCGCACAAGGTAATATTTTTCTTTGATCAAGCCAGTGCTGTTTAAAAGGCTCTAATTACACTTCCTTTCACATAAAGATCTAAAAATAATTCAGCCTTTACCTAGAATGATATTACCGTTATGAGAGGAAACAAGAGTGCAACACGGAAAGCTGTCGAAATCTCAAAACATATAAATGAGTAAAGAAGGCAGTCTTTTTCACACGCTGACGTCACACATTCAAACTGTTCACACAGCAAAAAGTTATCACTAGCCTCTGTCGTCAGTACATGTATCAAATCCCTGCAGTGGGTGTTTCACAAAGAATTGAAGTCGAACTTAAAATTCAAGACTGACTAAAAATTATGGTATGCTGTGTGTGTCTTCAATGTTGCTCGACTTTCGAATGAAAATGAAGATTTTGGAGACTTTTTCATTTATTTAGCCATTAATAATACAAAATGAAATAAATAATAATGGAATTATTCTGTAAACATTAAAGATAATTTGAAGTGGGTGGTGATAAGACTAATGAAATTGAACAGGGAAAGCAGTGGCATACCATAATTTTTTTAGTCAATCTTAGATTAAGTTCGACTTCGTAAAACACTCCCTGGACTGTACATTTAAATCTTCTCCCGAACCCCGGAGTCACGATGAAATAACTTACCGGTATTGATCAAAGGTGTCAATCAAGCTCTGAGTCTGAGAAGTTATGAATTAATTCTTGACTACCACCATAAACAATGTTGAATTCTGGTTAACACATTATGTCAACTCATGGCTAAAGTGAAAACAGAACAAGAAGTCAATTACAATGTATATAAATCTACGACAATATACAGGCCCTATACTGTACATGTGAAACATACAGATGTATACACAATGCGTAGAGCTCCGTCAAGCCTTATGCTGCGTGCCGTATGTACACTATAATAGTCCATGGGCCAAGACCCGAAAAATGGGTTGTTGGTACCACCTGAGGTGGCACAACCTTTTTGGTGTCAGTTTGTTTGTCGGGCATAGATATGCTTATCAAGCTATGATAGCATTTCCAAATGAGTAGCTTAGTCATAATAAATGATTTTTAACCAATTTGGTCTCGTTGTTATATCCCTATACTTCTGAATCGAAACGCACTGTCTTCCGTATGTCCACAGGTGTTCTGTTGTAAACGCGGTGCACTTAGTCTTTGTTCAAGGCAGCGAAGGGAATATCCAAAGGGCTATGATGTCCACAGCTGTCACGCGGTGCGCTTAATCTTTTTTTTTTTTTTTTTTTTTAGACCAATGTACCGTTATCATATCTAAAGTTCCTCATAAAAGGGATTATCTATACGGTTTTTATACTACCCTATCAACAAATACATCAGTTTTAAACAAAAATCACTCTGTTCATTTACAATATTATTTATTATAATGTATCGTAGTGTACCGGTACATTGTTTTTGCATTATCTTATATTGTTGGATGGAAATAAAGCGACATTGGCGTGGTATTAGCATTTTCACCGTAGCGTTTTCGCCGGAAAATGATAAATAATTGAAAAATACGGTAAAATTCACGAGGAATTGCTTTTGTTATTGTTGTTGTTTTTAGATAAAAGGATATACACTGTATCATATGCTTTGGATATTCCCTTCGCTGTCTAGAATAAAGACTAAGCGCTGTGGACATCATAACCTTTGGATATTCCCTTCGCTGCCTTGAATAAAGACTAAGCGCACCGCGTTTACAACAGAACACCTGTGAACATACCACGGAGCTGCATTTTACAGCTCTATGGAACAAACAGAAGACAGCGCTCTTCTTTGTACAGTGGTTAGTTTCGATTCAAAAGTATAGGGATATAACAACGAGACCAAATTGGTTAAAAATTCATTTATTATGACTAAGCTACTCATTTGGAAATGCTATCATAGCTTGATAAGCATATCTATGCCCGACAAGCAAAATGACACCAAAAAGGTTTTGCCACCTCAGATGGTACCGATATCTGGCCTGGCCCATGGACTAATAGACATTTTATGGAGACTTGGAGTTCTCAACACACAAACAGATTTTTCTCTTTTATCGAAATCTATGAGTGAAATAATAGCCTTGAATTTACACAGAACCCATGGATGAAGGACTACCATCATGACACTTGTGATTATTGTCAGATAATCTCACATACTACAGTGTATTTGCTGAAACTTGTAAGAAGCACAGACGATCAATCCTTTGTTTGGTGTTCCATTTTTCTTTTAGCCCGATTTTAACATGGGAGGCCGAAAATTAGCTCGTCATAATAACTCACGATTGAACATCCTGGCCCTATGGACCCTACTCCAAGTATCAAGCCCATTTTATGGAAATATCATACGAAAATTGCAATGACAATTGTATACAAATAAACAAAAAGTAGACTAATGCGACCTATATTACGTTGTCTAGGCTATTAGGGGAGAGAGCTTGATTCATCGAACAAGAACACATTATTGGAAAATATAGAAAAAAGAGTTGTTTTTTTTTGTTCTTGAATATGTAAGAAGTGTACCTTTGGGCGATTAGTTCTTTGTCATGAATGACAACTTCAAGTGACGTTGAATGGCGGAGTGAACGGACGTAGTTCTGGCGTGCTCTCGACTTTTACTTCCCCGGAAATCATATACACCTTACTTTTTCACATCTCTACCGAGAATGTTATCTGAACGTGACAAGGAAAAAAGAGACTTCAATCTTCGAAAACAAACTGGAAATAAATCACGTTCAAAAACCAAGCCAAATGAAATCGAAACTGAAGGAAGTGCGACTGGGGCGTCTTCTCGTGATGAATCGCCAGATCCCTCCGTGCGGCCCAAGGAACCCAGCATTCCTAGCGGCTCCGCCCAGCAGGCTGCGCAGGACCAGAGCGAACCGTCCATACGGGAGCTTATGTCCATGATGACTGATCTGAAAGAAACTATCACAACAAAAATGGACACTGTCCTTTCGGAAGTGGTTTCCTTCAAGAGAGACCTAGCCGAAGTCAAAAAGAACATTGCAGAAATGGAGCACAGCGTAGCTGACACCTCGGACAGGATCGCCGAAGTTGAAGATAGTAAGTTGCCCAACCTGAGAAAAGAAATAGACAAAGTACGATATGATATGGAAGAGAAAATGCTGCTCTACGAGATTCACAACCGGAAACTAAATCTACTCATATACGGCGTCACCCCACAAAGCAACGAAAATGTCTACGAAGAAGTCTACACTGTCCTCGCAAACCTTGGGGTTTCCCGGGACCAGGCGGAGAAAATACCTCTTACCAACGCTCACCGAGTGCCTCGTGCGAGGAATCCCCGGGAAAACCAGAGTGACCGAGCGAACAACCCCCCGGACCCCATCATTGTCCGATTCAGCCGTATGGTGGACCGCGATAGAGTCCTCCGAGCTTTCGAGAGGCCGGTACAGCGCGAGGACCCGCCGAGAGCTGCCGCACCCAGAGCTGCTGCACCTGGCGCCACCAAAGTCTCCAACGAACGGATCACGATCCGTTCTGATCTACCCCCAAGTATGAAGCGAGAAAGAGGAAGGCTCGCAGCCATCGCGTACAAACTTCGACAGCAGCAGAAAGTCTCCACCAGAATCATCATTAACAAAACCAAGGTCATCCTGCAAACTAGGAAAAAGCAAGACGAGGGACGTCCAGATCCTTGGTCGACCTACAGTGAGTCAGGAAAGTAAAAAGAAAATGCATTAATATTGCAAGGGAAAAGAACAGGTTAGCACTTTTGCATCTATTGTCAATGTCCAGCTCTCGTCTTCTTTTACTATGTTTATAGATACAACTCTGTTGTCTTGTATCACGAATTGAATCTGTAGATTATAATAACTTTGAATTTGTTTATCAAGGGACAAAAAAAAAAAAAAACGTTCCTGGCATTAATAGCAAACAATTAGATGTAATTGTAGAGATTGATGAATTGTTCTCTGCAAGTATGTATGCTAACTTACAACTACCATTTTTATTTTTTTTTCTTTTCTGACAAAACAAAAAAAAAATCGAATCCCTCGTTTCTCCGAAACTGTGCATGACAAGGGTTAATTGCACAGTAAATTATCATTACGTTCATAAATGATATTACTTTAATAAATGTATATTGGAATAGAACAGTCATTAAGTGTTCTGATATAAAGCTGAGTATCATTTTGCTATTTTTGCTCATTGACTGTATCGATGTATACATTGGCCAAAAAAAAGAAAACAACAACAAAACAAAAAACAAAAAAACATTTCCATGAAGCGGAGTATCATTTTGCCTTTCTGCTCATAGACTTTACTGATTCATACTCCGGCCAACTAAAAAAAAAAAAAAAAAAAAAAAAAAAAAAAGTGCCGCATATCAGTCGGTTATATTAAACGACTTTCCCTTTATCAGATCATTCAATCTGCAGCTTATTACAGGGGTCATATAAATCTACATTTCTACAGCGTTGTTATTGCCCTAAAACATGGCAAAGTCCTACACTCAATGATTTGCTATCAATTCACTCCTCAGTCCATATCCCTATACAACCCTTCGATTTTCTCCCGATTTTATTTGCAGAAATACTTTTCTGTCAACACCATCAATATTATGTTCGTATGGACCACATCACTCCGCTAATAGCTACGAGCCTTTCCTTATTTTTTCAATGCTGAGTGTGGTCATTGTAGTAGCATCATACCAATGGGATGTTGTGTGATCTACGTCTTTGTTTTGCATATTATGCATATCCGCATACGCTTCCACTTCAGTCAACAAACTTTCATTTTTTAGGTGGCACTGCCATATTTGTTTCTTTTTCTCATGTGTGGCAAATTGTAACGTTCGTACTGCACTGAACTGTGACAAAACATGTATAAATACATGCAGGTCACATACTCTTTGTAATTATTGTGTGCTTCATAATTACATAAAGAATCTCCTCCCCTTCCTCCCCCCTCCAAAAAAAAAAAAAATATATATATATATCTACCCGAAATTGAGGTAACCTACATTTTTTATTATTTTTTTTTTTTTATTTGCAAACCGGATATTTCAAATAATAGTGCTTTCGGCTCAGGCTACCAGCCATCCTGACCTATTATTCAATATTACAGTCTTGACGTATATGCTAAACTGTGCATTAAGCATGCTGTTTGTTCACGTTCTGATAAAGTTACAAATATTTCTTTCGCAAATGAGCATACACCTGCCCACATACCGGTTTTGACCGACTATAAACTCCCCTATGCAGTCTGTGACCTAAGATGGCTGCTCAGCTCGCCGAGTTGATATACAATCTATCATTATCATTTTGGCGCCACTTGCAGCGAGATTTAGTCTCATGAACTTGTTTTATGCCTATATGCATGTACACTAATGATTGGAAAGTTGTTTTTTTTTTGTTTTTTTTTTTTAATGAAACTACTGGAATGTTGTTCCCCCTTCTTATTGCTTGCTTTTTTTCTCCTCTTCTTCTTCATGCTTTCGAACTGACGTTTAAAAGCTCACGTTTTTACGATACGGATATGTTTTTTTTTTTCTTCTTCTTCTTTTCTGTCTCTGCATGCTCGTATATAAATGTACTGGTTTGCACCTGTTGTATTCCTAATACCCTGGTAACGAATTGGCCGCTCAGCTCACTTAGCTGACATACAAAGGTCTATAGTCGTTGCCATTTTGACACCACTTACTTTTGTCACACGATTCGTGGCTGGTCAAATACATTAACGTTGGAAAATGCTTTAAGCGCAATTAAAGATGTTATCCGCCGCTATATGCAATAGCGGCACGGGTTCTGTTAATTTTTCTTTAAAGTCATTAAAAAAGGATATAAAATTGTGTATTATAACTTCCTTTTCTGTGATATGACCACGTGCCCAAATATTGGATTTCACTGTATATATAAGTGCCAGACACATGGTACTAACTGATTTTGTAATTTGAATTGGCTGCTCTGCCTACTGAGTTGATAGTTAGTCTGTGTTGTTTTCTCTTCGGAGCCGCTTGTGGCGCAATATTGTCACATACTAAGTAGTTTGTAACTGGTCATGCACTGTTATATGGTTGATAACGTTTTATACGCTTTATTCATCATCAATTTGCCAGAGCTGCAAAGACTCTGCTGAAATTATTCAAAAACTTTTTTTGAATATCAAAGTTATTAAAGGAAAGATGGTACATGTATTGGCCGACGTGCCTCCTGCCGTTAATGCCGTAAAAATATATGTTTAAGACAACACTCTTGCGTTCTCTGAACCACTATGACTGTCATTGTCAGTGTTGAAAGTTTATTTCTATGTTTAAATTTTTGGAGAAAAAA
Organism: Diadema setosum; assembly: GCF_964275005.1. Classification (NCBI taxonomy): domain Eukaryota; kingdom Metazoa; phylum Echinodermata; class Echinoidea; order Diadematoida; family Diadematidae; genus Diadema; species Diadema setosum. Next base: position 24,423,040 of record NC_092689.1, on the reverse strand, counting down.
AATTATGATTTGTATATAAGGTATTCCACTGATGGTTCATTAGCAGTAACCACCCTACTGGATAGGTTCACCGACCTATCATACTATCCAATCTCAACATTCACTCTTTATTTATGCCTCTTGCACCTTGAAATGCTATTGTCTACATTTTATGCTGTTATGATCTTCTGTTCGAATCAGGAGCACCTGCTTCGTCATGTAAATGTATACTGGTTTTGGCCGGCTACTTGCCTGACATGCCTGAATTAGTCGCTCAGTTCAGACGACCGGTATTTAGTAATCAGCTGTTATTTTTGGCACCTTTTTAATACAATATATCACATTGTTTGTGGAGGGTTAACAACATTTAGAAAATCTGTTTGAGCTTACATGAGCAGTAACCATTTAACAGGCTTGGTTCACCGACCTGGCACATTATCCAATCTTTTCATTTACTGTTTATCTGCGCTTCATGCATTTGAACTGCTGTTTGCCCACATTTTTATGCTGCTATGATTCTCTGTCGCATTGCGAGCACCTGCTCACATATTAACGCATATACTGGTCTAACAGGCCATGCCGGCTACTCACCTTAAATGCCTGAATTGGTTGCTCAGTCCACTGAGACGACCGGTATTTAGTAGTCATCTGTTATTTTGTCGCCTTTTTTAGTGCAATTATATTATGCAATTTATCACGTTGTTAGTGGATGGTCAACAACACTTAGAAGATGTGTCTAAGCTATCTGGCACTATTCATTATAATCTGTTGTTGTTTTCATTTCGGAGCCACTCGTGGCGCGATTTCATCACATGGTCTGATACCGGCCATGTGTTGCTATGATAGGAAATGTAAAATACGCATCACCCATTATTTATCATCAGAGCGGCGAGGACTCTGCTAAATCCATTAGAATTTTGTTGTTTTTCCTATTTTTTCAAGTAAAAAATGGTATTGGCCAATTTATCGCATCCTTTTAAGTTTATTAAGAAGAAAAAAAAATGTAGACAACACTCTTGCGTTCTGTGAACTATTATGTTATTTGAGTGTAAAGTTTATTTCCAAGTTCAACAATAACATAAAAAAGAAAATGACTGTGACTTGCCACAAGGCATTGCAATGATAATTCATTGTGCAGTAACCACCCTATAACACAGAATAGGTTATTTCCAAGTTATTCCACAGAATAAGTTATTTCCAAGTTCAACAATAACATAAAAAAGAAAATGACTGTGACTTGCCACAAGGCATTGCAATGATAATTCATTGTGCAGTACCACCCTATAACACAGAATAGGTTCACCGACCTGACATATTATCCAATCTCAACTTGGTAATGCTAATCTATGCTCATGCATTTGAACTGTTGTTTGTCCACATTCTATGCTGTCATGATATCTCTATAGTATTACGAGCACCTGCTTACATTTAAATGTACTTGTTTTGTCCGACTATTGTACTTGCCTGACATGCCTGATGGCCGCACAGCTCGCCAAGTCGACATACTTATCATTAGTCAGATGTTATTTTGGCGCCCTTGTAGCGCTACCTTGTCATTTTGTTCGTTAATAGTCACATCTCCCTGATCATGTATATTAATGGTTGAATGAGTTTCCTTCAATAGCCATGCATTATTTGATGTCCATACAACAGCGGTACAGACTCTGTCTGAACTATTTTTTACACTGGTTCCGCTCCGTTTGACTTTCTTCTTCCTATATTGTCGAACAAAAGTATACCAAAAGGTGTATATATAATTTGATATCTTCTACAAACTCGTCATTAGAGTAAACGCCATGATTATGTATTATGTTACTCTTCTGCCATTTGCTTCCGCCATTTGCTTCTGTGTATTTTTGCCCCGGAAGCCCACAGAGACACTTGATTTGTTCTTGTTATTGTGTTGTGTGTGTTCTATGTCACTCTCTGTTAATGCCTCTGTACATTCTCACTTACCTCATTCTGCTTTTTCTCGTCTCACTTTCTTCTTCTCCGCAGCGATCTTCTGCTTATCGTGATTTTGACGTCGTTTATGCTCATAGATTACTCCAGTGTTTTGCCTCTTTCTGGCGACTGGTCATTTTCTTGTACCATCTACTTATCTACGATATCCTAGTCTTGCTGATATCGCAGACTTTTGTAATCTCGTCTTGCATCTTTAACCATGGCTAATTTTCTTAATGCTCCTTTTAATTCGGTATCGAATGATGATTTACTTGAATTGTTTAGGAACACCAGTTTAGACTCTGACCCTGCTAGCTGGCTAACCAACACACGACCCACCCTTTATGATGATTTTGTCACCGAAAGCCTGAATACAGCAGCTAGTGAATTGCCTCATGATTTTAGTAATGATCCCACTCAAAATATGTTGTGCAATTATATCACAGTGAATCAATACAAAGATATCATTCACAACTTCTCTGAGGATACGTTTTCTTTATTACACTTAAATATAAGGAGTTTGAATAAACATTTTGATGATTTAAAGTTTTTATTAGAATCGGATGAAAGTCAGTCGTTATCGGTTATCGGATTAAGTGAGACATGGTTGACTTCCAATGCAGGAAATTCTTTTGCAATCGATGGTTACGATTTATTTGTTAATAATAGGCCTGATAAGAATGGTGGGGGTGTGGCATTGTATATATCATGTTGCTTTGAAACTATTGTCCATGAAGGTATTTCTAGAATGGACAATGTTGTTGAATCTTTGTTCATAGAAATTCTCATCCCAGGATGTAGAAATCTTATGGTAGGCATTGTATACAGACCTCCTAACTCAAACGCCAATGATTTTTTAACGTATTACTCAGATTTGGTAAATTCACATGTTTTCCGAAATAAGGATTGCTTTTTGCTCGGCGATTTTAATATTGATTTGCTGAAGTCTGAGCATGACAATATCTCTAGTGATTTTATTCACACACTTCTATCCTCATCCTTTCTCCCGCTTATCTCCAAACCCACACGTACTACAGATCGTTCTGCCACCCTCATTGACAACTTTTTTTGTAATGTTTTACCCCTCCCCGATTCTTTCATAATTCTTTCAGACATGACTGATCATTTTCCAATAATGACTTATTTTACTCTTAAAACATCATCTTATATTAAACCTCTGTCACTTCCTTTGTTTAGTCGTAGAGTTTCACCCGAAAAGCTAGCTAGTCTTGATGTGGCTCTCGAGAATGCTGACTGGTCAGGAGTGTTTGGCAGCGATGATATCAATATATCTTTTCATAATTTCATGGAAATATTTAATCATCATTTAGATGATGTAATTCCAAAACAAAAAAATAGAACAGACTATAAAAAAACACCCAGATTACCTTGGATCTCAAAATCAATCCTTCGTTCAATTAATAGGAAAAATCGTTTGTATTATAAGTATAAGTTGGAAAAAACTGAGCGATCGAAAAATAGATATACATCATACAAAAATACTCTGACAATGATTTTACGTTCTGAAAAGAAAAGATATTACTTCAAGCAATTCTCGAGATATAGGTTTGATATGAAAAATACTTGGAAAATTCTGAAACAGGCCATGAATGTTCCGAGTAAACACTCTGACATTGATAAAATTAAAGTGAATGATGAAGTGATTAATGATTCTCATCATATGGCAAATATTTTCAATTCCTATTTTTCAAAAATAGGTGAAAATTATGCTCAAACTATTCCTGCAACAGAAACTCATTTTACTGAATTTTTAGGTCAGCGCAACTCTGATTCCATATTTTTGACACCAACTAATAGATTTGAAATTATTGATATAGTTTCCTGTTTTGAGAACAAACGAAGTTCTGGTTATGATGAGATAGATAATTTCATACTTAAGGGTGTTATTTCCTCGATTGCTGATCCACTTGTTCATATATTCAATTTGTCAATCCTCAACGGTGTGTTTCCGGATAAAATGAAATTGGCTAAAGTAATACCAATATTTAAGAAAGGTGATAAACTTGAAGTCAGTAATTACCGCCCAATTTCATTATTGTCTTCACTTTCTAAGGTTTTAGAAAAACTTATTTATAAGAGAATGAGCAATTTTTTGAAGGTACATGAAGTTTTTACGAACTATCAGTTTGGTTTTCGTGAGAAACATAGTACTTCGCATGCTCTTTTATATTTCGTTGATAGAGTAGTTCATGCCATCGATAATCACTCTCATTTAGTTAGTATTTTCTTGGACTTCTCCAAGGCCTTCGACACCATCAATCATGACATTTTACTTTATAAATTATCGCATTATGGAGTACGTGGGAAGGCCTTGGAGTGGTTCAAAAGTTATTTGTTCGATAGAAAACAATTTGTAACAATTAAAAACAATGATTCAGATATCAGAGAAGTCAAATGTGGCGTCCCACAGGGAAGTCTTTTAGGGCCGTTATTGTTCATTATTTATATCAATGATTTTTGTCGTGTATCTGATGATCTCTCTTTTATTCATTTTGCAGATGATACTAACGTATTTTTTGCCCATAATGATATTGATTTTCTTGTTCACAAAATTAACATTGAATTGAATAAAGTGACAAATTGGGTTAGAGCTAATAAGTTATCACTTAATGCTCAAAAAACGAAATATATGATTTTTAGCAATACTGTTGATAGTTTAAACACTAATATAGTTTTAGATGATTCTCATCTACAAAGAGTATCAAATATTAAATTCTTGGGGGTCATTGTAGATGATAAACTTTCCTGGAAATCACATGTTGATAATATTTGTAATATAATATCGCGTAATACAGGTGTTATTAATAGATTGAAATTTCATATTCCTCAAAAAACATTACTTATGTTATATTCGTCGTTAATATTGCCTCATTTGAATTATGGAGTTTTAGTATGGGGCAACACGCATCAGAATTTATTTGAAAGAGTGTCCCTCTTGCAAAAGAAAGCCCTCCGCATTATCTGCCATTCCCCTGTACGTTCTCATACAAACACGTTGTTTACCTCCAATAAGCTCTTAAAAATTAAAGATTTGTTTTTGTATAACTTAGGCCAATTTATGTATAAGTATTGTAACAATTTGCTTCCGTCTATTTTTAATTCCATGTTCCTAAAAAACCAATCATTTCATGAATATCCCACTAGGCGTTCCAATGAATTTCACTTACCCCTCTTACGCACGATTCTTGCTAAAAATACACTTATTTATATCGGCCCAAATTATTGGAATTCTCTGAATCATGATATAAAAAACGCCCCATCCATACATTCTTTCAAGAGGAGATTGAAGTCCTTTCTATTGCAGTCGTATGACTTTCCAGGACTCAACTAGCCATTTGGCCTTCTCTCTCACATACAGACTTACTCTTTCCTCTTTGAAGAATAAATTCTAATCTTTTGGATGTCTGCTGCTATCCACGCTTTCGCCAAAAGAGTCAAAGACATGAACAATAATGATGAATGTCTGTCTTATTCCTGTTCTCACGTCCCTTCAATTCCTTGCTTTTCTCCTTTCAGACGCTACAATCACTTTTTTCCCCTCCACATCCATTTTCTGTGTCCCTTGATACACTTCTGTCGAAGATCGCTGTCTCTCTCTCTTGTGCATTTTCGTTTGCTATTTTGTCTTCTATTTGTTCATCGTTTCCATTCCGTTTTGTCCCGTACAGCCTTTTCTTCAGTAGTTGTTTTGCTGTCTAGTCTTGTTTCATGTTTTTTTCGCGTCTGTTAGTCTTGTCCATCCCGTTTTGTCCCGTACAGCCTTTTCTCCAGTAGTTGTTTTGTTGCCTAGTCTTGTCCTATGTTGTTCACGTCTGTAATAGTAAGTGTATTTATCTGTGATTCTAGTTCTCAGTGGGCTTCCAGACTTCTTCCTCTTTTTTTCCCCTCTCCTATAGTATTTATAATGCTTTAATTAATTTTTCCATTGACGTTATTATTCCAGAGGGGCCCACATTCTACAAGCTCTGTCTTTTTAGTGGGTCTCTCCATTTTTCGCACTTTAAGCAAAGTTATACATGTACTATATTTCGATCACTTCTGTTTTTTTTTTGTTTTTTTACTATAATGTATAATTACTATGTGGTCCTCCTCAATTGTTTTATATTCTTTTCGATACATAATGTTATGTTTACCTTATTCTCTGTTGTCAAAAGAAGTGCAACTTATATGTTTTGTCGAAAAATGAAATAAACTTTGAATTGAATTGAATTGAACTTGAGAAATAATTCAGAGTATGAACAAAAGACGATAAGGAAAAGATATGAAGATGCTGGGTCATTCAAAACTTATAGTAAGCAGATATTCATGCCAGCTATTGATTTTAATGGATTTTCATGTAAGTCTACCATCTGTGCTTCTTCGTGCAAGTAGTAGTGGATTATTAATGGGGCTCCCGCACAGTAACATGATTATGTCAACACATGTCTGTTCTCTCATCCTTTTATTCTACATGATATATATCTAAAATTATGATACAAACTCTTGGCGATCTATTACATGCGAGGAGACCAAATTTTATTTAAAAAGAAAAAGACAGGCATCAAGCACCACACCTTTCTATACAATTTGACGCCTACAATATTTCTTTTTCTTTTCGCTTGTCTGAGACAATTACAAAAGTCTCGGCGAGTTTTGAATAAGTCGCCTCTTCGTTTTTACACCTTCTCTTCCTGAGGCAATTTGATACAATCACGTACAACCAATCACCTTTCCGCCTCACGTATAAAAGGCATTTCACCGTTATGTTGAATTCAGGGGAGGGACGGAAGTGCCCCGCTTTCCAACTCTCCAGTAAAACACTATCTCCGTCTCGGCGCTCTGTCAACATAAAAAAGAGTCAATTCGTGAGTTCGTTTTGGATGTTTCATTGCATATAGACACTGCAATTTCACCAATAAAGAGCTGTGATGTTTTTTTTTTTTTTTTTTTAGCAATTCCTTCGACTTTATTGTCTTTGAGAACATTCAAAATAAATTCCCTTTGGCATTGAACAACGAGGCAGAGGGATAGATAACTGATGAATCATGTATTGATTTCTTTTTCAGAGATCGGAATATGTCTTCGTATATTTAGTATTATCAAAACATGATATTCAAACACACACACACACACATACACACGTGCATGTACAGATTTGACATCAAAGCAATTGCAAAGAACAAACGAAATGAACGGAAGTACTATCCTCACGCAATTGTCATCTGCTGAAGAAGTCAGAAATTTCGCAATCAACAGAACAGGAAAATGCCCATTTTACTTTTTATCGCAATTTTTATCGATTTTCATTGATGTAAGGCCGTTTTGCACACGCAATCATTACCTTAATTACAATATGATACGGCGGCTTTCACGAGCTATCCTTGAGCTTATCGGGAATTCTATTTTGAGTGCATTGAATTGAAAAGTGTATGATAAAACAGAAAATGAAGAAAGCTTATTAATTTTGTAAAGTGTTGTATTTCTATTTGGGATTTTCTGCTTCATTGTATCTTGCAAATCTGCCGTCAGATGAGTACTTGTATACTATACTCGACGCTCTTTGTTCAGCCATATAAAAAGATATGTCTGTCTTTCTGCCCCTTCTTGTCCTTTTATTTTCATGTGGAAAACAAGGCAGTCAGTTTGCAGTTGAAGCATCACTTGTCACAAGGACAAATACACCGGCAAGTAAAGTCACGAGTCCTCTGAAAACATCTTACATAAGGTAAGTTTAGATACATCAGCGCTAGATTGTTGCGTAATTCCGAAATAATTAAGATAATTGAAAACAATATCAAAGCAACTGTTTACTATATTGATCATTGATTAAAAGAAATGTTCGAGTTATCACATTGATGCATTTAGGTTAGTCGTATAACTATATATACATGTATATATATATATATATATATATATATATATATATACGTGTGTGTGTGTGTGTGTGTGTGTGTGTAATAAAACCACAAAGGAGATATCGCTCGGTGAATCATAGCTGTATAGGCGATTGTGATTTTATTTTGGAAACGATTTTGATAAAAGCTATTGTTCATATTTTGTATATTTAACAATACTTAACATTGATCATCATACTGATTAACATTTTTACATTTTGTTGTTTCTATTCCTAACTCACACTTTAGAACTATTTTGAAGCACTAAATCTGGTGGGGTTTTTTTTGTTTGTTTTTTCATCTTCAAATTGTAGATTTTGGCTTCAAGTATTCCCACTGAAGTTGATTATGGAAGAAATAGTGTCTTCAACGAATACGAAATGGTGTAGAATATTTATTAAAATTGAGTGTGAATAAGAGTCAAATAATAATATCAAACAGTTCTGCACATTTATATTGAAATAAAGTGAATGCTGACGTCATGGTCTCACAATACTTTTTCTCAATATTAATACAATAAAGAAGTTATAAAAATAATTTCTTGGTCGATTAGTCGATGGAAAAACAGCAACAACATGTTCCCCATCAAATTCATCATAGTTATCAATATTATTATCGTATCCCCCGAACAGAGTTCGGGGGATACTATTTTCCTCGGCTGGAAATGTCCGCCGCAGAGATTTTCTTTTTAAACTCCAGCGTTCCACTGGCTGCAGTTCTTCTCGGATCATCTTCAAATTTGGCATGAAGATGTATTATGATACAGAATAATTATAACCCAAATGAAGAAGTCTATCGAAATGATGATAGCGCCCTCACTTGTTCCGTCTTTACACAGAAAAAGTACATTTGCAGAGTCTGCTTCTGTGTGCCATACTGGCCACGTTTCTTGACATATTTTTTTTTTTTTTCGAATTTGGTATGGAAATGGATCATAGTCAAGTCTAGACACCTATACCTATTGGTAATGATGCCCCCACTGTTCCACCTTTTACAGGTTCAAAGGTTACACTAACTGGTCAAAATGTGCATTTTTTTAATTTTTTTTTTACATTTATTCAATAACTCGATTGTTACTCATCAGATTTTATCCAGATTGGCTATGAGGGGTGTATGGGTGGTCTTCCTACATTTACGGTGTGATAGGACACATGTTCAGTTTGTGCTGACTACGCCTTCGGTGTTCCGACTTTGACGCCATGTCACATTTGTAGTAATATAACTGTGCTCTAAGAAGTATCAGAGCTACATATCTTGTCGGATTTTATTCAAACTTGTTGTGGAGGTTTATGGGTTTGGGTATTTTTTTTCTAGGTAACGCAAGTTTTTCTTGACAGAGTCCTCATTGTTCTGACTTTTTAAGTATTACATGTCATATTTCTTGTATGTGCTATACCAGCCTCATTCTCGTCGGATTTTATTCAGACTTGCTAAATACGGATGGTCATTCTACATGTGGGACACAACAAATTGTGGTGATGGCGCCCATAGTACTCCGACTTGAATGCCATGAGCATGTCATATTTCTTGTATGTGTTCTATCAGCCACATTTCTTGTCTGATTTTCTTTAAGCGTGATGTGAAGGCTTATGGGGAATTATTCTCGTTCTAGGTAACCAAATCTTTCATTGACAGCGCCCTCATTGTTCTGACTTTTATAGGATGACATGTCATTATGTGCTATACCAGCCTTATTTTTCGTCGGATTTCATTGTATCCCGCGGCAGTTACCATATTATTATACAACATTTTGGCCTTTAAGAAATAGTCATGCAGGTGGGTTATCGGGAGGAAACATGTGGATACATGTGCTCGAATGGGTCCCCCGTCCGAGTGCTGTAGTTATAATATAGCAGTGAGTTGACGTGAATGATAGATTCATTATTATGTATGGCATTAATTCAAACTAGACTAATCCACTGCAGCAGGGCAAGGTCGAATAGGATGCCTCACTTTTCCAAGCAGTCACATCTGTATCTGTCACGAGAACATTTATCTTGACCTCTGACAGGAGACTAACCTTTTACCCTCACTGCATCAAGGATGCATTTCCTTATTCATTTCCACACAATGCTCTAAATAGTATTAATATTGGACTTACCTTCCATATCGTGACCAATAACCTTGAATTTATGAACTCATGCCAAATTTGGTAAGATTCACTTAACTTCTGTTATTTTGTTTGCTATTAATTCTTTATAGTATATCAAATTTAACGTATCCATAAAGCGTAGCCGAGTAAAGAATAAAGAATAAATAAAGAATAGCCGAGTGTCACAAGTACTACTCATAGTAATAATATTTATTGTAAATCATGTGGACTGGTAGTCTCTCGCTACGAAATGTAGATTCCCATGAAAGCAAGAATCTGTTTTACCATGGTATTTCGCTGTGCTGTACTCCCCAGATTCCCATGACACAATACTTACGTTGTTGTTTTTGTTTATTTTGATACAAAGAAATCATTATTTCAAAGATGATCTTTGATTCTCGTGTGTATGTTTCATAATATCACATGCATTATACGTTATGTCCCATGCTCTTTGATACTAGTTGGCTCTGTAGTCCTACTTCTTCTCTTCTTTTTTCTTTTTTTTTGTGTGTGTCACAACATTATATGCTACACTATGATATTGGTTTTACTTTGCATCTTGTTTAACCCCCTTCTTCGCTAATTCTACTTTTATTTGTCACCCTTTTAACACCTACATCATTATATTGGTCCATATCTAGTTTTATGTTGCCTCTCCATTCACATTCTTTTATCCTCCACAGGTTACCCGCCCTTGAACTTACTGATTAGTATTGGCATTACCCTATCATTGTATTCGCTCACTCTACAGAGCGTATTAAAAAAAAAAAAAAAAAAACGTTACACTTTTGAAAAAAAAAATGTCTAAATTACATTTCAAAATATTTGGAAGATTTTTTCATATTTATGGATGCCCATTAGTCTCATCTATCAAGTGCAATCAACAAAACAAATTTTTTTCACGCTTGGCTGAACACTGACGCTCTTTGTCCAGAGTGTGAAAAATGACTTGCGCCAATTTGAAAGAAGATGGAAAATTCAGCCAGCAGTCCAAATAAGTGCTCCCATTCAAACAAATTGATCTTTTGCTTAAAGCTTTGATTATGTTATGATAGTCTGAGATTTTTTTTTTTTGTCGGCTTTATCGTAATTTTAATGATTTCATTTCTAAATCAATTTGTGAGAATTAGAGTGGGTAATTACTTCAAGATCTTTAAAGCACAGTTGATTGAATGAATTGATTGATTGATTGATTGCTTGATTGATTGAATTGACTGATTGATTCGATCGATTATATTGATTGAATAATCTGAGGATGTATTAATTTTGTACTTTTCTTGACTGAGTGACTGGCATGTGGGTTCGATATGTCTGCGCATGATTTGTGATAACAGTACTTAAAATATCTTGATGTTGTTAATCAACCTTCCATAACACAATGGAATCATTTAAAACGTGACAGAAAATCGCCAGAAAATTCATAAACTATCATAACATAATCAAAACTGTGAGCAAAAGAGCAATTTGTTTGAATGAGAACACTTATTTGGACTCCTGGCTGAATTTTCCATCTTCTTTCAATTTGGCGCAAGTCATTTTTCAGTGTTCAGCCAAGCGTGAACAAAAATTTGTTTTGTTCATTGCACTTGATAGATGAGACTATTGGACATCCATAAATATGAAAAAATCTCCGAAACATTTTGAGATGTAATCATGATTTTTTTTTTCAAAAGTGTAACTTTTTTTTTGATACGCTCTGCAGTCTATTGCTTTATTTTCCCTGCCATGCCCTAATGTTACAATGAAAATTAGTGTGCTGCCACTGTCTGTCACGGTGGTAGCCTAATTGTGATGATGGCTAATTGTAAACGACTGTAAAGAAACTTCTTTGTTTTCTTACTACATTCAAATCAGAGGTTTCGGTGTTGATAGGCACGTTTAGGCTAGATTAAACCTATAGTATAGGGCAATTTATTCCATGTTCAAATTGATTTACTTCATTTCCAACAAAATGAAATGTTCGCGTATACAAATAATGTCACGAAATCAGTACAACAATGTGATGAACATAATAACGTGTAATAAAGACGTTGATAGCGTGCTCTGAACGAAACAGTCGAATTAAGTTATGCCTGTTTATTTTTTATTTTTTTGTCCTATCTGGGGGAGGGGGTCAATTCTTTAACTATCTTTTACTCAGCAGTTTATGAATTTAGCAACAAAAACACAACATTAAACCTACGATGTTACGGACGATATTTCGTATAGATTCAGTATTGTGTGTGTGTGTGTGTGTGTGTGTGTGTGTGTGTGTGTGTGTGTGTGTATGAGTGTGTTTCATCAGCACGATAATACCCCTCCTGAATATACAATATATTTTGTTTCGGCCACTTACCTCTCATTCACATATCATCTATAATCTCGAATGTTTGAACTTGTCACGACTATTCTATCCGTATAGGGAAAAGGTGCTGACGAAACTAACCCTGTCGGATATCATCCAGATCTACAAAACCGACATCAATCCTGAGTTCTTTGACTTTGAGGTTAATCGGACGGAGCTGACCCTTCAAAATAGGACAGAGACCATACCTGAGCAGGACCGATGCGCTGTGGTGGGCAACTCGGGCATACTGACCGACAGTCGGTGTGGAGCTGCCATTGATGATCACGACTACGTGTTTCGAATGAACCTTGCCCCGTTCGGGGGCGATTTCGGAACCGATGTTGGATACAAGGCAAATGCGACAACGATGAATTACTCCCAGATGACTAGACTTGGTCGAGCTGCAAGAAAGACATTGTCAATTTCAAATACGACATTGGGAACTTGGGTAGAGCGGGTCAAGATGTACAATCACTCGGTGATTTGGTATCCGAAAGGAGGCAGTCGGAAAGGAAATATGAACAACTTGGGAAGAGCTATGGGCAAGCAGTTTAACTTTGAGGCAAGATGGGCCTACAGCCCCATGTCACTCTTTGGGGCAATCCCGAGGTAATGTTATACTCCACCCTACCCATGTTACCTCTGTCTGTGTCATGTCTTCTATCTCATTCTATCTCTGTAGTCGATTTTTCTTCATGAATCTATATTCACCTACCTTGACAATAGCTTTTTATCCACCCATGAATTCATTATGGTGTATCTTTCCATCTGGCTTGATATGTCTGCTTTATGTCCCACCAGGTCGTCTTTCTGTCAATCTTGTATTGACTCTTTCTTTTTCTAAGCCATAAAACGAGAAATTATCATTACTTTTACTGTAAGGGGCCTATATATCTCGTTACTATACACTTCACGCCATTGCACTATACAAGACGTAAGCCTACGTCTTCTGCTGAGCTGTGGCAGTGGTACAGTAGTGATGGCTGTCCCTCGGATAGGACATAAAATGGAGGTCTCGTGTATGAGAGAGTAACAACTCATGCACGTAAAAGAACCCGCTTCATTCATTCATCGCAAAGAGCAGGGTGTTTAACCCGGTGAAGTGGTCCCACCTCACATCCAACTGGACCCCATGGAAGACCAGCTTAACATAGCTGAATATGGGCTATCCAGCCATCTTCACAGATGGAAAATGAACAAACAAACAAACAAGTTGTGCGTGCATGTAGTAGTTGTATTATACATTGATACCTTTTCCTTCACACTAGTTTACCATGCATGTAGAGAGTGCATGAGTTAAGAAAAAAAAAAATACATGCTGATAATTGCTAACTAGAGCCTACTTAAAAAAAAAAAAAAAAAAAAAAAAAAAAAAAACTCAAGTGAGCTATTGCGATCGCTCTTCGTCCGGGGTCCGTCGTACGTCGTCCATCGTGCGTAAACCTTTTACATTTTCATCTTCTTCTTGAGAACACCATGACCGATTTTCACCAAACTCGGCAGGTAGCATCCCTAGGTTAAGGGGGGATAGGATCTCAGTTTGTTCAAATGGGCACCATGCCCCAGCTGGGGGCCCCAGAGGAGTCCACCCCTCACCCCAAATTACGGAATCTTAAAAAATCTTCTTCTCTAAAACCAGAAGTGACAGAGCGTAGTTAATACTATGAGTTGGTACATTGGTGACTGTAGTTTCAAGTTTGTTCATGGTGGAATCAAGGGTGCCCCCCCCCCCCCCCGGGACCCAGGGGAGGGAGGTTGTATATTGTATATTTTATTTAAATTTTTTAAAAATTAAATTTTTTAAATTGTATATTTTCATCTTTTTCTTGAAAATGCCATGATGAATTTTCACCAAACTTGGCAGGTAGCAACCCTAGGGGGATAGCATCGCATTCCCATCATATGGGCACCATATCCCCCTCCCATTATTATAGAATATTTACAATTCTTCTCTAGAACCAGAAGTGATAAAGCAAAGTTACTTCGAGTTTGTACATTGGTGACTGTAATTCCCAGTGTTTAATTGCAGATTTCTCTCCCCCCCCCCCCCTAAATTTCCATCTTCTTGCTGAAGACAACATAATGGATTTTCACCAAACTTGGCAAGCAGCATTCCTAGGGAATAATGATCTCAAAGTGGGGCAACATGCTTTCCTTGGGGGCCCAAGGGGTCCAAACCTCCTAAATCAATGAATATTCAATAATGTTGTCTAGAATCAAAAGTGATAGGGCTTTTTGTAAGTCTTTTTTTTTCTCTTCCAAACTGCATAGCCCAACATTCTGTGAAGTACAGTGTACTTGGCAGATATTTTTACCAGTGTGATGGAATATGCAAATGGGCACCATGCCGATAGCTCTCAAAGCTACCCCCCACCACAAGTTTCCAATGTTCTCAGGTAAGAGTCTGCTGGAGTGCATGGAAGGTGAACTTGCGATACTCGGGTGAGCGCGAGACACCCGGGTCTCTTGTTTTTCTATAGGCTTCCTGGACCTTATCAGAATACAAAGCTCATGTACGTTTTGAAAGTCCCCTTTCCTTGCACTGTCATCATTCATTCTTTGCGTTCTATTACCGTTATAACACAAATGACAATACACGTGCAAAAATGAGTTGATTTCACTGGAAGACATGTTCCCTTATCACAAGAGAGGGGCCCTCGATATAAAGCCATATTTTCTGATAGGATCTGGGCACCGTTTCATGAAAGTTGTGGTCCCTATCAAGAGTCTCTGACAATTACCATAGTAACGGCATTCGTTGTAGGTCCATGTTATATAGGTCCATGGTAACAAGTCAGTGATAAGAGCTTCTCAGTAATCGAAAACCAGGATTTTACTGAAATTATCAGAGACTAACAACTTGTCAGAGCTGACAACTCTCATGAAACGATGCCCTGATCTGTCCTGGTGTATAATTACAGCTAATTATCTATACATTGTACAAGTGTGATTGTGCTAGTTTTCATATTAAATGTTAACTGATGGAGATGAGGATTGGGCTTTTAACTTTCTGCGAGATACCGAGAAATAATACAGAGCATACCATTCTAAGAGGAATTCGAAGTTTATGTGATGAAAATTGATTTTGGAATGACCGAGACACCCAAAAACAAAGAAGACAAATCGATCCTCAAAAGGTGGGTCCCACCTATTTTTAGGGTTGCTTTGTTTTATCTCAG
The DNA here is from genome assembly GCF_964275005.1 of Diadema setosum. Lineage (NCBI taxonomy): Eukaryota > Metazoa > Echinodermata > Echinoidea > Diadematoida > Diadematidae > Diadema > Diadema setosum. The sequence continues at coordinate 24,407,626 of NC_092689.1, read as the reverse complement.
CCATTTCAAAACCAATTTTCATCAAATGAACGTTGAATCTCTCTTTGAATTACATTCATATTTCATAAGAAGTTTCTCATTATCGTTCACACACACACACACACATAAAAATAGTGGAAATATGTAGGGGAAGGGGGGGGGGATTGCTCTGGGAGGGAATTGTCCTTACTTTTGGGTAATTATCCGCGTGGTAGTTATCCGGAGGGTGGTTTCCAGTGGGTAGTTGTCTGAGAATTCTTTTGCGCAAGCTTATGGTGATCATCCACTCCTCAAGGGACATCTACCATCCAAGTTTAGTCACAAACGGACCTATGGATAAAAAGTTATGACCCAATATAGAAACGCGCCATTAAAACTTAACATTGGGCTCTAAAAGTTTGTTGACCCATGCTTGTGACCATTGACCTTGTGGTGACCATCCACTCCCCAAGGGACATCTACCATCCAAGTTTGGTCACAAATGGAGTTATGGATCAAAAGTTATGACCCATAATAGAAACGCGCCATAAAAACTTAACATTGGGCCCTAAAGTTTATTGACCCCTGACTGTGAGCTTTGACCTTGAGGTGACCTTCATATATGGTAAAATGTGAGACTTTGTATGACCCCTCTTCCCTCGAATTTTGATTACAATCGAAGCCTAGAGTAAAGAGTTATTGAAGTTTTTGTACCGTTACGGACAGACGACGGACGGACGGACGACGGACGGACAGACGCCGCAGGCGATCCCTTATACGATCTCCCCTCACCTCCGGTGGGCTCGATAAAAACGGCAATTTTCTCAGTGTAAATGTTCAAGCATTCACCATGTATACCTACCTTTTCTGCTATGTACTACTTTGCTGTGTTGTATATACTATATATATATATATATATATATATATATATATATATATATATGAAGAGTTTGTTTGCAAAAACCGATAAGACTATTTTTGAAGATTTTGAAGTACGGTCTTTGTCATAAAGTACAAAATGATACCTTTTAAATGACATATTGGTCACTATACATAAAGGTATATTTTTTAAGTTATGGTCAAAAGAAGCAAAAATTTTCTTATTATTCTCTTTATTTTTCTTGACCTTTAATCGCAAATATCTCCATTTGACAAATATGGACTTATCGGTTTTTGCAAACAAACTCTCTCTCTCTCTCTCTCTCTCTCTCTCTATATATATATATATATATATATATATATACCGGGTGTCCCCCCAAAAAAGCGGAACGGTGGATTTTCAGTACCTTGCGTTTTAAAAGTGATATAGTTTTTGACATCATTAGAAAGAACATGTTCCGCAGAAGACAATGATACCAAAATCATTAAATTTGGTTCAGCACTTTTTATTCTACGCCAGTTTCTGTAAATACAGTCATTTTCAAATTTCGCCGGATTTTTTCGACTTATGAGATAATAATTTGAGCGCGACACGCGATCCATACGGTGAATACAATGTATTGTGTAAGCTCGGTGATCCATGTCAACAAACGATATTATACAAATGATGCACAGGATAGAGTGCGTTAGTGAAGGTGCGGCGCGCTCGAGAGTATTGACAATGGTGCGACATGCACGAGGCGCAGCCGAGTGCATGTTTGCAACCGTTGTCAATACTCGAGAGTGCGCCGCACCTTCACTAACGCCACGAAATAATCCTGTGCATCATTTGTTTTATAAAATGGGTCGAAAACTAACAGCATTATTCTCGTACCTTTGTGGGTCAATACCAGTCAGCTACATGTAGCACTCGCTCAAAAGTCAAGATGTCCGAAGATGTTCGTCCCAAACATTTACGCACGTCGCACTCGGAAATCCCGCACGTAAGTACTGTACGTACGTATAAGAGTATACGTACGCCACGTGTTATGCACAAGAAAGGCCGCCGGCTGTTGTGGCAGCCCGAACTAGAAGTTGTTTACAGGATTGACAGCGCGTATAGTATACAAATATTCAATGTTTATGAGTGCGACGGTTCCGAATATTACATGAGCGTGCAAGTTTAACCGTTCTATTCAACGACGCGAAGCGGAGTTGAATAGAACGGTTAAACTTGTACCGAATGTAATATTCGGTATCGTCGCACGAATGATAAACATTGAATATTTGTTTTATACAACACATGATATCGAAATATTTAGGCATGGCCTACAGTTTGGACCACAAATAGATATGTTTTAACCCTAAATAGGTAGATCGAGAACTACGTATGCGAAAGCCTACGCCTAACGTTAGGCCAACTAGCGTACTGCCACTGGCTCGATCTCTGGTAGGCCCCCTAGTTAGGTCTTGAAAAAGGTCTAACTAAACCCTATATAGCTAGGTCTAGAGAGTTTGCTTACCTCTATTTAAAGCATACTGTATTTGATCACTTTCTTAGTATTTGCTGCTGCATTTCACTCATGATTAGCAATGCGCTGAGATCCTCATCAGAGACGAGAACAAAGCTCGGGTGAAAAGAGGTAGGTCTACGTAGCCATGATAACGTGGTGGCATGGCCGTGCGACGTGCGTAGGTGACCGGTGGTGGTATGGTACACATAAACGGTTGTTGCGTGCTGGCGCAGCATCAATGCCAGCTAGCTGTACGATACACAAGTTCAGTGTGTCCTAGGGTCTATTGCACTGCCGGCTCGCTTGTACCGTTCAATAGTCGACTATTGCACTGCCATTGAGTGTGAGCGTTGGATAGCCGATTCCTCTGAATGTCATGTGACCAGCATTTATCCAATCAGATGGCAAGATTCCATACATGTGTTGTATAATAGCGCGTGACGCACTTGTAACAACTGATTGAGTGCGCACTGCTAGTGTAAACATTGTGACGTACGTCGACTACAGGCCGTGCATTTACTAAGAAATTAATGCACGCACACGTGACTCATTTCAGCGCTTCCAATTGGCTACATTCTTGAACCCATTTTATAATAAGAAATTAATACAAGCACACGTGACTCATTTCAGCGTTTCCAATTGGCTACATTCTTGAACCCATTTTATAAACAGCTTTCACAATGAGCGCAGGCCAGGAAAAAACAGTATGTGTGTGTGTGTGTGTCTGTGTGTGTGTGCGCGCCCAATGTGAAAGCTGTATCTTTTGTTGACATGGATCAACGAGCTTACAAGAACGCTCGTCGCACCCAAATTATCATCTCATAATCCGGCGAAATTTGAAAATAACTGCATTTACAGAAATTGGCGTAGAATAAAAAGTACTGAACCAAATTAATGATTTTGGTATCATTGTCTTCTGCGGAAGATGCTCCTTCTAATGACGTCAAAAAATATACATGTATAACTTTTAGAACGCAAGGTACTGAAAAATCCACCGTTCCGTTTTTTGGGGACACCCGGTATAATATTGATTCGCCTTACACAAATCAATTTGCTATCCCTTTAGCCACTACACTGTACTTTCAAAACTCTTGTCCACCATTTACTTTACAGGATTTGGAAGAAAAGAACGCCCTCAACTGGACTGATGATTGTATCTGCAGCTGCCATGTTCTGTCGTGAAATAACTATGTTTGGATTCTACCCGTTCTACGTCGACTCACGTAATCGAACACTGTCATACCATTACTACGACAACTTTATGATGAACTACACAACGAACGCTCATAAGATGCCTTGGGAATTTAAGCTATTTGTAGACTTGGAAAAAATAGGTGCCTTACGACTCCAACAGGATGTTTGTGATCCGAGCAGCTTACACTGAACTATGCCTGTCGTATGTACATTCGTATTCACTAACCTACTAGTTCTGCCTATTGCTGTCGGTGTGACTGTTCATTGAGAACATTAACCAGTAATAGCATAGTGCAATGTTTCTCCAATAACACATTACAGCTGTACATTATTTTTGTAAATAAAGAAATGTTAGCTTTATGCTAAATTTCAAAATTTAGGCAAAAGGAGAGTGGCGAGTCCCGTTGCTACTGAAGAAGAATGAAATCCTTCATACGGCATTGGGTATAATGCATTATATTACACACACAGTAGTATTTTATATGGCCCAATTCGTGACCCAATAGCTGCTTGGGAAGTTGACCAATTTTCGCACAATGAAACAGAAACTAAAGTGAACCCCTGTGTTGTCTCATGTATAAGGCAACAATTCCATGGATACATGAAGACTAATCGCACTTGAAGATACAGATCTTATTTGATAGTCCAACACTCTGTCAAATGTCAAACTAGAAAAAATGAGTGACACTGTATGAACCTAACATAATAGATAATATATCCAAATGTAAATATACAATATCTCCTCTTCAAAATTCGTTAAAAAAAGGTGTAAACTCCCTGCCACTTTCGCAGCTGAGACTGACTTGTTCTCGAATTAGTAGTTCGTTGTCCGTTAGTATACTTTTATAATTGTGTCTTCCACCTTGCATGGCAATTGTCTTTCATTTAGTGAGGAACTCGAAAAAACACGGACACACAGCAAATTGATACTAGCAAACGTATATACGAGCTGCGGTGCAGGTGTGTTAGCATATGTACATTTGTATTCATTCATATCTATGTTTGTACTTGTTTCACAGCGAGAGTGGGGAAATGTTTTCTCTCTGTCAGTGAGAGGACCGTTCGGTGTTCGAACGAGAAAAACAGAAAGAAAAACACGGGCAGTCAGCAGATTGAAACTACAACGTATATAGCATTAAGAGCTGTGGTGCCGGTGTGTATACCATGCATGTACATTATTTTGTGTTCATCCTTTTATACATTAAGAGGTCGTACGTGTTTTACACTAAACAGTGGGCGAATCTTTCCCCTTTATAGATAAGTCAGAGGCCCGTAACTAGGAGGGTTCAGGGTTTGAAAGAGCCCCCCGCCAGAATGACGAGAAGGCTCCGCTTAACAAATTAAAACTAAAGAAAAAACACACACGAAAAGCTACAATTTTCTTCTCAAAGCTCCGAATTCAACAGGTAAGAGTAATTTCTTCGATACCTAATAAAAAAAAAAAATCAACAGGTTGCCCCCCCCCCCCTCCTACTCCCACTTGGTCGGGTCGTGTGGTCGAGTCTGACTCGAGAGTATCAGAGTGAATGGCCGAGTGTGATTATCTGAGAGCAAGTGTTATTGAAACTCGACCATGGTCTAGATAGAAGAAAACTTTCAAACCCCCATTATCTTTAGACTCGGATAGTAGATTTTAAAATAATTTGAACAGAAAATGAGAAAACCACGCATTCTAGAATTAAATAAGTCTTTTTCTTTTATTAGCTAAATTGTTCATCCACGTATCTGTCACCTTTTCATTCACTGTTGCTTACTTTGCCATTGCCGGTGAGCGCTATTCACCTCTAGTTAGCAAAGCACAAACCATTGTCGGTCGTATAAAGTAGAGTTTTGTAGTCTGCACCAAAGCATCTCTTTCACGGTCTTTGCCAGTCCCAATCCACTGTAGCTGCTGCGGAGCAGCTATCATGGGACACTGCCAGTGGTGCAGGAGTACAAGTAGTCTTTTTTTTTTTTTTTTTTTTTTTTTTTTTTTAAACGACTGTCAAGGGTTTGTGCCTGCAAACTCATCAACCTGCACAGATTTAGTTCACAGTGGAGATGCATACTCGGAACAAGAGACATAGTGGAAGACTAAGCAAGTCACTTTTTTAATAAACCCTTATCCCCCCCCCCCTTTTTTGTTTAATTGAAAATGCCCATGCATGTATAATATTCCACCAATAGTGTGCACCAGAGCATAAAAATGCAAAGGCCCCCCTCATGTGGGAGGGGATACCCCCTCTCCCCGTTGGGTGGCTGTGCTCAGATAGATATAAAAGTTTCAGCATGACTTGGTTAGTGTATATGAATACATGTACAATGTATATCATGCTATAATTTCAAAATTATTTTGTTTGGGGCTTTTCTTAACGTAAATAAATAACCAACACAATCATCTTACTTTGGGGACAGAAATTTTGCCCCCAAAAGTGTGCATAAGATTGTTGAATTTCAATTCCACAGATGCAAAACCTCCCCGCTTGGTCAGTGGGTCCTCAGTGTTCCTCCAACTATGAATATATTAGTTCTCCCCCCCCCCCCCCCACCAAAAAAAAAAAAAAAAAAAAAAAATCGATGATGCTGATAGAGCGAGTTAGGAGGATAGAAGGAGATAATACTTTTCTTCATGGTTGATACTGTCAAACCGAAAGTGTTCGTGTACGTTAAGAAATAAAGCCCTCAAAGACCGTATAGCACGCTCGGTCATTTCACGTCCTCAGAGAGGTGCACCATATCCAGTATTGACCCCCCCCCCCCCCCCCCTTCAAAATTCTAGTTACGGGCCATGTACCTTACAGGGGAAACCGCTACTTGACATATTGCTCGAACGTACTGTATATATATATATATATATATATATATATATATATATATATATATGTATGTATATATATATATATTTTTTTTTTTTTTCAGAGCGATTGTTTATACATGTACATACCTTTAGCACGTTTTATTAAATCAGAGTCAACAAACTACGTTGTACAATATTCCTGTTTGTTCATATATTTGTTCTTCCTCTCTGGTCGGCGCGTTACCAAATAGACCAAAAAAAAAAAAAAAAGTACTGCAATGTATATTAAAGGACAAGTCCACTTTCATAGACATGTGGATCGAATGAAGGCAACAATATTAGTAGAACACATCAGTGAAAGTTTGGGGGAAATCGGACAATACGTTCAAAAGTTATGAATTTTTTAAGTATCTACGCAGTCACTGCTGGATGAGAAGACTACCAAAGTGTATGATGTCACATGCGTACAACGATATAAGGAAAATAAAAACAGAATTTCACAAAACTACTTTTTGAATAGAGTGCACATTTCTTCGACTTGTTACTGACGTATGTTGAGGGTAACATTTTTCCCCTTGCCTTCTGAGAGAAGTCGAGTGTTCATTTGTTACGCGAGAAAAATAAGAATTTATTGAATTTGCTTTATACTTTCTTTATGTTGTTGTACACATGTGACATCACAAGCTATAGCAGTCTTCTCATCCAGTCGTGACTGGGCAGAAACTTCAAAAATTCATAACTATTGAACGTATTGTCCAATTTTCCTCCAACTCTCACTGATGTGTTCCACTAAAATTGCTGCATTCACAAAACCCACATGTCTAAGAAGGTGAACTTGTCCTTTAAAGATCCGAACTGAACTCTTTCTGCAAATCGCTTAGCCGACTATTGATAGAACTGTATAGTATGACAGAGAACAAATACGCTGATTTTTGTCATGAAACTGACAGTAAACTCTTGCTTCTGTTTTTTCTACAAAAATGGAAGAAATCACAAAATATATGTATGATCTATATTTACACTCAGCAAAAAAAGAAAGTAAACACTTTTTCGAATTCATAATTTTCATGGAAGATTTTGATGACAATCAATATATTTTAAAAATGCACCATATTAAAGGTAATATAATTGGCTATTAATCTAGTAGGTAAACATATAAGGAAACTATACGCATGAATGAACACAATTGTTTATGTCCTCCAAGGCATAGGAATAAAAATTTCAAAAATCGACATATTGTCTTTAATTTGCAAATGCCCTTGGAGATAACGATGAAAACAAAAGACCAGTTTGACACAATGAGAGCCATGCATGAAATAGAAAAAAGTTTTTATCTCTTTATAACCTTAAACAAAGTCAAAATGGGAAACTGAAGGGGGAAAATGAGAACTTTCTGTCAACTTAAACTTTACGTGACATAGGGAGTAACGGCAAAAAGAAGATTAAATGAACAGAATATCTTTATTTATTTCATTTATTCAATAACGGTAAGTTAAGAATTCATGAGACAAATTAAAAAACCAAATGTAATTACAATTTTCCTAATTTGAGAAATCAATTCAAAATCCTACCATTTTTGTTAGTACACACGTATTGCCTTTTATCTCATTTCATTTGAATTTGGATTGTAAGAAAATTCTTCATTTTTCTCAGTTATTTTTAGTCTTTATTGATCTTTTGGGCTTCAAAGATATACAGATCATAAGTATATTTTTGCAATTGAATTCATGCTTTTATTGTCTTAAATTTGTCTTTTGTTCTTATTGTTATACATGGAATAGTATTTATGAATGATAACCTGTTCATTTTTGCAATTTTCACTTTTGTGTCTTGGAAGAGAAAAACAAAAGTGTTCACTCATGGGTAAAGTTTCCTCTCTCTCTCTCTTTTTTTTTTTTTTTTTTTTTTTTTTACTTACCAAGTTGATATCCAATCAAATTACCTTTCATGTATTATATAATACATTAACATTTAGCCAAAAATTCTATGAGAAATATCAACTTGAAAAGTGTTTACTTTCTTTCTTTCTTTCTTTTTTTTTGCCGAGTGTATTTACATAAGCTCTTGTGACTGATGTATGCCATCACAATGACCTTAATCCATCTCTCAATTCGTGATTACGTGTATATTAATTTGCAAATCTACCGTGTGTAAAGTAAATCTCTCAATGAAGATTTTTTTTTTTTCTTTCGGAAGTCGATGTACGCGGGAATGGATAAAATCTGAGGGAGAACTGTTGATAGACGTTGCATGTCAACTTTACGGCAGAATGAGGTTTACAGCAGAACTATGAATTTGAACACATGCCATGGACACAGAAGTGAAATATCAAACACGGCACATTCTTTACCTTTGTTTAACCTAGTGAATGACTTTTTCAAAGCATCAAAATGTAGTGTCATTGTACAATTACAACCTTTTCACTGTCATACACGTTTGAAACACAACCGCCATGCAATGTACGGTACTCCATATTTCAATCAGCATGCAAATCGTTGTAAATTATAACAGGCTTATGTGCAATCGAAGAAAAAAAAAAGGGGAAAAAACCAAGGCAAACATGACCTTTGGTATGTACTTGATGTAAAATCAAATTTCACGCGTAAAATAATTCAGCTACATTTTTTTTTTTGAAGAGAAAGAAAACAAAACCACTAGACAACACGACATCATTAAACACATTGACACATTGAGTGGCAACACTTCTTATTGAATTCCTCATTACAGAGTATACACATACATACATTATAGTGTACATAAAATAATTATATCATTATATATATATATATATATATATATATATATATATATATATATATATATATATATATATATATATATATACATACAGGGTGGCCCAAAAACACCTATGATCTTTAATTGAAAAAATATTGTCGCAAATATGTCATTATTTTGCGTATTATTGGAAAGGCCGTTGTTTTTTTTTTGTCCAATAGAATGACACCAAGTTCTTTATTTTTGGTTAATGCGTTATGATTTTAGGACCATTTTTGTCAACCCTTGCAATTTCAAAATATTATCATTTTGCACTCTCAGAGATACCGAAGCCAGCGACAATTCGGCTTGTCGTAGAACCAGTAGCGTTCACAATGTGTGGAATGTGGGGCGGACGTCTGCCTCACATTCCACGCACTGTGAACGCTACTGGTTCTATGATAAGCCGAATTGTCGCTGGTTTCGGTATCGCTGAGAGTGCAAAATGATCACATTTTGAAAATTGCAAGAGTTGACAAAAATGGTCCTAAAATCATAACGCATTAACCAAAATTAAAGAACTTGGTGTCATTCTATTGGACAAAGAATGGCCTTGCCAATAGTATGCAAAATAATGATATACATGTATTTGCAACAATATTGCTGAAATTAAAGATCTTAGGTGTTCCGTTCTTTTTGGGCCACCCTGTATATAGTGTGTGTATAGATCTATACATTTGTATTCTTTATCTGGGTATGTGTTTGTTTGTTGTATGCCATTTTCTTCTCTGTTGTCATGCTTGAACATGTATGTATATATCTCTGTTTTCATTTTTTGAAGCACCATGAGCACTGAAAGGTGGACCTGTGCGCTCTACAAGTAGCCACTATTATTTGTTTTTATGTAAATACATATTTATACTATATATATATATATATATATATATATATACTGTATATATATATATATATATATATATATATATATATGTACTATAGTAATTCATTCCCTTTGTATTCTATTTCAGAAAATATAAAGGGACATCCACAAAAATTCTTTTTTTTTTCTGAAAACGATGCTTTCCATTAGCTTGATACTGACAAGTTAAGGGTAGTAATTATTCCCCCTGCTTTCTGAAAGCAGTTAGTAAAGTGCTCTTTCATTGTGCTACAAAAGTGAAAGCATGTTGAATTTTCTTTATACTTTCTTTATTCATGCTGTCCACACATGTCATAAACTCAAGTACTTAGTAGTCTCCTCATCTGACGGTTCCAATATCAAAACTTTACAAATTCATAACATTTGCACCAATTTTCCTCAAACTTTAACTGATGTGTTCTACATGTACTAATGTTGCTGCTTTCACTCAATCCACATTTCTCTTTGGGTTTTGGTTTCTTTTAATTTCACGCATGACATCTGTTAAATTTTAGTCAATTTCATCAAGTCAACCTACACACAGAGTGGTCTTTTCCGTTACTTTGGGATTAGCACTTGAAAATACACAAATCCTCTTCTCTTCTGTGAGCTTTTAACAAAATTCACATGATTTGTTACTAAGTGGACATCTTAAAACAGGAAAACAAAGACAAACAAAAAAGAACAATAGATACAAATAGCCCAACCTGTCTTCATTGATACTTTATCTCACTGTGACTGCTGCAAACACATGGTAGTCATAAAGTTCAACTACAACCAGGTGGGAATTGAAAGAAGTACTTAGTAGTTTCTACTGCTGCTCTTTGCCACTGATGCTGGTGCTGGATCCAACATTTTTAACTTTTTTAAAGAGATAACATGTCAATGGAGGATCCATAGGAAAATGTATGATGCTAGCAAAGGATGAGAAAACAGCATTTTTTTAGGCTATGGCTTACTCTGAAAATGTTCTGTCAAACATGTGATAAGAGGAGGAATAATACTATCTAGAACACAGAGACCACGACCAGTGCACCTTAGCCCTATATTATCAAGTTCCACCAAACCTGTTTGCACTGCTTCTCTGACAAACTCATTCAAGCCAAAGACTTCCATTAAAGTCCCTCCAGGCAGGAATTGTTGCCAAGTGAGATTGGAGATACCTGAAGGTGTGCGTAATGCCATGAGAAGGAACTCTTGCAGGATATGAAAGTTTGACTGAACAACTGCTCTTCTTGTCCCATGCCCATACTTCTTTACCTCTTGCATCCATGTCTGGGGCTCCAAAGTCTGAATCCTTGCTTCTCTTTGCCATGATGTAGGGACTGTTTGGGAAACTGGTTTCATTTTTGCTCTACCACTGGTTAGGTTTTGTGATGACTCACTCACTTTGGGGTGCCTAATATTTTCTGTGACTGGGCAGAAACGTCCATGGGCCCCAGGGCCTACCCCAATGTACTGTTTACCAGCCCAGTAAGCCTTGTTGTGCACACTTTCAGCTTGAATTCCTCTAGCAAAGTTTGACACCTCGTACCTGTGAAAACCACGATGTAATACTGCATCCACAGCTGCTTCATACATGTCAGCCAGAGTGTCTTCATCAGGCATGGATATCACACCCTCCTTATTCAACCTGTATAGGGCCGTACCAGGCTCCAGTGTCAGCTGATAAAGAGACAAATGGTCATCACAAATTCTCAGAATTTGATGTAGTTCTGTCAACCAAGCATGCAGACTCTGTCCTGGTCGACCAAAAATGACATCCAGGCTGACATGCCCTGGGTACACTGCCTTAGCCCTGTCTACACATGCCAGGGACTGTTCAACTGTGTGATCACGGCCAAGAAGCTTGAGGTCAGCATTATTGATGGCTTGGATGCCGAGTGAAAGTCTGTTAATGCCTGTGGAAATGAAAGAAGGAACAATTCAATCTCTTCCACCAAATTACTTAAAAAAAACAACAACAACAAAACGTATCAGGGGAAACTCGGTATAACGAACACTGCTATAACGAGATATTGGTTATAGCGAAGAAATTTTCTCGGTCCCAAATTTCCTTCCACACAAGTCTATGTAAAATGCTACTCTTATAGCGAGATCGGCTATAACGAAATAACTGCTATAACGAGATAAATTTTGTGACTTCCAAACAAAGAAAAACATAGTGAATCAAACCTGCTATAGCGAGGTAAAGCAAAATGCCTTCGGTAAAGCTTTACTTCGCCTGTGCTATCATCTTCCGAGATTGTAAAGCTTGATGCGCCAAAAACTGTCTTGTATACACATAATCATTTTCTTCAGTGCACTCCAGCTAGCACTGCATGTTGTACGTGTGAAGTGTGTGTGTGCACGCACACTGATACATGCAGAAAATGTGGTGGGACGGCCATATGTATACATGACATCATCATGACGTTTAGCAGGTGTGAGACAATCTGATGCTGTGATTGGCCTTCTACTTAGGGAATTCCCCGTCTTCACACACAGGCAGTCATAATGTACATACAGAATGTGTCACATACACACACAGCATTGTGCAGACCATATTCAAGCTTTCCACACAACACACACCCATACGATAACCACATACCAATCCACAGACGATCTTGATACAATCGCAAGCTATATAAATTTACAAATTCAAACATCTACAATTAATAAGAAACACATTCTTGATATTGGATTTCCTTGACGAAAAACATCTTCTTACCCATAAAGGTGAGTAATTTCCTCACACACAATATCAAGTTATCAGTATTGATTGAAATATGATGGGTAGTCCCACATGTGCAAATTAATGTCTTTATTTTATGCCTTTTTTTATGCCTACTGATATAACGAGATATCGGCTATAACGAGGAAAATGACTCGGTCCCGACCATCTCGTTATATCGAGTTTCCACTGTACACACATTCCAATACAGCAAATACTTTGAATTTTTCAGTGGCTTTATACACTGACCTAAAATGTGATCTGCATTGCTCTTCAACCAAAATAATTGATCAGAGGACAATGTGATTAGGATTGTTTGTACACATAAGAAAACCACCATTAAGGAAAAAAAAAAAAGAAAAGGAATAAATGATCAAAATTAATTTTGGACGTATGGTATAAAAGAACATAATAAAGAAGTTTTCCCAGGGACTCTTTGCTTTTACCTTTGATTATGTCCTACTAATCTATATTTTTGGATGGCATAGGTATGTGATGTACATTTCCTGTGTTCAATTTTAGAAATTACAGTGTAACTGGAGGCAACATCACTTGGGAAACCCCAGTTGTAAACTGACCTATTGCCTTGAAGTCTAAAAGCTTCTGTGCATCCAGCGCTGTTGGGTTAGCTTCCATTGATATTTCAGTTCCTTCAGACATGATGCCAAACTGGTTTGCTGTTTCAATCACTGCACCAAGGACATCTGGCCGTGCCAGGTTGGGAGTCCCACCACCAAAGAAGATGGAGGTAACCCTCTTGATGCCGCTAATACCCAAAAGGGTCTTCAACTCTGTGACAAGGCAATGCTTCATCCTCTCCTGGTCGATTCTGGGCACAACATACTTGTTAAAATTACAGTATGTACAGTGTCTCTGGCAGTACGGCCAGTGAACATACACGGAGGCTTCCTCCCACCAGGGCAGATCAAAATTTTCTTCAGCTTTGCTGCCATGCTGGTGTTGACCCGATGCCAGCAAGCGAACAAATGCCTTAAGTGATGTTTCTCGATGACATAAATATGATGGTCTCACTGCCCTCCCAGTAATGTTGGCTGATATTCTCTTTAAGAGCATCATCTCTCGCACAATGTCTTTGTGGTTGCAAGAACATACTTCATAGACTTACCACCTGAGTAGAAGAAGGTGAAAAACAAAAGAAATCAGCACTTGGCATGCATGTTTTGATAGTGAGACAGTATCATTAAATTTGTGACAGCATCACAGTGTGCTGCATAACTTTTCATACAGTCATATTTTTCCCTTGCTTAGAAGCCCCCCCCCCCAAAAAAAAAAAACAACAACAAAAACAAACAAAACAAAACAAAACAAAAAATGCCTCAGACTATCAACATGAGGAAAAACAAATTAACTGACACTCTTCACTAACTGTACAAAAATGTCTTTCCTACATCCAAATAGCATGCAGAAATCAATGATAAAGTTACGATTCTCAGACTAATGTTAATGGGACTGTACCGTACTGGTTGAGGTGGGAATTCATGTTTTGAACATTCTTAAGTGAGATAATGTGAAACCTCTTATGAAATGTATGATGGAGCACGTAATTTTAAGAAGGATTCAACGTGTATTTGATGAAAATTGGTTTTCAAATGGCTGAGATATCCAAGAAAGTAATAATAATAAAAGGCGACAGGCCACGCCTTTTATTAGGATCTCTTTGTTTCACCTTGTTTTTTGATATCTCAGCCATTCCAAAACCGATTTTCATCAATTAAACTTTTGATACCCTTTAGAATTGCATGCTCTTTGACATCTCATAGAGTGGTTTCTGAATATCTCGAAAAACGTTAAAAGCTAAATCCTCACCTCGACAAGAACTGTACACACCCTTTATTAGAGGAGGATAACAAAAGCCAGCGAGGAGACGAAGTCTGCAGAAAGGTCATGAATATCTGTCTACTGACCAGTAGACAGATTCAAATATCGTATATCCAACACTGCAATAGCATGGCCTATGCTCCTGTTCATGTACAGTACATATTGTAAATAGTTTCCTTTGATACTTCACTTGTACTGGCATGGTGATGGGGTACAATCAACAGACAGTTTTTGTAAATGTATAAAATTAGATCTTTTTTTTTTAATGGTGAACGTATCATTACTTCGATTCTCGTCTACCGCACAGATTGCATAGACTTACATCTTCAAAATGCTTATATCTTCACCAACCATCACAAAATCTCCACTCATATCTAACTCATAAATTTTACAGATGCCTTGGATCAAACATTAGGGGGTTGTGATTTTTCATAATTATGTACATGATACATGGGCCCAAAACTTTGGAACCTTCAAATATCTCTACAAAAAGAACCTAAAAAAACCCAGGCCAAAACCCATCTTTTAATCATTTGCAATGACAATTATTATTGTTCACATGATAGAATACAAGTGCAGACTATAACTTATTGCTTGTTTGCTTCTAAATAGGTCTAGTGTTCTACAATGTGTATGTATTATGATTAAACATAGACTACTGGTATTCATTGTTTTCACAGTGCCATGAGCATGATAGCGATGAGTATTTTTGAAGACAGTAATATGAGTGCTTTAATATTGTACGAGTCCAATATTGAATGGGCCCTGAAAGTGAAACCATGCGCTGTGCACTGTAACCCTGTTTCGATAACCCAGTCCTTGTGGAAGGTCTGAAAAGGGAAGACCGTATCTCTAACGTTAATTGAGTTGGGCACTTCTTGTGGGCTTTTGATTGGGGGGGGGGGGGGCTACAGTGGCTACTACAAAGTCAAAGGTATACCTTGAAGGCTACCTTGAAGGTAGACAGAAAGATCCGTCTGTCCGGAGGACTCTTGTTATATTTTGCCATTAACGCTGTCCTCCGCGGAGGGGATCCGTGAAGCCAGACGCAGTCTCCGCGGAACATTCCCCGACGGACAGATACAGACCGATCTTTCGGTCAACCTTGAAGGCTGCAAAGTCAAAGGTATATCCTATACAAAGTCAAAGGTATATATATGTAGAATTGGTTACTGTAGGCCTATCCACAGTTAGACATTTTATAGAGTTTTAGAATGATTACAACAGCCAGTAGCTGTACCTGGTACTGTGGTAGATTCCCACTCGTTTCCACGAAAGGTCATGCTCACTTTTGATATTCATGTGGGAAGTGCAGCATGCAGCATGCAGCAGCCCCGATAGTTTCTTTCGAGGGTCGTCCGGCGAGCTGAGAGCAAGGAGAAGAGAACCTCGCGTGAGAGCTCCAGCATCAATATACACATACAGTGTAGGTCCTAATTATAAAACTGTGCAATGTGATCGAGTACGTACCGGTATAGTGTTTACACCTGTAATAATAGAACGGGATCCACCTGTACTCCACGTGTGACCAACGTTGTCCGCGACGCACCAAGGACAGGCAGGCAAATGACATAGCGTACAGAAAACTACGCATTTCGTCATTGTTTGGTTAGCCGTCAATAGATGGCGCGACTCTAATAATCTGCTCAGAGCCTTCTACCAAGCGGAGGTTCTGAATCTGCTCAGCTAGGTGCCGTATAGCGTGCCGGAAACTACACGGCACTGAATCTGCTCAGAGTTGAATTTAATTTAATTACTGAAACTGCACTGGTCTGACACTCGAGACACAGTGAACAGTACCAGCACGTTTATTTTCATATTTCACTTCACATCTGTACATGTACTAAACAAAAGAGAAAAAAATACAAACAAGCAATATTTCTGTTAAGAAGATACAAAATATGACATAAAGTTGGTCATGACAAGAAAGTGTGTCGGCATTTTATTATGTAAGCTACATAAAATACAATAATGTTATTTTCTATAACATGTGAAATATGAAGGAACAGCAAAAGTAAAGCTTGTATATTGCGGATTCCAGGAAAAAAGTAGCAATGTAAATTCATTTTGCAATGGAGTTTTGCAATGGAGGACACAAAGTACTAATAACGAAACTATGGGTATTATGATAGCTAAGATATAAGGTACAAAGGGCAGAAGAAGTAAAAGAGAAACAAAAGGGGAAAAAAGAGAGAAAAGAAAGAGAATAAAGCCGAATGCCCACAGTGCGACCTGCGCCTGCGATCTGGTGAGAGTTGATAGCGCCGCCATAGCCAGATTGCTATCAACTCGAGAAAAAAGAAATGTCATTCGTACCATGGACCTACTACACATGGACTATGAACGGAGGTCTTTCTTTGATCCCATCATCACCACCGCCATATTATGTGCATCTTAATGAGTACATTCAGGTGTCTGGACAATAACGATTGTATGATCATGTATATCGTCACTAACAACATAATCGTTTCCGTCATTTCATTCTTGTTTTGCTGATGTACCCTTTTCAGACAGAACATGTCTTTGAATAAATACATGTACAGATGATGAGGAGCAGCAAAACCCGAGAACATGACAAATTTTGTATCAACAGATGGGTAATTGCTGATTCGCAGATTTTCGCACACGCATAAGACCTTGCCTAATGGCAAGATATACCTGTTCTCTACCATTACCATCCCTTTCCGCTCTGGAATAAGCTGCGGAAAGTGAAATATTGAGATATCACAAATGACAATCATCCTGCCAAAATGTTAGCTTTCTTTTAAAAACTGCCTGCTTCTCCCAAGCGAAATTTGAGGCATGATTTCCTAACATACACCACAACTGCACATTCGCTTTACTTGATTTTTGTGAGTTATTTTCTTCTGCGCATATTGTTTCACATATCTCGAATCTCCGTCTTGTTCTTCTCCCGGCTTGCTGGCGGCGACGATCATGGGATCAAATGGATGGAATGTGTAATTTTCACGAAAAATAGATTGGAATTCCCTTTATATTTTATTTATATTGTTGTCCACACAATAATATTATGATGTCATAACTTCTAGTAGTCTCCTCACCTCCTCAACAGTGACTGATTCAGTCTTATTTACGTCGATGTACGGCAATTTGTCAATCAGTTGCGATAAACACAACTAGACTCAATAATTTCACTTCTTTGAATAATGCTCATATTGATTTGATTTGATCAGTTCTTTAAATTTACTCATCTTCTCAATGGTAGCATTCTCATAATCTCATTCCACCCGACTGTCTGCTCCAACTGCATGCATTTGTGAGCGCTTCCGTAACCGCCGCTTTGAAAACATTCCAAATTTCTTCTGTTGTGAGGTAGGTGTTATCGATTTCTCTGTCTCTGTCTCTAAATTTTGTTGTCTGAACTCTTCCTTCTGCAGTGTCCTCAGATTAAGCTGGGTTTTCTGTAGTCTCATACCGTGTTTCTGGGGCTTCCACTGGTCGGTGGTCTGTGCTTAGCTCAGCGTTTGAAATAGCTCTTGCATCCAGCACTGTAGTCCATAATTCCCTTCTCTTTGATATCATATCTCTCTAGGAAGCAGCCCGCTGATACCACGTTTGGATCTGACTTGATCTGTATTGGAAAAATGTGTTTGTTATCCACATGCTGTATTCAGCGCACGGAGCAAGAATTAGTTTCCCGTTACTTGGTGCTGTTGGCATCACTATATCCTGACTATGTGGCCCAAAGTGTCTCAACCAGTGTTCTTCTACTTCCAACTCTTCCGTTAACATGAATGTGTCCCATGACTAAAGTGAATCTGCTATCTGGCGTGCACTGCGCTGATGATGTCATCCAGCGTATCAAAGAACTCCTCCTTTTCTTCAGTTTAGTCATTGCAAAGTTCATGCTTAGACTTGTTTATTATGCTTTTTACTCTTTAATTTTAATGATTCTCTCCGACTCATACTCTATATTAAAGGACAAGTTCACCTTCATAAACATGTGGGTTGAGTGAATGCAGCAATATTAGTAGAACACATCAGTGAGAGTTTGAGCAAAATCGGACAATCCGTTAAAAAGTTATGAATTTTTGAAGTTTCTGCTCAGTCACGGCTGGATGAAAAGACTACTATAGCTTGTGATGTCACATGAGTACAACGATATAAAAAAAGAATAAAGAAAATTCAACATATTTCCATTTTTCTCGCATAACAAAAGAATACTCGACTTCTCTCTTTCAGAAGGCAGGGGGAATAATATTACCCTCAACATACGTCAGTAGCAGGTAGAAGAAATGTGCACTTTATTCAAAAAGTAAAGTTTTGTGAAATTCTCTTTTTATTTTCCTTATATAGTTGTACGCATGTGACATCATACACTGTAGTAGTCTTCTCTTCCAGCAGTGACTGCGCAGATACTTAGAATATTCGTAACTTTTGAACAGATTGTCCATTTCTCCTCAAACTTCCACTGATGTGTTCTATTAATATTGCTGCATTCTCTCAATCCTTATATATTTGAAGGTGGACTTGTCCTTTAATGACCTACTTTCACTGGCGTAGTCAAGGGGGAAGGGGCGGTGGGGGTGGTCGCCCTCCCCCCCCCCCAAGATTTGGAAGACGGAAAAAGAAAATGAAGTTGCGTGTATAGATGCATGTGAAGCCGCTGCTTTTCAACCTTTTCTAAAGTAAGATTATGATATGTGTATTATTTTGTCAAATATTTGTATAATAAAAGATAATAATTCATATAATATGTGTATTTGTCAAATTTTATGGAAATGGATCAACGCCGAACGATTGCAAATATAATATTTGAGCTCATAGTATTTGAACAATATTATTTTACCGTGTATATCATTTTGACGTTTATTACAACAACAACAACAACAACAAAAATACCGTACCAAGAGGAATATCATGCATGGACATGCAATGTATAAAGGCCTATGTCCTTGCATGAATCTTTTCCTTCTCGCCTTTGATAATTAAGCTTTAATTTGAAAATTTGAAAGCTTGTAAATAAGGGATTTTATCTAGTATCCAAAGTTAGTTGAAGTTCCTATACCCAAAGTTGTTTTTCCCCTCCCTCATCCACCCCCCCCCCCATGAAAAAGAAAAATCTTGTTTTCTGCCACAATACTCGAATACATCCTTCTTCGGTATATATTTTTTTCTTTTAATGACGGTTTATTAAAATATTATTAAAATATTTCGCCTTCCGTGTCCCTCCCCCTCCCCGTTCCTATGATTCACGCAGGGAACTCGTGTGTATGCTTTTTTCTATTTGCTTGCTTAATATACGGTGTTCATGATATTCAATGTAAGAATAAATACAAGAAATTTACTGAAATTATATCATCTTAATATACACATTGTTAATCTACATCAAAATACTGCTACCTCGCTTAAACCAAGGGGACTGTTTCACTGTTTCAAGTCGATAAAACGCGCAGAAACATGCACCAAAGTGAAGCATTAACAACACCAAAATGCAAAAGGTTCTCACTGCGGGGTCCGTGGTGTGTGTGTGTGTGTGGGGGGGGGGGGGGGGACATCCCTACCTTTCCTGGGACGACCAGAAATAGATGCCACCATATATGTATATGTATATATATATATATATATATATATATATATATATATATATATATATATATATATATATATATACATGCATACATAAGTTAGTTAACAAATTTCTTCACTGTCTTCATAATTATATACAGCATGCAAGTTTTATATACAGCATATCCCCCCCCCCAAAAAAAAAGATACACTCGGATTTTCACATTGATAATTCCCCATATTATTAAACTGTCTAAATGCTACTTCGACATCTTAAAATGTAACATCTTAGCTCTATTTTGCAGAAAATCCCATTCAATTTGGTAAAGCGGTCACAGAGAAATGTGGATTGTTGTAAGCATGCAATGAGTCTGATTCTTCCAAGTTTAGCACTAGGATGCTCTGCATATCAATGTGGAACACAATGGACAGAACTTGAAGGGAAGAGATTCCTGACATGCTCAACAAAATTTCTCATTTCTCTTTGACCACTGAAGAAAATCAAATGGGGTTTTCAGTAAGATGTGGGCAGTGAGTTAGTTCATACCCTGAAATTGTATTTGGATTGATTCATTATTTTTAAAGTTATCATTGTGGAAGGTCCCATTGTAATTTTATTTTTGGGACATACGGTATACGCATAGCTTAGGGGATCAATAAAGAAGCTTGCACTATTTTGATCACTTATAAACAGCGAGAACGGATAAAGGGAGCAATGCATGAATCTGGAAACAGAAAAATAAGCATGGGAGAAATAAAAGAAGTTAATCTCTCGACCATGACTGTTGGAAGACAGCCCTCCCGTTATCTTGTATCCTTGATAGCCCTCTGCTCGGAAGGCTTCCCGCCCCCTGTCGTGAGTGCTTACTGTTTAGCCCGGATGATTGCTGTGACTCACTCTTACTTGTAGCTTCCTACACTTAGCCTCCCCTTGTGTCCCAAATAAGTCATCGCAGCCAGAAGGCAAGCTGCAAAACTGTCGAGCGGATTGTCCCGTACACCTTCCGTTTGTTTCGGACAGTTAGTCTTCCACTACATTAATTTTTCTCGCCTTCGTGTTCGTTCGCCATGACAGATGAACGCTGGAGAGCTATCCGGTGACTACAAGGATTGCGTGTATAGCTCTGGAGATTGAGGGCTCTAATGTGATATCATTGGTGCTTTTACTGAACATCAATAAGCTCTGCCCTTCACTCTGTGATTTACATGGACTAAACCTCTCAGGTGGATCAACGTCTCTTTCACCATAGGTAAGCATCTCAAGAAACGATATCCCGTTTCATCGTGACTATCCGAGGCACCAAGAGTGACTGGATTTTATACATCCAAACCTGCGTGTTTTGTTCTGTATCAATTTGTAAAGTCCCTATTATTTCCAATTGCTTCAGGTCAAAACATGACTACATCCAAACGATGCAGTCGCGTCGTCGTATAGAGAGGCACACCACGTGACTCCCGCTCACAGCCCTAACCTATAGAGTCTAATCTGAGGTTAGGTATTCTTTTTTATTTGTTTGCGTTTGAATGTGTGTGGTCTCATAAGAGTCTTGTGAAACCTATATGTCATATGTATATATATGTATGTATGTACATATATATATATATATATATATATATATATATATATATACATATACATATTATACTGTTAGAGAATGGCGCATTGATGCATTCAGCTTGAATTCAACACTACAATCGAATGAAACATTCAATAAGTGGTTACAGCTGGATCACTCTAATAAACATTACGTTGTTATTCCCGCCACAAAGTTCGCTGTATAGTATAATTCGAAATCTATATAAAGTGTTGATGTACGAAATGTGTTCGTACAGTGGTATCAACACATGATTAATCGTTGCATTTATCTTGTTTGAAACGCAATGAATTAAAGCAAACGTGACAAGGTGAAGATTTGCCCTTCCAAATAAAATGTATAATGCATTTTCCTCCTCAAAACCGGCGAAACTAATTATGGGTATATACTTCTGATTCCAGAGGATTCTGTTCATTTGTTTGAATGAAGTAGGGCGATTATATTTCAAGCCATCATTGTTGTTGGTAATATAAGATGTTAATGCGTCATAAGGTTGCATGTGTTGTGGACCAAAAGGTTAAATGGACGTACATTGCCTACACAATAAAAGGGCTTTAGTTGGATAGATTTTCCTTGATCATTCCATCTCCTTCGGTGTCCTCGCTCTACCAAACTTGAATTTGAGTTGTGTGTGTGTGTGTGTGTGTATGTGTGTGTGTGTCAAAAAGATATTGATTTTTTTACAGTCCCCACCCGTGTACATTGTTTTCATACATGCACAAGCACACACACACGCAAAGTTATATATGTAATATATATATATATATATATACTCAGCAAAAAAAAAAATAATAATAATGAACACTTCTTCCAGTACATATTTTTCATTAAAAATTTTGATAGAAATCGTTGTGTCATATACCATAGTAAAGTTTATTCAATTGGCAATCAACCCGGTAGATTAATACAAAGGGAAATTTTACGCATGACTAAACACATTCGTTTATGTTCCTCCAAAGGCAAAAAAGTAAAAAAAAAAAAAATAAAAAAAAATAATTTTTTTTTCATTCATTTGCAAATGCCCTTTAAGATGGCAACGACAACGAAAGATCAATTTTACACATAGAAATTACAGACATAAATGAAACAAAAATAAGCTTTCATGCCCTTGTATCTCTTTATCCTCAATCAAAAACAAAGTGGGAAACTAAAGGAGAAAATGAGGATTTTCTGTCAACTCATAACTTGAAATCACACAGGGAATAAGCCGCAAAGGTGACAAAATGGGCAGAATTTCTTTATTTCATTCTTTTAATTTAGGAATTCATGAGACAAATTTAAGAACCAAATCTTATTTTCAATTTCTTTAATTTGAAATAACATTTCAAATTTCTATCGTTTCTTCTCTTATGTCATTTGAATTCGGATTTGACCGAAAATCCTTCATTTTCCTGCATTATTTTTTGCTTCATTCATCTTTGGGGGCTGCAAAGACATCATACACAGATAAAAGGTTGATTTTTGAAAATCAATTTGTGGTTCTTATTGTGTAAGATTGTCTTTTGTTCTCATTGTTGGAAGTGTACGTACGCATGAATGACATCTTGCCCATTTTTTGCAAATTTTACCTTTCTGGCATATAAAACATAAATATTTAGCTGAAAATGCTATGAGAAATATGAAAAAGTGTTAACTTTCTTTTTTTTTTTTGCTGAGTGTATATGTCTGTATTCATAATTCATGTATTTATCTAATTAATCTGTAAATCTCCATGTAGTAAGTAAAAAAAAAAATCTAGTATAACGGTTATATTCTGATCTGTTCTTGTTCTTGTGTGTTTAAGTAGGCCTAGATGATATACTGAATTTGCATAAATGAGATTTCGATTCAAATTCATGAAATTCTTCCGTCGAGATGTTTTCATTGCAACTGATTGACAAATTGCCCTACATCGACGTAAATAAGCACTGAATTGATCAGTGTTTTAGTAGTAGCCATGATTAAAAAAAAAAAATCATGGGCGTACATACTCGAGCAGGATTCGAACCTACGACCTCCTGATCTCCGGACAGGCATCATCTCCACTAGACCACCGAGCTTCCGCCCGACAGCAAGTGTTGGTTCAAATCCTTATAGCATGCAGCGGGTACTGCGTAATTATTCAAATTCATGAAATTCTTCCGTCGAGATGTTTTCATTGCAACTGATTGACAAATTGCCCTACATCGACGTAAATAAGCACTGAATTGATCAGTGTTTTAATAGCAGCCATTGCTAAGAAATCATGGGCGTACATACTCGGGCAGGATTCGAAATTACGATTACGATTTCAATTACCCTTCAGTGATACACAAGATAAGACTTTGCAGATGAGGTTTAACTTGTACTAATGGAATGCCTCAGACACAAGAAAGGATCACGATCCGTATATTTCTTCCTTGTCTCTGACGGTATCGCTTACTGTCCTTTTTGCTTAATAAATTCGAGCGAATAGTGATCCCCAAGGGGGGGGGGGGGTATCATTTCGGTGGTTTCATGAAAGGGTATATCGTACCTTTTCTGTTATCCACATCCAAAATAGAGCCTTGACTTCTGAAACGTTATTTTCGAGACCCAGACTCCACTGGTCTTTTTGCAACTCGATACGGGGAGCGTCGTACAAGTTCGCCTTATTTTGGTACAAATATCGAAACATCTCATACAAGTTCTGCTTCAGGGTGTGGACATGAAATTTCACGAACGATACCTTTTGTAACATGCTAGAATATACGCAGCGTATGCTGGTTTGATAACGAATAACGATTCAGATTTAAAAATAAATGCAGATCGGAAACTTCTCAATTCATTGATTAATAAGATGAAAATAATCTTTGCTGTAATTTGACGTAAACGGACAAATCTTACAACTGCCCTGGAAAGCCTCCACTCGTTTTCATCGCAACTATACACGGAAAAAGTTCTTGTCGTTTTTTTATTTTTGTTGTTGTTGTTGTTGTTTTTTGTGTGTGTTTGTGCGTATTTCTTTTGGTTTATTTTGTCTTATGGTAGGTGAGACACAAAGCAAAAAGATAATTTTTGTTTTTGTGGTACTTATTTGCTTGAATTCTGTTTTCTTGGGAGGTACTTGAATTTCAGACAGCAGGGGTAATTTCGAGCGATTATTTAGATGGAAATTGAACTTAGTAATTATTGAAATGGATGAGTTACATGAATATATTAATAGACTGAAATTGTCCACGTGGTTCGCTGTTGTTTTGGAGGAGTTGATAACGAGCCATTTCTCATTATTGTCATTACCATAAATGAGGGGAAAAAACACCATTCCGTCTTCAGGACTTACTTATGATATTCTATGCGTGTTTTCATTTCACGTCTGTGCAAGATGCCTGGATGGGCAATATTTAGCTACGCCTGCTGGTCTTCCATTTGTCCATGGGATCCAATTTTATGTGTTGGGCCTACTTGGAACGGACCATTTCACCAGAAAGCTGATAATTATAGAAAGCAAAAGATCAGGCATGTCGCGTTCTGTGTGCTAATTTAATGCACTTTGATATGAGAGTTGCTTATAATGTTCTTTTCACACGAAAAAGATGTTGAGGAGATATACTCTCATTTTTTTTTTCACACCAAACCGCTATTTTCCGAAAGATATACAGTATGGTGACATGAAAAGTGTCCATATGCATTTCTCACCCTTGCCTCGGATCGATATATATATATATATATATATATATATATATATATATATATATATATATATAAATCATTCACTAGACATAATTATGTTGGTATAGCATCACGATTCTGGCAATGACAAAAAGAACCATGGGCATATAGTAATAGTGACAATAGTTTTGTAATACACTGTATTTTGGTTATTTGATTAAGAGGAGATCATAATTTCATTCTATTGTATTTTATCTTTATTAGATATATCAAATAAAAACAAAATGCAAACACCCACCCAGAAAGGGAAACACATACATCCATTACAGAATATCACTTGCATCGTTGTGTGCGAGTGACCGGGAGACTGTTTATAAAGAATATGCTTTATGTTCATTTCTAATTTCATCTCTTAATTTTGATTTAAAAAAAAAATCTGTCATGATCTTTGTGTTAGTTTTATGCAAACTTCTCTGGTTTTAGTTTGACAACGAGTTTGGTTTTATGGTTTTTGTTTGAATAGTTTCAATGATGTAAACACAATATTTTCTGTTATACAGATTTTTTTTTGTTGTTGTGAATATAAGATTCATTGTTGTTACAGTTATCACGGTAATGTAAATGGTGGTTTTATTATAATAATGGTAAACTATGTATAATTATTAAAGATAGTGATGATTTGCATATTGTTCTTGTAGGCAATAGAATGAGGTTGATAGAGGAGAATTAGACAAGGAAAGTAAAAGTTGAGGAGCTACCATTGTAAATCAGACCCAATTCAGCTACTGGGATGCGAAGTTTGATAATAAATAAACCCATGCAATTCAAGAAGAGAGAAAAGGAGAAGAAAATGATGACAATAAGGTTGAATTTAAAGGGGAATTGCTTAAGTAATATGTGCACAATTATGAGTATACTGCTGTTAGAGGAAGTATAGAATGTTTATCGAAATTGATGTGGTAATATATTATGTTTGTTTTTAATTGAAAAGTGAAATTTAAAAAATTGTTTTATGATAGCTATTTTCTTATTATGTATATATAATAAGAAGAAAAAGCAACCTCAACATTTGCTTAAGTTTAGTAGTAAAGGCCAATTTCATTGTGCAATATTCAAGATAGATAGCTTTGATATTTTGACTCTGTGTATCTTTTACTCTTTTGTGCATATTTCAATGTATTCACGCTGGTTTCTTTTAAAAATGTCCGCAATTTAGCCTGCGGGCTAGCTAATGGTTGTTCTTCAATAAAATACCTCTTTGATTTAATTCAATTCAATTGGTTTTCCGGACAAAAGGATGTTCAATAGATTTGAGTTTCAACTATATTTACATAATATTTTCTTTGACATATTCCATGCGTATGACATAATTGATTTATAAAGAGCTATAGGTCTACGCGGGGATTCCCGAAGAGAAATTGCACTAAGATTGATGAAATAAACACCAGAATTACTCGCCTTGGCACATCTGGGCACTTATCTGACATACAACATTAACTCATAGATGTCGGTATTAAGCGGAAAAGTGATAAAATGGGCTTCCATACAGGAGGATACGATTTCAAACATTTTCACAACAAACAGCTCTGATTTACACTTTTGCAGATATTTAGATGAGATAGACTTTTGTTTGATATTTTTTTTCTCGAAGGGGAAATTTAATTTCATTCAATAAATAAACAAATTTTACATATGTTAGAGATCAAAATGAATGTTCAGATTGCCCAGAAAAAACACAGAACATCAACGGCGAAAAGTTTCCCTATGAATTCTTTTCCAAATCAATAGTTGGCACTCCTTGTCCGGAATAAGTTCGTGGGCAGTGCACGCCAGACACACACTCTGGGCAGCCCTTAACAGTGAGGGGAATCTTCTCCACGTTAATCAACATTTCCTATACCTGGGATGTGACTACCCAAATGCATGTGGTATGATGGTATATATATATATCGTATAGTGTTATAGATGGTAGTCATGGTAAAAGTGATATTACATGGTAACGCCTTAAAGGACGCTTGGGATTCGTTGTGCTCTGAAAACGTTATTCTCTCGGTTTCCGCAATCTTCCGTTTCTTGCAGTGATCAAGCAGTGATTGTCAAAAAATCCTGATTGATACAAGGGTGATTAATCATTCATGTGAGCCAGATCTAAGGTGTCACTATACTATTGTTCTATCGAAAAGCTACGAGTTTCCTTCTCTTTTTCTTCTCGGATAAAGGGAAACGACAATGCTACATTTCTGGTAGGGAATCAATGCATGCCACCAATGCGAGTGATACTATCTTGAAATCTCCTACACAGAATTCTGACGTGGTCCACCATTATTTTACCCGATCTCATCAAACTTTTTTTTTCTTTTTGCTGTTCTGTGTTGATGTTTCTGATGTGCCAACGTTACAATTGTGACATTTCATTAAGTTTAAATTACTGTTACTGGCAGCTTTCGTTTTGTGTGCAGTCTGCATGTATGTTTATTTGTCTTTGAGCGTATAGTTGTTATTGTTGTTATTGTTGTTGTTGTTGTTAAAGGTGATTTGATTTCATGTACATCCCAACGTTCGTTTGACGTTTCAGAACTGCTCTGTCGACTACATGACTTCTCTTCCAGGGTATAGAATTTGAAGTCTTGGTACATTGAGGTCTTGGTAGACCGTATAACAACACTTGTATTATTGAGCTGATTATGACTGGGTATATCTTTTCAACTATCTGCATTGAAATATGCAGTCATAGTAATCACAAGAATGAGTGATAAATATCATTAATGGTTTAGAAATTGCATTGGCCTCTCAAAGAGTGTGTCATACCAACTCGGTTTGTTACACTCTTTGTCTTATAAAAAAAATAGTGTTGTTGCTTTCTGTATCTCCGTGTAGTGTGTTGCTACAAACTTACGGTTATCACCTTTCGCCAGTCGGTCATAATCGCTCTCTGGAGTGTTATTTGTCGTACTACGCAATGCACTATGTTATGTTTGATAAGGGTATTTAATATACTGCTTCAAAATACAAGCCCCTGGAGTATATATTAATAGAAGATGAGGTCATCATGCGTTTCCTAGACTTGTACACTGTAAATGCCTTATCGGTAGTCTTCACGTGAATCGAATGCGTCATGCACTATCATTTATCTTAATTCCTCTCGTCCGTTCACCTGGTCTCCATAACAACGCAAACTGCGTATCTGGTATCTGTATTTGGGGAGATGTCTTCCTTCAATTTTACCTCGGTTTATTCTTTGTAAGGGCATTTAGCACTATCGAGTCAACGTTACAAAAATCTTTCAAATATTTTGTTGACATCAAACGTACTTTCGAGTTGTATCTTCGACTAAAGCTATTCCTCATTTCATTATTGATAGCCAGTCTTTACTGTCATGTCAACATTAAAAAATGAACAAGAACGAGTCAGGAGAGAGAGAAATTACACCTCCCAATCTTCTCAACAAGCACAAGACATAAGAAAAGATGCCCCCACACGTGCGTGACATTTCCCAAACTGTTTGAATACAGGCAGGTGTACTCAACCCATGTGTGAATGCTGATAACTGAGTTTTAGCCACCCCCCCCCCCCCCTTAACTGTTACTAGGGTAAAGGACTAAACGGTTTCCCGCTTTTTCCCTTTCGGCAGGTGTCACTGAACAGTTTCCTGTCGCATTCATAATGGCCTTAGCTGTCAACTCAAACTGCAGCTCTCGCCCATCCTACATTCAAGAAGGCCAGCCTTCGGAGACTCGTCCTTTTTCCTACGTGAAGAGACCGGCAAACTCTCGCGTGCCCTACGTCATTCAGGACCAGCCTTGCGTGGATTCCGAAATCTATTTCGGGCAGTCCAATGGCCTGCACCCAAACGAGCAACGTCCACCGCCTCGACCACCTCGATCCCCAAAAGTCAGCCGCATCGTTCCCCACAAACCCCCGAGAACCCCGCCAAGATCGCCCCTCGCAGGGCGGACAAACTTATCTTACTCCCAGTCCGAATCGGATCTTCGTAATCACATGGGATTGAGGGTGCCACAACCCGCAACACCACCTCCCCGAACTCCACCTCCTAATTTCGGATCCAAACAGATGTTCTTTCCATCGGATGAGCCAGTTCCTCGATCTCCAAGAGTCCCGCCGAGGAGTTTCCACCCGCCTGCCATCCCGGCTGTTCCCCCACGGTCTCCCAGACTCCCTCCCAAGCCGCCTAAAGCTCCACAGCTTCCTCCTCCCCACCATCAGCCGCAACCGCCCGTTGTTAGATCCATTTCAAATCGCTCGGACAGACTGGAGCGAAGCCAGTCAGGTAATGCTCGGACCGATATTCAGAAAATGACGCGACAAACCAGCGCTGATACAGTGCGGTTAAATCCTCAATCGGAAAGGGAACTTCGCGCCGCACCACCCCCACCTGTAGCGACATCAGCAATTACTCAGCAGCCGAGATCGGCGAACAGGAGCAAGGAGGTCAATGGTAATGGCAGGACAAGTCAGCAACCTAAAGAAAGTAAGTCAGGGGACAGGCAGGCGATGCAGATGGAGAAATCGGAGGAAAGCAAGACGTGTTGCCAGCAATGTGCCAAGCTTTGTGTGAACGATATACCAGAATTCCTCATCGAACTATGCCTGGATTGAAATATTACTGTTCGGCTGTTCGGAGTCTGCATCAGCATCAGCAAGTGTGCCCCAAATCAGTGTCAAAGATACCATCGCAAGAAGCAAACACTCCAATATGCCGCGAACCATCCCTGTGATATATAGTGATGCTAGCTTTGCGTACCAGAGAAAATGACCACTGAAGTCCAATGCTTTTCAGGAGGCCTGAGAAGTACTACAACACATGTATCACCAAGTTATTAATAATGTTATTAAAAGGGGATCGATGAAACTGGTGTTAAGAACACTTAATAAGAAGAGCACTTTAATAAGACGAAACGTTTGAGGATGATTTTATGACAGATTTAGTAACATTAACACCTCTTCAAGAGACAGGAGATAGAAAAAAAAAGACAGTTTTCGTCTCTATTCAACTTCTTTGACAGGGACGTCTGTTTGTTTTCATATTTCTATCTCACAAGAATGCTGGAAACCCCATATTCAGCTGCACTAGCTGGGCTGAGGAAAGAACATTGTGGATTATCACCCCAGTCTTCTAATCGGCGGGTATCACATGAAATCAGAAAAATATTGGAAACAAAAATATAGACTTCTTTTCCATGTGATGTAGATATAATAACCGGCGCATCCTACCTTTACCCAGTTCTTTCGTTCATTAGTAGAACTTGTATAAGAAACGCGATGCTCCTCGTCAGAGGGCATGCAGTGTTACTAACCACTAGCCTCAGCATTTTTGTCATCCAGAATATCATTCATTTCATGTCGGAACTTCAGGTTAAATGGAGCATGTCTTTTCAAGAGACACGCAATGTAGATTACAAATTATGTTCGATATGATGTACATAATTCCTTCACTCGTTTCAACCGTGTTTGGTTAACTGATTGATAAAACATTATCGAACATATTCCACCACATTAACAGATTTCCTGTTTCCTGTTGATGGAGACGATTATGAGATGTGTTCTGAGAAAAGGAAAAACTCATCCAACCACTACAAATTAGAAAAGAAAATACACAAAAGGCAGTAAAAAGTATATCACTATGCACCTTTGTGGGTTTTCGAAAGAAGTGATGTAAGTAGCGAAGACTTGAAAAAAAAAAGAGCAACGAAATTTATAGATGCCTATAAATTGTTATTGTACATAAACATTATCAACTTCTTTTGTCCTCCTTATCACTAAGGTGCTGCATTCTAATCATCCTAACCCTACTCTCTATAGTCTGAACTTCAACTTTGAACCTATAGGACCTACACCCCACCCTACTCCTGGTCGAAAAAAAAAATCAGCCAAGGAATAAGGCATATCAACCTCTTACTTCATTGTCCTTTTCAAGTAAACTATGCCATTTAAACTCAGTTTTTTTCAAATTTTGGCCATGTGTTAATAAATATGAGGACAATGTTGAATGTTTTCTTTGTCTCATTGACATCAGTATAAAATATTACAGAAAAAACACTTGGGAGGAAAGAGAAGTATCACCTGCATGGTACTTTTCGACAAGGTGCAAGGACATGAAAGGAAAGGTATACCTCCCACTTCACGGAGACAGGCTCACTGCAGGTCCTCGCAACTGAGTAGCATGTGAATATGAAGCCGTATTCCGCGATATTCCGTTGGCTATGTAGATGTGATATTCTCTTATTATGCCATGCCAATAAAATATGAGAATCATTTCATAACATGGGCGCGTGCATAAGCCTGTTTATGTAATACATTGATTCGAGAGTTACGTGCAGAAATACAAGCATAAATGTTGTGCAGAGCTACCTTATGATACAAACGGAACATGGGTGTTTTAATGATTTCCTTGAAGGGTACAGAAAGAACGAAATGATGAGGAAGGCACATCATCATTTGAACAATGACATGTAAAGAATGTGAGGACAAAGGTAAGAAAACCCAGTTTGTCACTAAATAAGTCGTACACCATTCTATGCATTCTGTGTTTTTATGATTGTGTGTGTGTGTGTGTGTGTGTGTGTGGGTGCATGCGCGATAGCGTAGTACATAAAATGTACTTTTTTACTTAATATACATATTACTCATGTCAGATTTTTATTGCATTTGCTCTTCATCAAATAACAAGTAATTTTTAAAACACTATATATCTTTTATTCATCGTAGTATTAGCGACTGAAAGAATGGATTATTGAGCTTCTTAATAAATATAATAAATAATCGATATGAATTGTGAATAAAACATATGTGAATGAAAATGATAATTATAAATATATCGACATCACCAATGTATTTGGAAACTGTCATGGAAGACACATCACATAATTATTTGATCATCTACCACTAAATCTGAGCCCTTACATAAAGGGAGAATTGGGGAAGAATAAATGAAACGATTCACACACACACACACACACACACACACAATCCACCTCAGCAGAGTCTCATTTTTTTTTTCAAAGGAGGGAACAAAGATTATATACGGAGGAAGAGAGACCAATTATACGCTGTAGCAAATGTACAAAAATTTCTGCTCTTATTTGCACTGAAGTCAGTGTTCGTGTCAAAAGCTGAGTATTAACCGTCAATAGACCGGTTATATTGCTCGAAGTTGTGTTTAGAAAGCTCAGTGACATGTATATGAGGGTGAAAAGGCTTGACGAAAAAGACAACAAAGCAAAACGACCATGCCGTTTTAAGCTATACATGGTGGTCGTGTTTAAAGGCTGTAAGAAGACAAGTCGTTTTTTAATGCCAATTTATTGACGGTTTTCCTTCTGCCTTAAATCATACATAATCAATACATATTTATTTTACTTTGCAAATTTCGGAATTTCCTGTCTGTATTTCGACCCAAACAACGTTTACCTTTGGCCTACAATGCTCTAAACTGTCTATTCTTTGTGGTAGAAGGTCATACAGCATTTGCTATAATCAATTGCTCCAGGGTTTTGAAAGAGGAATTTGATTTTTTTTTTCAAACTTTCACTGTGGGGTATGGGCCGTATGTATAGGTCTACAGTATATAAGTTCAAGTGTTGTCGTTATGTTTTTATTTTCAATGAGAATGAATTTATATTCTCTCGTGTTCATGGTTGGTGATGTTTGTTTTGAGAAAACGATTGGGGGGGGGGGGGGTGTACGGGGGAGTCCAGAGAGTTTGGACCGTTACCAAAGAGGACGAAAGACAAAATAGCCAGCGATGAAAGAAATCGGAACCGTCCTTCCTGCTCTGGTCCTACTCGGTAATTTATTCGGCGACCACCGCTTTTTACAGTCTGCCGGGATCACGAAGTTGAAATCACTGTCATCAGCATCATGAAGAAACTATCATCGGACAACTGGCTTGTAGCCCCCGCGGGACGACCGAAAAGTATCACATTTATTGCAATAATCTTCGTACTGTCTCCCTGCGATATTCTTTACTTCCTTCACTATCAAACAGAGTGCATTCCTTTGCACATCTCAATATGTATGTTGATGTCAAACTAACGCCTGTATGATTTTGCGTGCATAAAACTGTAGTTCATTTTCACGTTTGCCAATGATCTTTAAGTTTAATAATGTTTGTCTCCTCTATAAAGACAAAGAGGAAAAGACGAAGGAGAAGTAGGCATAGCAGAGGAAAAAACATAAGTGCCTTATGAATGAAATGCTCGGTCAACGAATCTTTGCCAAATAAGAATGACTAGCATCGGCAATATATTTCGCATTGCTCCATGAGAGAATTTCAAATGCTGAAGGCTTTTTAAGTCTCGAGGTATATTAATGGGTTCAGTGCTAAGGAACATAATGTCAACCTCTTGATGTCTTCTTGTTTTCTTTGTCATATCAATGGTAAGAGATAATGTTGGCCAAATTTGATGAGGCATAAAGCACCGAAAAGAGGCCAGTCCTGTGTTGCCAAAGTCGTTTGATACAAAATCGCAGAGTTCAAGGCTGATCCTCAAGCCTGATGAACGCTAATAGACGCTCCACAACGCTTCTCACATTAGACACAAACATGCCTTACAAACCTCTATGCGTCATGTTTTCAGTTGTTATGTTGGCATGCTGTATTGCGCATAATGCTGTAAAGAACTCTCTCAGTAGGCTTACCCATACCTTCGGTCAATATTTTCAAGATTGATCCGTCTCCTCCCCCTTCCCCCTTAAAAAACAAACAAACAAACAAACAAACAACAAATGGTTTATCATTTCCACACTCCCATTCGCCGAAACGTTAGAAAATACTATTGAAGTAATAAAATAATTACATCAAAGCAATTCATTCATAAGTAGTAGTACACTGTAAATGCGACTATTGAGGAATAGGACAAACATCTGGCTAATACAAAGAGCACGTAATGACCAGTTGTAGTTGTAGTTGGGGTTATAGTTGAAAGTAGGTTATGATTTTCAGTCAGATTGGTCTGCGTCGTGCACAACTTCGGACACAAACGCTCTCCAGTCTGATTAAGGAGTACCCGCTAAATTACCATAATTACTACTGCTCAACGTTTCTCCACACGGCACGAAAGCTGTTTATGATTGACATCATTTTGAATGACGTCAGTGATAGGACTCTGGCATTATGTGCCAGGCTAATGCGTGTTTTCCGGCACAAAGGCGTCTAAAATGTTGACTTAGGTATGAAAACATGGCACGCTTTGTGTGTGACAAACAGGACAAATGCGTTCCTATACATGCCTGATTCATTTGGCAGCCCCGCTTCAACTAATCCCGTTAATGCTTACTAGCTATAAACTAATGTTCTAACATTTTGATGTTGAACAAAATCATACATCATACATATAACTAATTATCATACAGGCCAGCCATCTTTGATGCGCGAAGAAAGATGCGCCTCCCTCCTTGGTGACAAAATATACGGAGAAATAAAGGAATGATACACTCGCTGTTATTAGTGCGTTTTATGGGATAACCCAAGGGACAATCCGTGCCGGAGTGAGTAAAGAGCTCAGGACAACACTGGCCGTATACGTCATGCTTTGAATGGACAGTCTGATATATTTGTAAACTGAAAATTAGAATATTGATTTTTTTTTATACAATCATATAAAAAGTTGGCACCATCAAACCCTTAAAAAAGGGAATGTTCATCATTCAGACCTAAGCAGAATCAACTTCATGTTATTACTGTTACGATAAACATCTTCACGTCTTGTTCTGTGTTGAAAGTCATTGTTTCTGAGTAGAATTGAGACTGTGGGCATAAAGCGATGTTGAATGAGAACACAATCTTGGAGCGTCTCCATTTACAGGTGCCGTCGAGTCAAGGGTGGAGTGCCATTTCACAGACACTCTCAGGGCAGGCTTATGAACAATGTACTAACTGAGGCAAGAAGCCTCTCAGCTTGTCGGCGAGTCGGGGCCATCCAAGGCCGGGGTAGGCTGGGGCCGGAAGCCGCTGACTCACCGCGTGCTTCAGACAAGCAGCAAAAATCAGGACATGACTGTATAGCTGCTGACATTTTGGCGCGACCTTTTCAAGACATTAAAGGAACTGTACAACTGTATTCTATTTAACGTCGATATTTTTCAATTATTACCAACACTCTGTCCATAATCCCTATGTTTTTGTTTGATACAAGCCAACCTGACTATAGACTTGCGTAATAGAGGAAAACAGGCTGTCGGGCGTGTCGAATTTTTCTTGCAGCTTGGACTTTTTTCCATAAAAAGGCTTAAAACTGACGTCTTTTTTCTAAGGAAGATAACTAGGAATTTCCCATTTTTTTTTTAGAATGAATTCCTTTACTGAATAAGGGGTTACTGTTACAAAGTGATATGTCTCCAACTATTAGCTAAACGGGTTTCCCTCTCTTGAGAGCTAGGGCATGTTTATAAGGTGCTATGATTTATAAGGTGACATGATTATTTTTTTCGAGCACTAGCTCACTTATGCTTTAATGAATTTCTCCCAGATTTTAATATGTTGTAGCTGAGACTTTGGGCTATCGCGAATGTACCCTTCCTTTATTTATACAATGTCGGGACTACGTTAAAAAACTTGGTTGAATTTAAAGCTTATCTGTAATGTACTTAGATGTTTTTTTTTCTTTCTGCAACTTTTTTTGTTGTTGCAATAACTCAAGTAAAACAGCCCCTATTACCCCCAAATTTTGCACATGTTTAGTTCATGTCACGTACATTATTTTATAAGATAAACAACTACTTGATCGGACATCATCTTGGGTATGTAAATTAGGGTCAAAGGTCATAAATGTTTCATCCTGTATCTTAGTGAATACATGTCCTATCTCTCCCATATTTTGCACACGCAAGACCATGCTACAAGAATCTTTTCACAAGATAACCACTTTTTGCTCAGATGCCATCATGCCTGCGCAAAGTTGGGTCAATATACTTCATTTTGCATCTTCGTTATGACGTGTTATTTCTATGGGAGTGCAGTTTTTCTGCAAATGAAAATTGATATGACTATCTTTTTCAAGCACTAGCTCACTTATGCTTCAATGAATTTCTCCCAGATTTTAATGTGTTGTAGCTGAGACTTTGGGCTATTGTGAATGTACCCTTCCTTTTTTATACGATGTCGGGACTACGTTAAATAACTTGGTTGAATTTAAAGCTTATCTGTAATGTACTGAGATGTTTCTTTCTTTCTGCAACTTTTTTTTTTCAATAACTCAAGAAAAACAGCTTCTATCGCCCCTAAATTTGACACATGTTTAGTTCGTGTCACGTACATTATTTCATAAGATAACAACTATTGATCGGACATCATTTTGGGTATGTAAATTAGGGTCAAAGGTCATAATTGTTTCATCCTGTATCTTAGTGAATACATTTCCTATTTCTCCCATATTTTGCACACGCAAAGACCATGTTATAAAAATCTTTTCACAAGATAACCTCTTTTTGCTCAGATGCCATCGTGTCTGTGCAAAGTTGGGTCAATGGTCAAATATACATGTACTTCATTCTGTATCTTCGTTACGACGTGTTATCTCTATGGGAGTGCACTTTTTTTTCTGCAAATGAAAATTAACATGATTATTTTTTTCGAGCACTAGCTCACTTATGCTTGAATGAATTTCTCTCAGATTTTAATATGTTGTAGCTGAGATTTTGGGCTATCGTAAATGTACCCTTCGTTTTTTCATACGATGTCGGGATTACGCTAAAAAACTTGGTTGAATTTAAAGCTTATCAGCAATGTATTGAGATGTTTCTTTCTTTCTGCAACTTTCTTTGCAATAACTCAAGAAAAACAGTTTTTATCACCCTCAAATTTTGCACATGCTTAGTTCATGTCACATACATTATTTCATAAAATAACAACTTTTTGATTAGATATTATTTTGGGTATGTAAATTAGGGTGAAAGGTTATAAATGTTTCATGCTGTATCTTAGTGAATACATGTCCTATCTCTTCCATATGTTTTACATTGATATAGCTGATTCTGGGTGCATGCACTGGTCGGGGAGGGAGGTCTCGAGCCTCGGTGATTAAGTTTGCCTTTTCCTCCCCTGGCAACCAGCAGCATGCACCTTTAACCACCACAATTTTTATATCATGTATTTACGATTTTCTGTTTGTATTTTATGTCAGCTTGTATTGTATATTGTATATTGAATTGCCGAATAAATAATAATAATAATAATAATAATAATACTATGTGTTATTAGGCTTCGATGCAGGAAACTTATCTAACCCCCTATTACAATAATTATTTCTCTTCGTTCTATAGTGTGTATGTCTTCTTTTAACTTACGACGGCAATTCAGGAAATGAATAATGACTTATTTGCACACTCTCTTGAAGTTTACTTACTCTCGAATGAGAGACAGCTTCTATAAACAGTGCTCAGCAATAAAGTTGCCTTGGAGACACTTAGTGTCGAAAGGCAATGGCAGAAGCCTGAATAAAGTTGTTGAAGGATAGCAGGTTTTGGAATTCAAACTTGAAAATTCGATATCATATTACAATATTAATCAGTCTAAGATTTAACATACCATTGAAATATCGAATCACTTTGTATTCATTTGAATCAAAGATAATACTTCAAACCTACAACGAGAAAGTGTCCATGCAAAGAATTTGAAGTTCACATCTTATCAAAAACTTCCTGATGCACATTATTCATATTTTTTTTTAAATTATATATTTGTCAGGTTGATCAGCCATTAGTCATCCCTGGACTAGTCAACAAAGAACACTAACGTGTATCCTTTTCCGTCATGTCACAGTTTAGCATTCAACATTTTTCTCCTCTGTTTGGAATGGAAATATACGAGCATTATATACAAACAATAATAATGTGATTCAGTCAGGCAGGTCAAATGAATATTACAGTAGCAGTTGCCAAAGTGGGTGTTTCATTATTCTGATCGTGTTAGTCGTGTTATCCACACGGGAAGATCTTTCTCATTCCACTGAAACCACACTCATAACCTCCGTGAATTTGGCATCCCTGAATTTGTTAAAGCGTCTTTGCAGTTATTATTAGCAGGGATTTCATAAGCATAACTTTACAGTGCTTTTTCTTTTTTTTTAAATATTCATTGTGTAATTTTGTTCATTTGCTACATATTTACTTCTGGTTAGGTGACATTATGGGTTTACGTATCACATCCCCAAAATGGTTATCAGACTGAAGAAAAAAGAAACAGTAGATGAAATAACACAGTAAAGTATACATTGCCGGTTTAATGAAGTTGAATCTCCATTCAGGGTTATAGCAAGGAAATTGCCTGTAAAGATGTAAAGACTACAGAGATGCACGTTTATGTAAATAGCGGTAAACCATAATAGACCTAGAGGACATAATCAGCTGCGTCCTTTACAGTTGTCTCTTGAAACGGACACAATGAAGATCTGCAGTTATCACCGACGACACGACTAAAACAGCGCCCTCTCTGCTCTGTCACTGTCTGTTGTTATACATGAGCATAGAGATCGAATGTTCTCAGTATATAGATGAATCCGAATTCAGAGCACCGTAGGGGAGGGGGGGGGGGGGGGCTTCCAAAGAAAAACAAAAGCATTTTCAATGGGTCATGCACTGAGTCAAGTGCGTTGCTATGTCAGCATATAAATCATCTTTTGTGAGGCATACTTGAAGCCCCCCCCCCCCCCCCCCCCAGTTAGAAATTACCACAAAAAACAGCACCCAAACCGAAATGGTTTATAAGATCTCTTTTGATGTACTTGCACTACGGGGCACAGCGAAGTATACAATGAAGTAGAAACTAGTATCAACAGAGTAGATGTGATATAGGCATGTAGCAGTTACATAATGATGGAAGGAGAGTTAGGGGTCTCATACATAAGAAGAAAGTTAACATTTTCAAAAAAAAATCCACCTTTTTAATCATCACAATAAATGTACTTATTGGAAACTCAAAGATTGGCTAGGAAATAAGCTTACGTTGCAATTTCAAAAATGTTTCAACACTGTGAAAAAAAAAAAACCAGAGTGAAATCACACGATAGATTTTTCCACATTTTTTCACTGAATACTGATATTGCCGCAACCACATAGTATGCAATAAGCTGAGGTAATGATGGCGTCAGTGCTTTTGGGGTTCCGATCTACATGATATCTTATGATATCATAACATAACATACAATCATATCGTAACGTAACACACAATCACATGGAAATGACACAGTTGATGTATAACATATACACAGTTGACATACAACGCAAAGTATGAATAGGGAAACTACACATGGGCTAGGGTTCACAAAAGTAATTATTTTACTGTTGCCCTTAGGCATGTG
This sequence comes from Diadema setosum, assembly GCF_964275005.1. Lineage (NCBI taxonomy): Eukaryota > Metazoa > Echinodermata > Echinoidea > Diadematoida > Diadematidae > Diadema > Diadema setosum. The sequence continues at coordinate 24,368,092 of NC_092689.1, read as the reverse complement.
AGCCCTCATTCAATGCACTCCCGTACACATATGCAATAGACTTGTAAAAATAAGAATACGCATTATTATCAAAACATTTGTAAGCTGCATGCACATTTCATAAAGGTGAGAAGGAGGTTTTAAAGTTCAAAAGGAAAGAGATTGTTGTTGTTGTTATTTGAATTTATTTGGCGTTTATCATTCCTCAAGGAATATTTACACCAAATCTATATTCATAAAATTACTTTGAAATTTCAAATTTTACCCTATATTATTTTCATTTTTTTTTATATTTCAAAAATAATATATTATATCAAATAAATCTCCCTCACTGGCCTCGGTTCGAGCTGCCCAATCGACGATGTATTTATAATTTTCTGGCCAGCCCGGCTCGGTACCTTGAGCAGACTTCTCAGCAAGGAGAGGCCGTGATTGGCTGTCCGCCTGCCTAGGCCACTCCAATACACGAGAGGGGCTCGATCGATGCTCGTGATTAATCGGGAGTATTTAACGCGAATCACAAATTTACATGAATTAGAAAACAAAACAACGCTATATAAATTTAAGCAAACATCTGGGCTGTGTGCAAAGTGCAGAATGATTAAATCAAAACATACTATCTAACAAAATTTTGTGTTAGAGTGAATCTTCTTGTCCTGTGGACATACTGAACAAAAGCCCGCATATGCTTTGAGTTAGTAGTTCCTACAAACAGCAAAATATGACGCACATCAGTGATATCTATTTCTGCTAATAACATACTTCTTTCTATTATATACTTAGGACATTCACATAAAAAATGGGTGACTGTTTCAAACATTTGTGGACAATTCGGACACATTCCATTTTCATGCATATTCAATCTGAACAGATCATAATTTAAAGAAATATTTCCCATTCTCAAATTATGCATAATAGATTGTTCCTTCCAGTTGCTTACCGAACATTGAAAAGTTTTCTTAACTGTTTTTTGTATCAACTTCAGTGGAGATTCTGCTTCTTCCCATCGTTCTGCCATTTTTCCATAAAATACTCTAAGCAAATGTTTACATTCTGCCATATTCAGACTATTTTCAATATCAATAACATTTCGACATAAAGCGGCTTTTGCCTCTCTGTCGGCAACCTCATTAAATGAAATTTTCCATTAATACCACAATGACTGGGTATCCATTCAAAATTTACATTTATTCCTTTATATTTCAATTCCGTACATCTTATAACAATTTCACTTACAAAACTTTCAGGCTTATTTGAATTAATAGCCTGTAAAACACTCAATGAATCACAAAAATAACCACTCCAGCATACAGATTCGAGACTTGTTCTAACCAGATCAAAGACATAATAATGGCAATCACTTCCGCTCTGTACACAGACGTAAAGGCTTGTACATGTACAATATGTATGTGTTTTGCTTGTTCATACTTCCAATGAGGAACATAAAAAGCAGCGGACACTTTGCAAGTGTTTGGGCACTTTGAGCCATCGGTGTATACATGAACATAATTTTGCCATTTCCTGTTTATCAATTCAAGAGCGATTTAATCACATTTTGACAGTATCATGTCTGAACTTAACTCCGTGGACACTACTGGCATCTGCCAGTGCCAAAACGGTTGATGAAAAGGTTGTACTTTTTCCATATATTAGGAAAATAATATGTCTTCACTTTTCATGATTCTTTCACCAAAAGGGGTGTGGGGATTTCCACTTTCGTAGAAATTAAATTGCCAGCATTTTTTGATATCCCGTATTAAGGGATGGTTTGGAACAGTGTCAATATGCTTACGGAATTGAGCAGTCAACATTTGCCTTCGTAGATCTAGTGGTAATTCATCTGATTCTACTTGCAGGGTTGTCAGAGAGGTGCCTATACTGGCTCCTAGACAGATTTTGAGAGCTTGGTACTGTACTGAATTGAGAATATTTTTTACATGCGAAGAAGCTGAATCATATGCTTCACAGGCATAATCTATCAAAGAACGAATTATTGCTCTACTATATACAGACAGTAAATCATTTGAGCCTCTAATCCATTTCACATGAGTTCAACTCTTCAGAATATTGATTTTTACGTTTGCATCTGGATGCCACTTCATGTATATATATGGGCTCTCCAATTTAACCTCTTATCAAAAATTACTCCTAAATATTCATTTTCATTTTTTGTCGTTAAAAATTCTCTCCCTACCTTGAGGGACAAAATAGCTTCCTTAGGAGTGTGAGAGGACAGCATAGGTGTGATTTTTGTGTGAAAGATTTTTGGTCCCACGATGAAAACCAGCCATTCAAGGTGTTTAAATGTTGTTCTAGAGCGGTGCTCATTATCCTAATGTCCTTTCCCGACTGCCAGATTACACAATCATCAGCATACAGCAAGGTATGGATGTCGGTCCTGAGCGGAATGTCAGACATCATAATGTTGAATAACAATGGACTCAATGTGCTCCCTTGCGGAAGCCCATTCGGCAGTTTCATTGTTTTGGATAATTCATGCCCCACTCGAACTTGAAAAGTACGTTTCAATAAGAATGCTCTTAGAAATAAATAGGGCCTACATTATTTCCACATACGCCAAGCTTCGATAACTTTATAAGAAGAGTATTATTCAACACAGAATCAAATGCTTTCTCTTAGTCAATAAAACAGACCTCCTTGCTAAGTTAGTCCAGCTTCTGGACTTTTTTATTTTTATGTTACTCGTAGTGGTAATTCAGTGTTCGCAACAAGCCGTAAGAGGGTGTAACACCCAAGGATTGCGATAGGCGGTCGAGAACTGCGATACGCGAGAATACAGTAATAGGGCTCACACCTGTAAATAAAATGGACTGTCCCAGACCCCTTCACAAATTCGTACCAAAGATACCAAAATAAATGAAGAAAAAAATTAATTAAAAATCAATGATATAGTTTGGCAAAAAAATGAATAGCTGTAGATATTGAGTATGAATTCCTCTACAAACTGCATTTTGGTTGGAGGATGAAAGCTTTTCTCATGGAATTTGAGGGGACTATATTTCATTGGGTACGTGTACGGAAAATAGGTGATTTTTTGAGTGACAAGAACTCGTAGTCTGGCTTTGCGGCCCTTGGACAGAGTTTGAGCGGAAGAACATGCCTTGGAAATTTGATGGATGACAGGGTATAGCTCACTTATCCAGCTTAGTGAAGATGAAACACCTCATTTCTCTCAGCTATTTTACAGAATTTTTTGAAATTTGAATTTAACACACGTCTCCATGGGGAATTATTTACCCGTGTGAGCCCTATTGCGCTCGCTCGGTCTCCTTATTATCGCAATAAGAAAATTTGCGCCCTCTCTTGGTTTGTCGCAGTTGGTAAAGTATCGCACCAAGGAAAATGGGACAGAACCCAGACTACAGTTAAGTTTGCATTTTTTTTTTTTTTTTTGATTACACACAATGGGTTTGGAAGACTGTCAATAACAATAGCACTTAAGTAGGCCGATAATATGCTTCATTAACAACTACAAAATTGCCGATAAGCGAAATTGTATAACAATTATGGAGGAAATTACACAAGTTACTGTCATCAACATTATTACTTATTCCTGCCATCTTACGTCCTTTCATCCCGCAGCTCTTCAATATTTCACGCTATCAAGCCAAATATCGTCGCTTGCCCGGAAGAAGGGAACGAGCGCGCGAATACGCGTAAAAATAGATTTCGAGAAAAGACCTGCATGAGGTAAGATCATAAGCAATATCATAAAATTTGTAGATTATTCATTATAGCCACTTTAGCTAGTACCAAATTGGAATATTATCTGTTCACTTGTGAATTTTCAGCAGTATTGATATTCAAATATCAAAGATATAGTCAATTGAAACTTTAAATTGCGATTTTCTCGAAATCTATTTTTACGCGTATTCGCGCGCTCGTTCCCTTCTTCCGGGCAAGCGACGATATGTAACACTGTGTCTTCGTATACGTTCAAATATGAATGTACATCTACAACAAGCCAAACATTTACATCTGTCTCGCAATAGGAAGATCTACACTCGTTGTACACATTCTGCTGTTTACGATGTAGTAAATCAACACCGTGTCTTCTATGTGGTCTGCATTTATTGTTCTTGACGATTCTTACTTACATACTTGGTTTGTATCTTGACATTATGCTTGATATCAATGTCTGTTTACGTACAGCTTTATGCAGAAAGAAATATTATATATGACTCTCGTTGCTAGGTATTGTCAGTTAAGCAAGTAAATAATGGACTGTTTGGAAACATCCGACCACGGAAGTCAAACTTTCTACCTCCATGATCTGACTTACAATGATCAGAAGAAAAACAAAAAGGATACACTGGCAAAGATCACACCATGACTGTGAGAACGCACAAAGTATGACGCTCTAGCGCAGCGTCTATCAACGTTATCATAGTTGTGCATGTTGGTCCAAAGTACATCCATTGGCATTGCGGCGGGTTTACAGTTTGTGCGCATTCCAGTCTGTCACATGATTGTAAGGGATCTAACGAAAATCACTTCTTCGATGTCGAAGTACAACACTTGTAAGGGTTGTAAATGACCAGAACGGCACAGGTAATCAATGGTACGATTCTAGTTAATGATTATTTTTTTATGTGATAACACAATCCAGTCTCCGGTAACTAGTGCCTATCTAGCTAACATGGTGCACGGATTACAATGCCATGATGCCATGAACAGCGGTAAGTTAGACTCTATCAGTGTGTAGGTCAGCATTTGAATTGCAATCCTTGTAAGAAAAAAAAGAAGATTAAAATGTCGCACATTATGTCTTATAGGGTTTGCTTTTGGAGGGTCACAGTGACACACTCCTAAGAAACAACGTAGATAATTATAATCATGGGGGTATCGAATACTAGTAAGTGCCAATTTGCCGAGGTCTCGTTGATAACTTGAAGGTCGCATGTTGAAAGCTTATAAATTGTACTTCAGTCGCCTTGAAATGGGTTTATCATTACATTATACTTTAGGATAGGTGCATGAAGTTTTTCGGATGTTGACACCATGTGCTTATCATCGTCCTGGGATTGAATGTGGTGTTTTTCTCGCAGAAGATTCGCTACTCTCGGTTTCATATGATAGAATTCTGTATATATTTATCTTTTATCATTATTTAAGGAAATCGTTAGCCATAATCCCCTAAGATCTCAAGATATAATCATTTACTTCATGTAGACATCGGAACACTGATTTCTATTGTGACATCATGTTCAGGTCCATTTGTCACTCAGCCGTACCACCACCTCACGAGCTGCGCGCTCTAAACTCGCGTCACACTTTGTTCTTCCGAAGGTTCGTTAAGCCAAAAACAAAGGTTGGTAATTTCGTATCAACGAACCGTCTTTCACGTTCGGATTAAAGAACATTCGGAATGATGACCCTTATATCATTCTTGGGTTGACGAATCTTAGTGATAACGTACCTTATTTCGTTTTCAGATTAACGAACTTTCAGAATAACGAACCTATTTCATTCTCGGACAGTAACGAACCTTGCGAATGTCGAACCTTCGGAACAATGACCACTAACCACACTCGCAAAGTCCACCTGTGGCTCCACTTCATCATAAATGAAAGAAAAGACGTAAGCTCTCAAAAACATGAACATACAAGTGGGTGTGGGTGACCATGAGACAACGTTACAGACTGTCTAGGGAAGTGATCAGTCCCTTTCTCTGCATGGACATTAGTCAGTATCATTTTCTGCATGGACAGCATGCTGTGCAACATGGCGTCCTGTTGTCTGTGTTGAAGTTAAATTTCCGGATTAAGAGGCATCTAACACCAATACCGTAATGATGATAATGATGACAGTCCTGCTTCTCATTATTGTTTAATTATCATCATTAGTGTTATTATCTCATCGACGGTAGCATTCGGTAATATTCCTCTTGCCTGCTCCTTGTTTTAATGTTTTGTTTGTTTCCCCAGTGCTACGTAATACTTTTCATCAGGGAACCGTATAAAATTGTTATAAAATAACTACTAAGCAGTCTTTTCCTTATTGACACTTTAGACAGCCTTACTTTTAGTATGTAAACTCACATGCGACAGATGCAACAAAATAAAAAAAGTTCCTTCAAAACTGCGTAAGCCGGCAAACGGTTTCTGTTGAAGCTATTTCCTTGATTTAAAGGCAAAAAGTCACACGTGACACTCGTGTGAAATTAGGCATTTGTGAATGTGTGCGTTTGTTCGTTTTCTGTTGTTGCGGTTTTTTTTTTTTTTTTGAGGGGGGGGGAGGTAGAGTCATCCAATTGCACCATTCTGGAGAGGTTGAGAAGTTAGTGAAGTGAGCCTGGTACAGTGTGGAAAATGAACGTCCTTGTCCTCTTGATAAGTTCGAGGACATCATGTTGAACATCATATCAAATCTGAGCTTCGATATGGTTGTTATTTGTCTTAATTGTCGAGTATTGTATGACATGTGCATTATTTATTTATTTATTTATTTATTCATTTATTTATTTATTTATTTATTCTGTGTTCTTTATACAGGGTAGTCTCTTCAGTACATAAAACTGCTTAACAAGAGAGCCCTGTACTACATAAAAACATTCAAATACAATTTACAATTTGAAACAAATTTTAAACAGTACAATGTTACAATCTATAACAATATATTACATAAAATACAATACAAAATACGATAAGTTAAAAAGGCAATCAAAGTATAAAACTGAATATGATATAGGTTAAATAAACAATATAAAATCAAAATACGTCTTACTTTCAGGATAACAATATACATTTATTATAACCAGTAAAATATCACACATGATTGAAAAAACAAATAAACAATCTATCCATTATCCCCTATCCCACCACACCCGCCCCCCTTTTCCGGATAATACAATGTAGTTGCTGCGTCAAAATGTTTTCGTTTAAAAAAAAGAAAAAAAGGTGTATATGGTCGGCAAGAATATATTCAGCTAAAATGAAAACAAAAATCAAACTCTCATATTTACATAATTTCTTTAAATATTCAAACTACACATGAATTTGTACATGAATAAATAATCACTGTTTGGTTTGGGTAAAAACTCAGAGGGCAAAAATGTATAAAGATTAAAAATCACAAGTCAAAACTTAAACGTTTACACTGTTTCTTAAAATTTTCAAACGACACAGAAGTTTGGACTTGAAGAGGTACCATAAAATACAATGTGCCTTGATACGAAAATGTTGACCTCATATATTCTGTATGTGGTTTCGGAACAAAAAGAGGATTGTTTGCAGCATATCTTGTATAATAATATGTCGGTCTGTTGGAAATGAGTTTCTTTAAATACATGGGTGTACGATTATTGTTAATTTTAAACATCATTCTACCATGATTGCATTGAATCCGTTGTTGCACTGATTGCCAATATTATCAGTTGATGTATATCTATCAGCATTTAATATCATTCTATTACAGCGTATCTATTTTGAGCACGTTGTAATCTTATTATATTACATTTTGTCGTATTACCCCAGATAATGCTACAGTAATTCAAATGAGGAACAAACATAGTAAAATATAAATCAATCAAATTTTTCTGATTCAAATATGATTTGATTTACGTACATTTACTGTTACCCATGAAAGTTTACTCACAAGGGTATCAACATGTTTTGTCCATTTCATATGAGGATCAAAAATAACCCCGAGGTATTTCATTTTATCTACAATTTCCAATCTGAAATTACTACATATAATTTTAATATTACAATTTCTTACTTTTTTAATAGAGCCAAATCTTCTTGGAGAAGATTTTCCCATTGTTTCTGTACACTCTGTTCTTTCTCTCCCTATCTCTCTCTCCCTCTTGCTCTCTCTCTCTCTCTCTCTCTCTCCCTCTCTTGTGCTACTTACCGTTCTGTACTGTCTCTCTAGAGTTTATACAGGGGAATCATTTTTCTGTTTAACACTTTTTTATCCTGCATTATTGTTCAGGCATATTCCACTATACAGTGTCACACTAGCATTGACATTTGTCTGAGATGAAACATGCATTGATATGTAATCACTTTCATGATATTTGTTTTTGCACCGACGTGACTGGAATTCCTTTCATACACAAGAAAGGAAATCTTCATATGGCAAAATTATCATGATTAATTGTTGTCACGGAAGGACGTTCACTAACGAAAAAATACACAAAGACACAACAACAAGATGACAAGAAAGTAAAAGAGAAACAAATGTCGTGAAAGTTGTCGGTATCAGAGATTCCAAACTTTACAAGAAGTTTATGTGTCCCTCCTGTTCTATGTTATTAGATTATTCTTCATCTCTGTTCTCTCAATATTTAGATACGATGTTTTTGCAGGACACCTACTTGAAGATCCCAGAAATTTAGATTTTCTGTTACCTGGACGATCACCATACCTACAACTCGACGACGCGAGAGCGTGCACAACTCTGATACCCTGTGTGAGAAAAGCACTCTTCATCAGCTGCCTTGTAGAGTAAGGAATCACCAAAAATTATCTCTGCGGGCTTGTGATATGATATAGATATGAGCGTTCCCCAATCATACCCGCCGCAGGCACCGAACGCTTACCAAGCGGGATACCCACCTCAAACACCTTACCCTCCGCAAGGGGCGTATCCACCACCAGCACCAACACAACTGGCGCCGCCGCCTTACGCTCCACCACCTAATAATCCCCAACCTTTCATTGGTAATACTACTGTCCCACCACCACAGCAACACATCCACTACCAGCAGACAGTGTACAGCCAGCAACAGCCAAATACAGTTGTCTACGTGAATGACAGCCGTCGCCGAGAGGAGGAAGAGATGGAGTCTTGCTGCCTGATGTCAATGTGCCTTCTTTGTCTGTGTTGTATGTTCAGTGACTAGTACATTGGGATGACCAACTAAGGAGATGATATCCTTGGACCAATCATAGACCAACCAGTGATACCCTACTTGCTTCCCCCTCCACTCCTCCCCATCCCTCCCCCCCCCCCTGTCTCAATTGATGATATTACTTTCAAATAATGCCACCTTTTCTCGACTGTCACTTTTCTTGAAGGAAACATTTTTTTTTCTTCAGTGAAAGAAAAAGCTTGGTAAGCTATAGGGGTTATTGAAATCGGTTCCATGACATTTTTGCTCCTGCTGCAATTTCTCTCACGAAATATCTGCACACCACGCCAAACATAAATTCTGCCCACAAACATAACTCTACCCCTAATCTTAATCCACACATCAAAGTGTACCTATGAAAACATATTACCACGATTACAACCCGACCCTAACTGTAAGTCCTTGGATAAAATAAGATCGGAGCAATAATTGTTGCAGAAGCAAATGACGTGTCACCACTGATAACATCTTTGATCACTGCAAAATTGATCGAGTTGAAGATTTGTTAAAAGAATTCTTTGTCGTACATATATAAGGGGTCTTATTTTCCCTTGATCACGGGTTCATTGTGACTTCATATGAAATTTTTATCTTCAAGATTGATGACATTTGAAATATTTTACATGCTTTTTAACAGAAAGGGACAACACTTCAGGAGAGAGGAGGGATAGAATTCAAGGAATTCTTCAATGGTAAAACGATAGTAAATATCATAATTCTCCGATGGTAAAACGATAGTAAATATCATAATTCTCCGATGGTAAAACGATGAACGCGGACAACGATTATTTTGTGATTCCAGTTTCCATTGTTTTTAAGTGACAGAGCTTTGTGAACTAATGACAAAGGATTACTTTTGAAAGGATCCGTTTCATACAGACCTTTACGATACTCCACTGTTATTGTTAAAGTTAACAGTCACCAGCTAACAATTGTGAGATTGCCGTAGGCGTAGCAATTACTGCAAACGTTGCAAACTTCGTTGCAAACATTGCATATGTTATACACTCATGGTATTGGAAATCCGTAGAAGGGTATTTGGGGGAAATTGAGACAAAGTAAATGAACATGCGTACAATACGATGGACAAGGACGTAATAGAGTAGAGTCAGAAAGGGGGTTGTAGATTCAATAAGGAATTTGTTCTGGCATATCATTTACAATGGGGCAGATGCGTTTTAAGTTTCAGATCTAACTGGTTCAATCTGAAAAGCTACTCAACTCAACACTGTTTTCAAGCTGTTTAGCGGTCTGTACCAGGCGGAGATATTTCATACCAGGGGCCCGTTGCATAAAACTTACCGTTGAATTTCAATGGTAACTACCGTCAAAATTAGGCGTCACAGCCAATCAGCATCAAGGATTATAAAATTTACCGCTAATTTGAAGACTTACCGCTAGAAAGGAGCGGTAAGTCCAGCGGTAAGGGTTTTATGCGACAGGGCCCAGGAGTACAGTAAATTGGTGTACAAATGCAATGTATTATTAGCTAGAACGTGGTGTAAGTTTGTAACATTTTACGCTAATTCAGTTTTACCTTGAGTTTCTCTTTGTCACGGAGTGGTAACGGCAATTATTATTATGAATAAACCAAGAAATATTGTTGGTAAATAAGGTAATGGTGAATGATATCTTGATATTTACAAAGTGAGGTAAGAAATAACTGAATCACTAAATTATCACTCAAAGTATTTATGAACCAATGGAGGTTGGGAACTTGTAGGCATTATATTTTATAACCCCTTCAAATGCCAAAGCAGCTACTTGTATTTATCACATTGTGTGCATAATGAAGTCACTATTCACTGCTTCTGATAGGCCTACTTGGCAATAAATGAGAACTGATGTTGATATTATATACACTCTACGTATCAGTAGATATTCCACTCTGCGCAATGTGTTGCCTTTGCATCAGCTTATCGTGTCCATTCAAGCAAGACTTGACGCAAAAAGAGACCAGGGTTAAAGTCTGATTTCGTCACAGTCGTTAATGTACATTATCATCACAATTTGCATTTATATATATTGAAACAAAGAAAGGGAAAACTGACCAGAAACAAATGATAAGTAATGAAAACTTTGAGAAAAGAAAATGGATTTTCATCGGGATTCGAAACCGAGACCTCTGGATTACTAGACCGGTGCTCTACCGACTGAGCTATTGAAATCCCTAGTTTGGTTTTCGTCCCATAGCCCTTAATTCTCTTTGCTCGTGTGGTCAGAAGCTATAGTGTGTGTATGTGTGCCACACACACACACATACACACACACACACACTTTAACCTGACATAAACCCAAAGGATGTAAATCAACTTTGGAATAAATGCGAGGGATCGCCGAAGCGATGCAGCTTTTTATTTATTTATTTATTTTTATATAAAAAAATCCATTTTCTTTGCTCACAGTTTCACTAGGCCTATATATATATATATATATATATATATATATATATATATATATACATTTGATTAAGTGGTTATGTGAGTATTCGTGCATTCATTTGTGCAGGTGTGTCGAGAGGAGTCTTCAAACGTTGTGATAATGTCTGAAAGAAGCACGCAATATGATTCTTTAATTTCAATGTTCTTTACTACATACCCTGCTTTCAACGTAGTTTTTCAATAATTTTATAGCAAAAAAAAAAAAAAAACTTTTTAGGCAGATAAAAAAACCCGACTTTCTAACCACGGGAAAAGTGATATTTGATCTGTAGAAGTATCAAGGACGAATGGAGACCACCAACGCCTTGTTATAAATGACTGGTAAATTGGGAAAATGCCGATAATTGCTAAATTAACTTCGAAGTCCTCTAATAAAAAGTGAAGTTGGTCAGATCAAACAAACATGGTGTTATTTCGTAAAGATACCAATGATATTGTTCAGTGATACAGTATGTGGATTATTTTCAATGATTTTAGTTTTATTCACTGTCATACTTACTGTTATCAGCAATGAGAACCGTATCAAGAATGGGAGATGATGATGATGACGTGATTACAATCACATCACGGTCAAAATGCATTGATTGTATTTTTAACATTATATTTATTTACTTATTCATTTATTAATTTATTTATTATTAAATAAATAAATAAATGAATAAACAAACAAACCAAGAAATGAATGAGAGAATGAATGAATAAATAAATAAATAAATAAATAAATAAATAAACAAAAAATACGGTCAATGCATTTTGACCATAGCAAGCAGCAGTCAGAGAAAGCTCCAGATTAGCTTTGAGCATGTTGAGTTTTAGTGTCGTTCCGGGATGGAATCATCTCTCAAATCTAGTGAAGTCCATGAAAAATGGGGCCCATGCAGCTACCTTCAGATTATCAGTAGTGGTGTTGGTTCCTAACCACCTTAACTCACGCGATAATGGTCTTGTTCACGTCAATGACAGTTATGTAATCATCACCCTATCCTCTTTTTACGCGGCCAGATGCATTCACCCGTTTTCTTTTGTGGTTCCTGGAGGCGTACCAGTCAGTACTTCCTGGTAGCGAAGAACTCATAATGCAAGGGGTACAAGGAGTCAAATCCCCCTTTTTCTTTTGTTCCCGACAGACCCCCAAATTGGAACTTTGTATTCATTCAACGTTAACTATTCAGTCCTTTAATGGACATTTTGATTGCAGATTTACCAAAGTTGCAGAAATACGAGCATGCTCCCAAACGAGACCACATAGGACCCATGATTTAAAGAACAGGTTGTATTCAGCTCGTGAAAGCAGGTCCTGTCTTGAGAGACCCCCGAATCACATAATTACTCAAACTGCCCCTGAGCACAAGGAGTAGCCTCGCTATGACTATGGCTATCAGGAAACAGGGGATACTTGAAGAAAAAGTTGAGAATCCGATGGGATGATTCCCTATCGACTGATGTCATTCAGTGTAAAATGACTTGCGAAGAGGAGATCTCTATTGACGTAGAACGTATTATACCACATGATTCTTGATTCTCATTCTGAGTTCCAAGCCACAATAAAAGCAACACATTTCTGAGATGGACTCTTCACATGTACAACGTACTAGTGGGAACGCAGTGATGGAATCTCTTTCGCTGAAATTCTTCTTTCTTCTGTGTCTCAGTGTGTATTCATTATCAGCTCCTGTGATGAACGAGCACGACGCCACGGTAAGTTGACCCAGTGGAAACTAAATTCGACGAAGTAATCGAGGACGCAATATCTAAATCAGAAATCCAATAACAGTGTTATTTTTTTCCAACTCTGAATCTTTTTCCAACTCTGAATCTGCCAAATATAGCAGTGTTTCTTTAAAACAACATAACGGGGCTCTCAAAAGAGAAACACGACGGGCAGGAGAAGGAAAGTACAAGTCATACGGAGAAACTAACTGAATAATTCATGCATGTATCAATCATGGACTAGCCCGAGGCAGGTTAGCCAAAAGCGAAAATTCATAAATGCACGCTGCTCACAAAAGCTCTCCAATGTAGTGTTCATAACTTACGCCTTCGGTTAGCATTTGACATATAAAAACCAACCAACTTGCATAATGAACATTTCATTTCATCAACAATTCTTGGTCGCTGTTGTTGTTGTTGTTAGTGGGTTTTTTTTTTGGGGGGGGGGGTGGGGCTTGGAGAGAGATAGAGAGAGAGAGAGAGAGAGAGGAGAGAGAGAGAGAGAGGGAGAGGGAGAGAGATTATGAATTGCTTTTTTTCGTTTCTTCCCATGTGCACAAAAATGATCACCATTATTTATGTAACAAGAATTGCTGGAGTTCATGAATTATTGATGAAACCGGAAGGCAAAAAAAAAAAAAAATAATAACAGTTTTTGGATGTTGACTTCACCTTCTTCAGACATGAATAGCCTCTAAATCAGTTAATTGTGCCTCATGTCAAGTGGATTTACTCTATTTAACCTTTTTTTAAAACAATTCTGGAAATTGAAGGGAGTCAATTCCGGAAGAAACACTTTTATAGTGACCAGGATTTTCAACAACATGAGCATCTTCATTAGATATTCAAAGACCAGAACGAAACAATTCGACTAACTTGAAAAATTCATTGTACTAAGCTTCAAACACGGTTCATTAAATCTCTTTGTTACCTTTAGACATACCTGACGAAGTACAACTACATGAAACAAGATGGGACTTCGCGAGGCGGCTCGGGGGCAAAGAAAGACATGACAAGTGCTTTAAAGGCTTTCCAACGCTTCGCCAACATAAATGAGACAGGTAAATAAATTTCTCTTCTTTACTCTCGACAATCTCTGAAATATGAGGGGCAGTAATGCATAATATAAGTCTTTGATACATTCGTTATTGCATTGGTCCTTTTTATTTTTCCGTCTGTTTGTTTACAGCACGTCTTTTCTTCTTAGAGACAGGAAAAGCACGATATCGCAACATTATGTCTCTTCTTCGAATAACAATAGTAGGAAGTAACTTTTTAATTGGGTGCGTATAGGTATGGTTGTGAGATTGTGATGTATCGCTCTAGAAAATGAAAGAAAACTTCACGAGTCGGGCATCTTAGTTTGCATGTCGGTATTCTGATAATTTGCATCATTTCTTTTTTCTCACGTGGAAGTTTGTCATAAATTCCTATACTTAATACTTGTATCTGTGTAATGCAATCATCTCGTCAGGTTTAGCAATACATAGTTTGACCACTGAACATATTAGGCATCGCTTTTGGACAATGAATGTAGACACTAAGGTATTGACGATGACGTCATGGTATTGTAAGTTAGATCACATCAACGCGGAAGTAGGACTGAGAAAGAAATGCTGAACTGCCCAAGCTTCGCCAGCTGTGTGTCTAATGTGTTTTTACCCTACTAGAAACCTACAAAATAAATAATTACAGGCAAAAGTGCTTCTGGCAACAATGGCTGTCTTACATCCATTAATCCTCGTATTGAATAAAAATCAAAGCAAAACACACAGAAGACTTCATGGGGGGGGGGGGGGGTGGGAGGGAAAATTATGTTCAATATTTGGGGAAATACAAACGAGGGAGTGGGAGGGGCGCGATAATAAGCCTATAACTCCCATGATTTTCTCTCCCCCCCCCCCCAATTTTGATTCAAGGAAAACTCGATAATGACACAATTCGTATGATGAACATGCCTCGATGTGGCTTGCCTGACATTGAGGATAACGAAGGATGGGATGTTCGGAAAAAGCGCTTCACCCTCTCACAACTGAAGTGGCCGTACACTGATCTGACCTACAGGATAGATGGGACCACGCCAGACCTCCCTGCTGCGCTGGTCGGGCAGATAATGGCCCAAGCACTGAAGGTAAACAAAAAACGGTTCATTTCTGTTCAATTTATTAGTTGAGTCCATGAATATTCTGTATCTGAATTCCATTATCTTGATTAAACCTCAAGACGCCCAGTTAATAGTATTATGCATTCCTCTAAGTTTCTCAGAGTCTCGTCATGTCATACAGAAATGGTGTGCACTCAAATTATATTGGTATTTTTCTCCATAATAAAATAACATGGAAAGCAAACGCTTTATTTTCATTTTTTTTTTTAATTTCACAAAGGCGTGGTCGGACGTGTCGTCACTAACTTTCGCGCAGGTTGCTGCGGGCCAGCCAGCCGACATCTTGATCGATTTCTTCACCGGCGCCCACGGCGATGGCAATCCATTCGACGGACCCGGCAGCGTTCTTGCCCACGCCTATTTCCCTAACCCTAACCCCATCGCTGGTGACGCCCACTTTGACGACGCGGAAACCTACACAGATGGCACTCCTCAAGGTTGATACGTTGTACTTGTCTTTATATGCATGTATAAAGACATGGATTAACAGATATGCTGTACACTACACAAATTTAATGTAGTACAGTTATGACACTGTGTAGTTATGAAAAAGGTAAGGATTGATATTCTTATCTTTTTCAAAAAGAAATTTTATTAAAACCGTGTCCTGACCTAACTAAGAAAATGTAACAATTTCTTCACTTCGGTGTCTTGCATGGTAGAATGCTGATTGAAAGATTTCAGGTCGGTAGAGCTTCAGTCTTTCGTCAGAAGTAAACAAAACAAAAAGTGATCATACATTTTATAGTTTCATCTGAAAGCGTTAATATGACATGAGAACTACGAGCTTGTAAGCCAGTGAGGCTTTCCAACCTTGAAATACAAGCTGTATAAAAAAAAATAACTGACAGACACCCATCAACCCTCTCCCTCCCATCCCCCTTTCAGGGCGGAAGTAATTTGTGCATTATGGGATTACAAAGAGGATCACTCTCGTTGCTTGATTTTCAGGAATCAACCTGTTCCAGGTAGCGGCTCACGAGTTCGGTCATAGCCTTGGTCTCGGGCACTCAACCGTGGAAGAGGCTCTGATGGCGCCCTTCTATCAAGGCTACGTGCCTGACTTCCAGCTCCATCCAGACGATGTCGCAGGAATCCAGGCACACTACGGTAAGCACTACTATATTCCCATTATGTCTTGCACTCTAGTATTTCTTCCAGTTCCTTCTTCTTGTTTAATGTAGGGCCTGCTAAGTTTAATTCCCAAACAATTCTGACCTCTTGAAAACGACATGTTTGAATGAAAAAAAAAAATTAAACAAAACAAAAAACTTAAGAATGAATACAGGCAAAACAGAAGGATATCAGTGCTTTTGGAAGGTCATTATGAGATTTTGGTAGATATTATACATTATCTATTCTATCGTGAAGGAAATGATTTGGGTAAGTAAGCAATTGTGAAGAAAAAAAAAGGCGTTTAATAGGTATACTTGATCTTTCATGTGAAATAACAAAGCTGAATCATGTGATAACTAAATACATAATAAAGACTGGAGTGATCCTAGCAAGAAGTAAACACCAACTATTATCTTAAGACTTCACAGATTGTAAATCTTTTTCCAGGTATGTAAGAAGCTAGTTCATGCTGTACTCTCAAACTGCCTTTCTCTGCTGGCAGGCCCTAACGAGAACCCAAATGCTGGTGATGGTGACCAGGATACAGATCCCGGGCCGACACCAGCTGGGGACTGCATCTCACAGTTCAACGTAGCCACACAAACAGCAGATGGCGGCTACTACCTCATCAACAGTAAGATCAACTTTGAACTTGTTAAATGGGCATTCGAATACGAATTGCCGTCATAGTCACTAATTTGGTCTAAAAGTTCCATGTGAATTCTAGTGGTGTAAACGAACGGTTGTCTTCAAAAGAGGGGCTTTGCGCATTGCATTTGTTTCTCGATTTCCTGGCCCTACGACCAAGCTAAGAAGATGCTAAATAGGGCAGCAGAGTTTTAATTCGTTGCATAATTTTCTAGAGTAGAGTGTGCAATGCTAGTTGGTGACATAATGCAGTTGCAGGTGAGCGGATATGAAATTAATCGTACAAAACAATGATAACCGAGTCACTGCTTTCAATGAAACTTTGCTCTCCTAACAGTTTTAACGGCTAATATGATAAATAGGTACTCGTGTACTTGAATAAAGAGTAATCATGGAGATTTGTTATACACTTGTAGTTAAATTGTCTGTATCCTACCTTCCATCTAATCATCTAATGTTCGTATAATCCATAACCTAATGGTAAATGGCCAAGTCGTCCTATTCAGATCAGATGTCATGATTTGTGTACGGACCCATCTGTGGTGCTGATTGTTATCTTTATTTTGATTCTTATCAGTTGCTATTCTTGTTTTCATTCAAATGATAATGCCTCTATTGTGCAATATTTACAAATAATAAATATGTTATGCATACTCTCTGTTTATGTATTTTATGATACAGCAACTCACGCTTTTCGTTTTGGAGCCAACGGCCTGGTAGCCGGATATCCGAAACCAATAGCGACCGAATTTCCTGGTTTACCCAATGACCCGGATGCCGGCCTATACTACCCAGATAATGGCAAGACGTACTTCTTCAAGGTATGTGGCACGTGAGAATGTAATCATAATAAGAATATTGTCTCCCGGGAAGGTAGCAAATCCAGAGCTAGTGACTTTTGACAAACTGAGGGATCGAAAGTATATGTATGGTCATAGCCCCTACGGTACAATATGATATGTAGTGATGGTCATTGGCCAAGGAAATAACTTCACAAAAGAGACGAAAGTATACAACATACAAGAGGAATTCAACAGAGTGATTTAAGTTGAGAAGCAGTACAGCGGACCCTTGGACATCTCAGGGCCCGTTATTCCCCATTACGGAAACAAGGAATTCAGAGCAGTCCACACGACACCTAACAGAGACTTCAAACCCTCAGGCGCTCGTTTTAACAAACTACGTCCGTCTCTGACAAACAAGCTTTAAGCTATAGGAAACCATCACAGTGTGATTATTGTCAAATAAACCAGGAATACATTCTGACGTAACTGTTAAAGGGTGTGTACAGTTCTGGTCGGGGTGAGGATTTAGCTTTTAACGTTTTGCGAGATATTCAGAAACCACTCTATGAGATGTCAAAGAGCATGCAATTCTAAGGGGTATCAAAAGTTTATTTGATGAAAATCGGTTTTGAAATGGCTGAGATATCCAAAAACAAGGTGAAACAAAGAGATTCTAATAAAGGTGGGGCATGTCGCCTTTTATTATTATCACTTTTAGGGATATCTCAGCCATTTGAAAACCAATTTTCATCAAATAAACGTTGAATCCTTCTTAAAATCACATGCTCCTTCATATTTCATAAGAGGTTTCTCATTATCTCATTTAGAAATGTTCAAAACATGAATCCCCACCTCAACCACTACTGTACAGTCCCTTTAAGCATTATGTTTATGATACATATATTTGAGGATGAAGATATTTATCAAAAGTATTGACTTGTTTTTATGCAGTCGACTTTGCATGTCTACAGACATGATATACACCAGTATTACGGATGCTGCAGTATGTATCATAACTATGGGAAGATGTTTCCCAGTATAAAAAAAAGCGCGAACAAAACAATGGCCAGCACTGACATCACACCAATTTTCTCTCTGACGAGATCAGGTTCTTGTCCATGGCTATGTGGAACGTACCATTGTAGATCAGTGAATAAGAAGACGGATTATCAATCGTAAGGTCCTTGTTTCGAGTCCCCTAGCTGCGGCAATAATAATATGTGCCCTATAGGCAAGACAATTTAACTTCCTTGCCTACAGTCCTTCGACAGAAACTCAAAGCTATCGGTCACGTGCAAGCTCTCTTACAATCATTCATTGTTTTCTTGGCAGCCACACGAAACATAAAAATGCAGAAATAAAAATAAAAATAACAGGCAGACACAAGGTCAAAATAATGATCCACATTAACCGCTGCCTCCAGCGGCAGATACGTGCCTGAAAGGGGAAATCCAGTCCAAATATAAGTAAATCTGATAAGAAAGAGTAAAATAATACGAGTTCAACGTTAACGGGTGAAAAATAAGGAAGTGAAGTTTTGCTTTTTTTTTTTCAGAATGGCAAAGTTGGTATGTCATACCCTCACAACTTGCCATAGTTTGTACTTACAATTTTGATATTTCCAGTTTTTCATTCAAACGCAATTATGTCCGTGACTCAAATCCTGGTATATCTAATTGATCACTATTCTGAAGTTATTCAACCAGGAATAACAGCATGTTTCAGACTTCAATGACAGAAACTTTGAATTTTCTCTATTTTTGTACAGGATGAATAGCAAATTGTGAGGTTATGACATGGTTAGCTCACCATTTGCATATTCATATCCAAGGTACAAGAACTGTTTTGCAAAATTTTTAAATAGCAAAACGTCAAAATGTCATAACTTCCGTATTTTTCATCCGATTTCAGTCAGATTTTTACCGTTGAACTCGTAAGATTTTACTCTTTTTAAAAAAAATCAGATTAACGTATATTTGGACCGGATTTTCCCTATAAAGAAGAAATCCACCCTAAAATTTTGTCAATTTCATAAGAAAGAGAAAAAAATCAATGCAGAACAGTGCAAAATGATCAAAATCGGATAAGAAATGATGCAGTTAAGAAATTTTGAAATTTTATAATACTTTGGAAGACACTGCTTGACCACTCGCTATGAATATTTAAATCAGCAAGTTGACGATGTCATGCTCTCACAATTTCTTATTTATTTCGTAAACATATAAATACAAAACTTGCCGTAAAACCACCAAAAATAAAAAAAGAACAAATGTTAACCTTGATATATCTTGGTATGGGAACATACTTTTACTTGTATTAGTTTAAAAATAATAATTGGTTGGTAGAAAGCTTAATTGTGCACCACGTATTCTTTCTTGGGTGTGTATGCCTTTAAAGATTTCAAAAAAAAAATCCGAGTTTTATATACAACATAGTATTACATGAAAAATTTTGAGGGTATGACGTCACCAACTCGCTCATTTGAATATTCACAAAGACTGATCAAGAATTTTTTTTTTTTAATGTGAGATTTCGAAATGTCCTATCTTATTTCTTATCTGATTTTTGTCAATTTTGTATCGTTGATAGGCAATATTTTTCTCTTTCTTTTGAAGTTTATTTTTTTTTTTTGGGGGGGGGGTGGATTTCTTCTTTAAGCAGGGCAGTTTATCCTCATTGCCTTGTTCCCTTCGTGTAGCAACTTACCAGTTAATCAATCCTCGGTGTGCGTGGAATGCCAATTGACAGAGAAAATCTCGTAGCATTGTACAAGTTGTCCAGAGTTCCTGGCTCAGTTAGTTAAAGCTGCTGGTCGTATAGTAACTTGTTCCTTGGGATAAGCAGGGAGGTGGGAAGAAGTACTTTCTTTCGTAGCGGTCACAAAATAAAACTAAACACAGGGGCTCATCCTAATCCTATACCAATTGACCACTGAATAATATGTTCATGATAATAATATCACCATATACAAGTCACATCAGGCAGATATCGAACATTTTTGTGAGCAGAATATTGCATGACATGTAATACCATGCCAGCTAAGCACGCTTTTCTTGTGTGTAGCAATGTCCGTTCAATTTTACATGGATTATACGTAAACACCAATGACATGATCTGTTGTAGTAAAAACAAAACAAATAAAAATAAAACAAATGTTTGAATTATCTTCTTGCAGGGGGCCAACTATTATCAGTTTACTGGACAGACACAGGACGACGATTCGCCAGGCACCATAGCTACCGCCTTCCCTGGCTTGCCCAACGACCTAGATGCAGCCTTCATTTGGAGCGGCAACGGAAGGGTGTACTTCACTAAAGGTTCATTACTGCCAGTATATTGTCAAACTATCCTCTCTTAGGTGTTCACTAGAATTAAAAAATTCTGCATGGTATCTGTCATTTTGTTATATTCGTTATAATTTTTTGATTGAGTCATTTCTTTATTCAAGAAAATGTTTATACATAACCAGGTCAATTATCTCTTTAGATAATTGCAGGTACACATTGAACATACAACACATATAACATCCATGGGATTAATGCGCCAGTATCAACAATAATATTTAACACTAACAATCATTATAACATTTATATCAAAACTATATATATATATATATATATATATATATATATATATATATGTCGGACGTTTATAGAAACTTCACGCTCCGGACGGACCAATAATCGGTCAATGTTCTACTTTTTTTTTCTGATTTCGTTTTGTACAAAATCAAAAAACTTCATTTACTTTCCCATTAAAAAAAATATCCCTCGTCCTAAAAACTGTAATAGGCCTTCTTTCGGTGTAATCTAATTCCATATTACATATACAAATATAGAATATTACACATATACAATACTAATTAACAATCTTTAACATTTTGCATACAATAGGGAAAGATCCATGAACTGAGACAGGGAGTTGAATTCTAATAAAATATGTATCTTTATATACTTTTTAGTTATTTTGGTGATGACATTTAATCGTCTGGATAAAGGGTATTGATGACATTTTGTCCGTCGAGGTCATAACCATGCTTACATGGAATATTTTGTTAATAATATTGATATGGATAAAGTTCTAAACAATCAGTATGAAAGTTACGATAAAAATAATCGCTTTAAACCTAGCCAATCTTACACAATAAATGTAACAGACTGATTCAAATGCAATGTTTCTCGTCCTAGATTCCTCTGTTTTTTCTATGCTGTGACGAAGGAGCAAATGATCTTCGTGTGTAAAACTCTGGCCTAGTTGTCTCCTCTGGTGAAGAACGTTATCACATTTGTATCGCTAATGACGTTCATGCACACTTTCTATACTCGTTACCAGGTGACCAATACTACAGGTTCAGTGCGGGGATTGGTGTTGACAATGGCTACCCAAGACCTCTTAGCCTGTGGACCAATCTACCACCAACCCTTGACGCCGCCATGCAGTTCGCAAACGGCTTCACTTACTTCTTCTCCGGAGATAGCTACTACCGCTTCAACGATGACGAGTTCGCTGTGGACGCTGGCTACCCACGAGACACAGCCGTGGTGTGGTTGGGGTGTGCCGCTCGCATCGGATCGGGCAATACGACGGCAACTCCACCGGGCGGTGGAGGAAACGGAGCCGCAGTAGTCACCTTGCCATCAATTCTAGTTGGACTTATAACTTTGGTATTATCTTCTACACACTTGCTGTAATGATCATTATTCTAAACCCTTTGAAAAGGATTAAACGTTTGCACCGTTAGGATGATAATTCTAGTGGATAATAGCATTCACTGGCGGACCCTTGATGATGCTCAAATTAGTGTTGACCTGAGAACTTTTAGACGGGTTCAGTTCAAGTTGTATTTCAGCGGAATGACGTGAATCAACAATCCACTGTTTGACGTGAACAGTGACGTCCATGTACTATCAGTGGAAAATAGGAATGCCACTTCTTCATCACTTTTTCTTCGTCATCTTCTTCTTCTTTTTCTTTTTCTTTTTTCTTTTTCTTTTTCTCCTTCTTCTTCCAAAGTACATGCTACCAACAAAATATGTCGTTGTATACTTATCATACTTATATGTAGCAACTTACGTGGGGAGGGGTTACATGATGACAGAGAATTAACAATATTAGTGCCGATAAACATTCTGATCGTCGACTTATTTTCATGGATGTTGTTATTATAATATTTCACACTATTCCTAGCGATATCGTATTTCCAAGTTAATAATGGCATCATTACTTTTGTGACAAAAAGCTGTGTGAAATGTAAAAAGTTGATGCTTACTCACTGGGAAGAAAAATTAAAGCAGTCAGGAGAATTTCGTCGGTATTTTCCTTGCTTTCGTGAAGTAGCCTCGTTTCTCATCACTCTGATGCAAACTATACTTCAGCTCAGTATGTACTCTGCCTTCCGGCTGATGAATTTCATGTGATCACTGTATCTGACATGTTTGTATGGATTCCTCATTCAGGGTTATTACACTCAACAAACTGAAAATTTACCTGAGTTTGCAATTGCTGTTAGTAAGTGCTTGCGATACAGAAATGCCACCAGCTGCCTCTCAACTTGAACATTTTCCCGTTAAACTGTTCATCAGGGAAGTAATGTAAAATGTAAGAGAAAGAATCACCGAATGGATTGTTATATGTGTATAGAATGTTTACAACTTATTTTTTTGTTGTTGTTTCTGAACCACATTTTATCACTTCTAACATCAGTGCCCTGTAGATTTGGCCTCTAATTCATTGTATTCCACGAAAGAAGAAGAAGAAGAAATATTCTCACACGCAAGATTATCGATACTTCTCTCAAACAATTTATTCACTGTTATCTTCAAAACATACAAGGTAAGTTTTGCCATTCTGGGAACGATCATCACAACATTACAACTGAGGAGTAAAATATGTCGAAGTCAAACGAACTCTCTGCTTCGATGCACCTTGCGATGTAATGTCATCGTCATTGTTCCGCGTGCTGGCATGCGACGTGACTCGTAATTAATTATTCGCTTTGAAATCCATTCGTTCTCAGCGTGAACGTATTCGAACGTCAATTTGATAAGTCTTTACTGTATTACATTGTACACTTTATACATGTCATGTACCTTTGACTAATGACTTATAAAGTTGTGCTGCAATTTGAATAAACATTGTGTGTGTGTGTGTGTGTGTGTGTGTGTGTGTGTGTGTGTGTGAGAAAGAGAGAGTGAGAGTGTGTGTTTGTGTGTAGGCGCTACATGCCACTGAATTATAATTACCTTGGCGTACTGTCTGTAGAAAGCAGGCAAGGTAGTTCTTTATGGAAACATGATTTACAGTGGTCACTTAATCACATCTTTTGACAAGAAATGTATATAGTTTACTACTGGAATTGTCTATTTTAGCATGTTTAGCAAGTTTTGCCCTTGTACCTGTTGTCAAATCGAATGTTATCAAAGAATCATTATTTCCGTATATAAAACCGTTTATTTCACACTTTCACGAAAATTTCACAGACTTGCTTATTGAAAGATTGGATGAAGTCAAATTCATATCAAGTGAAGTCAAATGTCACATTTTCAGCGACCCCTGGTTCGGTATCAGTAAAGACGGAGCCCACATATCTATCATTGTGTGTGCTTATGTGTGTGTGTGTGTGTGTGCGCGCGCGCGCGTGTATGTGTGTGTGTGTGTTTGTGTGTTCGCGGCCCAAGCTAGCTGGCATGTGTGCAGGTAATCGCATGGGTGAGTTTGATCGTAAGTATAGGTGTTTATGGTCTTAGGCGCAGATATGGTTATAAACATTCCATTGTATGTTCTTACTTTTTGAGCTAATGGAAGAAATAAAAATTGACTGAATCTAAAAACAGTAGGATTACTAAGTTTGCAGAGAGATGACAAGACTATAACCGAAATACACAATAACAATAAAAAGCCAGAATAATTCATCAAAATTACTGCAAAATAGCATCGTCAACTCTGGTCGACAACTTCATTGGATACATGAACTGTGTAATGGTATAGGTTTTCCCATCCATTTTCGCACTTTTGTCATTCAATTTCAAAGATTTATTATTCAATTTCGTCCCGAGAAGCAGGTGGAACGCAAATCCTAACTTCAATTTCGTCAATTGTCATTGTAATTCGTTTTTCGTCAAACATTTTCGAAGACAGCATTCAGAATCGTCAGTTATCATTCAAATTCGTCCCTCCCGCTGACGGATCGCAGAATGTGAAGATCAAATTCGTCTTTGTTCACATAATTTCATGATTTTTTTTTATTCAAATTAGTCAGATGTTGTCGATTTTTTATTTTGATGGTGAACCAACTTTAAGCCGACATATTTTTAGTTTCTCTCGTAAACTGTATCGTTACACATTATTCCCTAACCATTTGCTTTAACAATACACAAAAAACAAGACAACCAACGAAAATGATTGAAGGATAAACGACAGTCAAAAGTCATAACCCAGGACAGTATGTCAGTGTCACATTTTGGACTTTAACTCGTAATGTTCAGGTTTCCGCATCATAGGCCTAATGCATGAAGCAAAGTTTAAATTTTATACCCTGGAAAGCAGCAAACATAATTATGTTATCCATTCTTTGACATTAAACAGGCGAAAATTCTACACTTAGATTTTGTCTTTAATCATATTTGCCTAGAAATTGTTTGTCAGTGTTTTCGTTTACGAGACGGTATACGTACACATGGTACATGTATGTTTGTTTCAGTGTGTACTCGGATTGCTTGTGTGTGTGTCTGTATCTGTGGTTCTGTGTGTGTGTGTGTGGGGCACTTAGGTGTATGTTAACTCCTGAATGTAAAATGTGAACGGTTACAGGAAAAAAAAATACATGAATGACTGGAAAATCACACCGGGTTGAGATATGAGACAAATATGAATGAAAAGTTAACGAAAATGACTGACAAAAGACGAAATCGATCCTGCTTTTTTGAGTGCTGCGAGTGAGACTGACGAATTTGAACTGTAAATGACGAAAATGTATGCCAAATGACAAAATTGAATGGACTTTATTTGAAAATGAACGACGAAAGACGAATTTGAGAGGAAGATTGGCCCACTCTCGACATTCCGCGACGAAATTGAAGTAAAAATTTGTGAAATTGAATGAAAAAAGTTTGAAAATGAATGGGAAAACCTGTATTATTTCTTATTCCATGGTAGAGGGCTTAATGGGCTTGCGCAAAATTATAATATTTAATCTATTTCCTACATACATGGGGTTATCGTGAACGATAAGCATATTTCTATGACAAATAAAAAAAATAAACAGAAACACCCACAGCATATGCCACAATGGCGGTTTTGATACATTTATATAGCCGCGCTCTTTGAAACTATTAACATGATATCAAACAGCCATCATTCATAGTTAAGTCAAATAGGGACTATTTAGTAGATTTTAGAATGATAGCATGGCAGATAGAATTATACGTTCTCTCTTCTAACTTTAAAGAAAGATAATCAGTAAACGTGGATATGAACAGGGAGGTGATCTCCTTGATATGAATTATCTATTTGTGGTGTCTATATTTCAGACCACCTATGATATACCATATTGCATTAGACGCTACATTTGCTCTGATCATTCGATTATTCGGAACTGAGTCATGATTGGTCATCTAGGGACCTACAGAATACAAACTTTGCTTTTTAGTAGGTTCCTCACATATCAAGATTGCAAAATTGTCTTTTTCTCTTGAAGACAACATTATATACTTTCTTATGTTCTATTGATTGTATTACTATATTCATGAGATGTGAAACAACAATAAATCAAATAAAAAATCAAAACTGAGTACCGCTAGATAAAGCTTAATAACCACAATTGAAACTGCTAGATATGCGCTGCAAATATATGCGTCGTCATGACTGATGTCTGAATCTTGTCTTGTTGCTGTTGTTGTTGGTTTTTTTTGTAATCCCAAAGTCTCATACAATGAATTGTCACATGTTTATAAAATTTGTCGCATTTCTGCACTATCGTATGTGCATCGATCTTTTGTATCGTTGCTGTTAACTCGACTTACATTTGGCGTGCTTGAACAAGGGTTGTTGTTGTTGTTGTTTTGTTTGTTGTGGTTTTTTTGTGTCATATCTTATGATATTATCGTGCATTCCCCTATTCATTCATGAGACGTCAAACACACAAGTAGGCCTATTTTTAAAACAGCCTGTACTGCAAAATCCGTTTACAAAATAAGTCAGAGCAATACACTATGATGTAATCTACATGACATAATAACATAATTTAGGTACTAACGGAAATTCAAGCAAAGGAAATTGACGAGAATATGCATTCAGCACAGGAAATGAATTATGATTTTAAAATCTGCTCGTCCCAGAAATTAAGTTCTATGAAAGAATTAATAAGTTCATTATTTATTGTTGTAGTTCACATTCTAAAAGTTTTCAAATCAGCCGCAGACCTGCAATCAAGGTCATCCGTATCCACTTCAGGTTGTCCATGTCATATTGCAGCCAGTGAGACTGTGAAGTATACAATATCACCTAAAAGAAGAAAATATCTTACGCTTGAAATGTAACTGCTACTAGAACGAAGAGCATTGATAATAGTAGACTAGCGCAAGAAGGCTTGCTAACATCAGCAGATGAGTCTCCTTCCAGCAGTGAACCCACGGCGTTGCAGCCTAGCCACCACTTAGCTGTGGACCTGGGATAGCTTCTGTCGACCCTGAGGCCACGGTCGTTAAAGCGGTAGTACTTGGACCCGAAAAAGAAGTAAGTGCGCCGATTACTGTACTGGAACGCTGTGTCCACCCCGTCGGGTAAGCCCCGCCAGACACTCATGTCGCGTGGGTAGCCAGAATCCACACGCCGCGCTTTCATTGAGTATCGATAGTACTTGGAACCTGATAAGAAAGACAAAAATGACGATCTTAGGACGATTTTTTTCCCTCATCTACTTAAGTCAGGCGCCATTTTCAACAAAGTTGTGAGAACGTTATATTGAGCCAGAAGCAGAAAAATGACGCCCTTCGCTTTCCTGTTCTACTTTAATTTGAGGCAAAACACTAGACGTTATAGTGTAAAGAAAAACAAAAAAGAATTGCGAGGAGACAACACATGCACACTGCACACTGCATTACTCCAACGAGTTCCAGGTGTTACCATCTCAAACTCTAGATATTCTGAAAGCTTACATTGTGGCCAAGATCTGTAGGCCCTATTACAGAAACACGACCAGCTGACATGTGAGTTTTGATGGATGTTTTCTATCAAACATCACCCGATTTTTTGATGGTGTCGAAACGAGCATCCTTTAAATTTTCTAAATGTAATTGGATCATCACTTACCGTAGCCTATCCGATAGGCGTCGGGCTGTATCGATACTAGACTGATCGCTATATGGAGACGGACATGCCAATGCCCTCGCATGTCCATCTCCATATAGCGATCAGTCTAGTATCGATACAGCCCGACGCCTATCGGATAGGCTACACTTACCGCAAAATAATATGTGAGTTTCGTTGTTTTTGCTAGAGCATTGAACGATGGTCTCACCTTTGATGAAATAAACCCGATTATTTCCGCTCCAGACAAAAGCCGCAGACACGTTATCGGGAATTCCTTGAAATTCTTCAGAAATTGGCTTTGGATAACCTTGGTCGATGTCTCTGTTTGTCAGACGCCAGTACTGACTGCCCTACGGTAGAGGAAACACCAATCAACACCAGTTGGAGATCATCTACAAGATTTGATTTCTGACAACATCACGAGAGGTGAACTTTTCCTTCCAGAGAATACTCAACAATCATCTGATACCAAACGCGTATCTACGTCTACCCCATAAATGAGTTAATGATAATATTAGGAATGCTGTATGCCGCAGGTTGTCAAGTTTGGTATCTCTCGTAACTCCTTTGTTTATCTGCACTCTTTCTTGGATTTTTGTCTGCTTATATGTATCAGTAATTTGAAATGTCCTCTGAGGTTTGATAGATATAGGTCAGGTTATGGGAAAATCACTCTTGAATTCATGGTTCATTCTTTTTATTGTTCCATCATCACCCGATCCCTCTGTATCACGAGAATCCTAATATACCCACACGCAGTCTTATAAAAAGCTTCTATCTCACTATTACACATTGATTTCAATATTGCTATCATAACAACCGCTAGTCTGACACGAAGTTGTATCCATGCTCCGTATCTTTTTCTGCACATTTGATCGCTACTGACAGGGCCTACACGTAACGAATTTGCTTTTATAGATCCCATCAAAATTTTCTAGAATTTTCACTTATAGATTCAAATTTTGACAAACTGACCCCCATATTCTATGCTAGAAAATTTTCATTAAACAACCAAGCTGGATGTCATATAGTCCTTTTATGTTGTTTATTTGATGCATTTTTTATTTGATAAATATCAGCATTGATTGAAAGGAAATGAAAACCCCGCATTGAACAAGAAGGTTCTAGTTATATGAGACGAGGACATAACACGCACACAATAATATCTAAACCGTATACAGCCAAAATACAATGTCTATCCGATGTTGGTTACAGTTTGAGAGAATTGAAACGCACAAACCTTAAAGATATATGTTTTCTTGTTAACACTGTAGTACATGGCAGCATCTAGATTCGTTGGTAATCCATCGAAGATGTCTCCAATAACAAATGGGCCCGTTACAGAACGCCCGACACGCCGAAACACATGAGTCTCTGACGAGTAGAAATATATACGTATACATTCACAGGAAAGGAAACAAAGCTATAAAGAATGCTTGTGTATCGCAGTAACGGTAAATTCGACGAAGGTGAAATGAATGTAAGCACCGGTAGACGAACTACGGTTTTCATTCTTGAACTAACGCGTGTACAGACATACTCTGTTAATTATTGATTGGGTGATAAAAGTAATTTATTTAACGTAGCTCCAAGGGGAATTCTATGCCAGTTAGAAGTTTGTCTGACAAGAGGTTATGACATCATCATCAGCTCACTCTTTTGCATGTTTATATCATCTTTTCGAGAACTGTTTTGCAAAAAAAAAAAAAAAAATGCGACACTTCACAATTTTATTACATCCCTTCCAATTTTGATCAAATTTTCAATGTCGTGTTAATGCAATTTTACTCTTTTTCCCAGGCCAGTGTGTAACTGGTGCGGAATTCTTCTTTAAGTTGCTGTCTGCTTGATAACATTCGTGAATGATATAGAGAACATAGTGAAAGAAAAGAAACGTCCAAAGAAAATAAAACAAAAAAATGAACGAACGAACGAACAAACCTGTAGTGAACTGCATGATAGCAAGTCTTTTTGAACAACTTTTCCTCATTGGATCTCGAACCTTATATACGGTCGGGGGGGGGGGGGAGGAGTTGTTGGTTGGGGATTTTTTTTTGTTTGTTTCTGTTCTGTTTTTCGTTTTGTTTTTTGTTTTGTTTTACATGCAACATTTGTATATGCTTGTCTTATCAACCAGCAGAAAAACAGAAACACGAACGTACCGGTTGCTATGTATGTGCTTCCATCACTGGTGCGGAAGACTGTTTTCACGTTGTCATGGCAGACTTCTTCGGACGGTCTATCATCTTCACCTATGAGATAGGATATTCAGAATTTAAGTAGGATTTTGTTCAGTTTACACTCGTTGCCTTAATCGTTCATTTGTCATGTCCCTCGAAAATCAGACTGTCAGGGGCTCTAGCATTAATGTTGGGAAAATGTAATTCCATCTAGAGTCAATCCCAGCATAGCTTTCTTCAAAGTATCAAGGAATACCTTAGATTCATCGTTTGTAAGTGTTGCATTGGCAGAACGGGGTCATCCCACGAGTCCGACACCCACGAGTCACACGATCCACGAGCTCGACATTGAAAACAGGGTCCATGAGTCATACATGACAACCTATATGAGCTAGACACTATACGCAAAAAAGGCCTGAGAGTCCGACACAAGGCAAACAAGGCCCACGGGTCTGGCACTATAGGCAAATAGGTCCCATGAGTTCCTCACTAAAGGCAAAAAAGACCCATGAGTCCGACAATATAGACTAAAAAGACCAGCGAAACCGACACTGCGCACATTAAACCCTGTGATATAATGTCGGTCTCTCCTTTTTCCCTCTTTTTTGCCTAGTGTCGAACTCATGGGCTGTAAATTATGACTTTTGGATGTCGGATTCGTGACGTGCACCCAACAGAACAATTCAAAATCGATGCAGTTTCTTCTCGTTTTATCTGCACATGGACTCAGTTTGGAAGGTACAAATTAGTTCATGCTATAAGAAATTAGCAAGAAACCCCATGGGTCTAAAGCGCTCACGTGAGCATTATAATATTCACGCATTTTTGCAAATTATTACCTAAAAAGATATGGCAAACTTGGGATCTTTGTGGAAGGGGGGGGGGGCGTTGTATCCATCTGTACAATAAACCACGCTGGTAATACCTGCCAAATTTGCAGAAAAAAAAGAATGTGTTTTTAAAATGAAGATCACAATATGAAAACTGGGTCCAAGTCGGTCCCAGCCTAAAGAGGACCACCCTGGATCTGGCACAAACAAACTTGAAAGTAGGCCTATACATCATCAATGTACATTGCATTTACTCAGAGCATTTCTGGTTTTATAGAAGACTTTTTAAAAGATACTCTTATTTGTGGGATTACCACTGTAGTTACTCTTAGCAATTACTCAGCTTTATCACGTCTGGTTCTAGAGAAGAAGACATTTGAAGAGCCTTGATTTAGGGGCTTTGGGCCTCCCCCCCCCCCCCCGGGCCCCCTTTGTGGTCATGGTACCGTCATCCCTCGCCCCTTGCCACCTGACCAAATTGAGATTCTGTCACCCTAGCAATTCTACCAGCCAATTTTTGTGACAATATGTCTTGGGGTTTTGAAAAAATAAGCCAAAAAAAAAAAAAAAAAACTAACTAAAAAACCTACATCACGACAAATTCAGAACAGAACTTGACACATGAGAATTGTAACGGCTTAGTGAAATTAAATGCTTACATGCCATTGTAACACACTCTGTATGTCTTCCCGACTAGGGTAGTACAAAAGAAAAGTATTAGTAGATTTGTGACCATAATTATATGCCTGACACATGTTGAAAGATAGATCACATGTTACGGGTCCACATCCCGCAAAGTACACGTACCATAGAGAGATCGAATGCCTGCGATGTCGTCGTTATGTAACTTGAAGCTAGGATCGTAGCCACTGTAGTAGGGCGCCATCACAGCTCCCGAAGTGGATGAATGACCAAGACCCAGGCTGTGACCGAGCTCATGAGTCGCCACTTGCAGAAGGTTGATGCCTTGCGATGTGGAAATGTTGAAGGAAACATAGCAGTAAATGTAAAAAAACATCTTGCAGTAGCAATAGCTGAGGGGTTTTCTTGCTAGCATTATGTTCAATATCACGTACGTATGGCGATATTCAGTCTAAATCAGGAGTACCACATGCTGTACATTGTTCTATTTTAACAAACGTGTGGAGCTCGGATAATGATCTTGATCTTTCTGTTAGTACCTGTGACATTTTCATACCAAGGTCCTTTGTGGAGAGACGATATGAAGTAGTACTTATTCCATAATTTGTTTAAAAAATCTTTAACTCTAACAAATTAAAATTGGGAACATTAATTCATCAGTTATTCATCATTGTCCCATCGTATA
The DNA here is from genome assembly GCF_964275005.1 of Diadema setosum. Lineage (NCBI taxonomy): Eukaryota > Metazoa > Echinodermata > Echinoidea > Diadematoida > Diadematidae > Diadema > Diadema setosum. Next base: position 24,335,726 of record NC_092689.1, on the reverse strand, counting down.
CACACTGCCCTTTGATAGTAAAAAGTGAAATACCGTTCTACAGGACCATAAACCGCCCTCTGTTGTTTTTTAGAGATACATGTACGTACTGTGTGTACATACTGTTCTATACAGACTTCATCTGCATCTACAGACTTCAGAGATACATGTACATGGAGTTAGCATTTCACTTAAACTAGTATCGTCAGGAGGTGTATTGTTTTGGAGAATCTGTTTGATCCGATTTCTGATTTCTGATTTTGGCGCAATCAGCCCAGTATTTGGTCTGAGTCTGATAACTGACCAATTAGTCGTACTGGTGTCCTGCGATTGTCGAAAGTGTTCGGTCAGTCTGCAGATCACCCTTCAATCACAATCAGGGAGGGGGGCATTTCATAAAGCATTTTGGTCGGATATTTTTCTGACAAACTGTTACAAGGTTATACTGAAATCCTTGCTTCTGATTGGCTGAGAGCAAATTTGTCGGACAGCTTTGCCGGACAAAATGCTTCATGAAATACCCCCCCCCCCCCCCCCAACAGATGACAATCGGGCGGCTACCGGCCTTCGATCTGACTACTCTGATCAACGTCAGATCTTTGTCGGATTTGCTAGAAATCAAGGCCCCCAAATTCAGCTTGTCGGCTCAGATTTCATCTGAACTCATCGGAACGCAGAAATTTTGGCATATTTGGGATCAGATGAGCCTCCAGTGGTCAGTGGAATAGGGCCTCATGCTGGACTAGGCTTCCATAGCGCGAGAGGTGACCCTTGTCAAGCTCTATCGAAATGCAAATGTCAATGGCAACCCACACGAAAATGTTATTATAAAACAGATATGGCCGACATATTCGGGGACTCTCAATTTTGTGCTATATTGTAATACCTTGAGGCGAGCTCCTCGAATTATAGCATGGAGTTGAGATCCCTAGTATAGTGGCAATTATATATATATATATATATATATATATATATATTTATATATATATATCTTCCACGTGTTGAAGAAGAATGAGTCTCAAATACGCCATCTGTAAATCCAACAAGAAGTATACACTACACTGACGAAGGCCCGAGGCAGGTTTAAAATATTGTGAATAAAAACCTTCTTGTTGGATCTACAGATGGCGTATTTGAGACTCATTCTTCTTATGATTATATACCGTATATATATATATATATATATATATATATATATATATATATATATAGTGAGTGTGATACGTGAATCTTCAGCTGCTAAACCCCTGGGCCGTCGCATCTTAGTAGTGTGTATAACGAGAGTAAAGAAGAGGCGGTAGACGTTGCTTTTGAATCCTCACAATTTGATTTTACTTCGAGCTTTCGGGCTCTGCCCTTTATCAAGACTGAGGACAAATCGGACAAAATACAAAACATGGATATCATATACAAAAAATAACGATGATCAAGACAATAGTGAAAATAATAACAATGATAGAGGCAGAGACGGCAGAAAATAAATACACTAATGGGAGTGTATATATGCGTCAATCTTACGTAATATAACATACATACATACAATCACAAATAAGCATACATCGGTGTACGTATAAGCATTTAGAAATATGTATGACTAAACAACTGCGCGCACACATGTACATGTAGATACGAATATGTACGCACAAACACACTTGTAAATCTCCTCAGATATGTGAAGACAGGCAACCATATAAACACTAACGGCAATTAATAAAATCATAAAAGTAATTAATATACACTCCCATTAGTGTATTTTTTTTCTGCCGTCTCTGCCTCTATCATTGTCGTTATTATTTTCACTATTGTCTTGATCATCATCATTTTTTGTATATGATATCCATGTTCTGCATTTTGTCCGATTTGTCCTCAGTCTTGGTAAAGGGCAGAGCCCGAAAGCTCGAAGTAAAATCAAATTGTGAGGATTCAAAAGCAACGTCTACCGTCTCTTCTTTACTCTCGTTATATAAAATTAATATGTATATACCAGTTGTACATAAAACCCGAAAGCAGTCCATCTGTGTATGATGTGATTCTATAGATTTAACAGTATTTTGACATGTCTTATTTCATCAACTTTTCTTTTTTGAATATCATCTATAAAGAAATAAAGTGGAGTAAACTCTACAAAGGTAAAAAAAGAAAAAAAAAAAGAAAAAACACGCAACAGAAAATACAATGAGCCCGCTGGACGTCGCTGAAAATCGGTACTCCATCTACAATACGGAAAATAGAAGGAATCGAATGGTTTGTACAATGCTAGCAGTACAGTACAATATGATACGATACGATACGATACGATACGATACGATACGATACGAGACTATACAGTACAGTATAATGCCACGTATTACAGTTCGTTCTGCTCAGAAGGTGGCATTTGTAGCATTTTGGAACTTTAAACGTGACGGATAAAAGACGAAATGATGGGATTTTTGTCCTTGCACTACTTAATCTATGATATTCTATTTGACGTTCACCTGAGGCTCTTTCATGTGTGAACTGCTCGTCCTTGTCAAAGTGAACGTCACCTCCTATATCGTCTGGGCTCGGAAAGAATGCATGAGCGAGAACTCCGTTTCGTCCGTCAAAATTGCTGCCATCTCCATGGTCCCCTCGTACGAAGTCCATTACAATCTCTACATCAACAGCGGGGTTTGTTACCTCAGTGAAGTTCAGTGATGAGGAATCACTCCAGAGCTTGAATGCACTCCTTAAAATTTCATTGAGAGAGTGAATCTTGTAAGAACCATCAAGGCGCCACTTCAAGTCCTTGTTCGGCCACTTGTAACCCTTCGTAGCTGTGTAACGCCGCTTTCGGGCGGATACGGTTGTATCTTTCTCCACATCGGGCCTACCACATCGGGGCAAGTTCATCATTTCGTAGGTTTTTTCATCCAGATTTCCTGACGCAACATAGAAAAATGATCATTGTGGTGATGCTAATCGTCTAATGTGGTATCCCCGCTCTTACTTACATTTTAGTGGATTGTTTAGCCTTCGCACGTGTCAAATATCGTTTTTAGATTTGCTTGATTTTGTTCAATCGCCAATCTTATGATTTCGGCTGTACTCAAAATCACACTCCAGAATTTAGAATTAAGATAACTTCTCAAACTGACGAAAGTAAGCATCCCATTTAAGATGGTAAGAAGAAATATGGCCATTGCCCTCCCTCCTGCACGCTATGGCGGCCATTACGCAATTATTACACTGTGTCTACCTCCCCCCCCCCCCCTTTGCAAACATCCCGCTTGATGTCACGACAGTGCTGCTAGCGACACCACGCCCATTCCAGCAACTATAAAAACAACAAAGAATGAGAAGAACTACATCTTTTCTGCTTTTCTCACTGACGTTTTCTGGAGCCACCCAGAATGTTTCTGGTATAAAAATGTGCTAAAAATTAATGGTAAACAGCGCCCTAACATTTTGTGTTATTAAGAGTACCCCGTTTCATCTATAGAACACAATGTTTGGAACACTCGTCACCAAGGAGTTTAGAAGACTTATAGTAGTGAACGGCATTTACATTTTGTAAAGACAAGCTAAGTCATGTCATGGGGTCATTTGTCACAAATGTAAACTGATATAAAAGTAAAATTGTATTATGTCACTGACTCCACTATGTCAAAGGGGGGGGGGGGGGGCAAGAAAGCATTCTCATGGTCGTCGGAAAACTTTGTCTTGACTGAGTTGCCCCTCTCTACTCCTGGCAAAAGCACTATGGTGGAGAATTAAATGCGCTTTTTACGAAATGCATGTCGACCAAATTCATGGCGGCCAAACACTTCACACGAACACACTAACTACTATAAGGTGCTCGTCTAAAATGGGGATGAGAAGAATACTCTGAATAATGAACACTATATTATTACTTCTAACATTGCAAAAAAACTGACACTATATCTGACATCTAAAAGCGCGGAAAAGTAATGTTTACTCATTCTTACCGGTTTCGTTTATGTGATAAAACTTCTGGAAGTTTCTCAGGGCATCAGCCTCAATCTGCAGAGATGAAGGCGTGCCATTGGTGAGTTGGTCATCGCGCAGGTAATTATACGTCCTGAGGAAGGCCTGTGACACGAGCAAAGATATTGATGACATGATTGTGGTCATTCACGTCAGTGGTTGGTGATAGAAGAAAGAGTTAGTTCGATGCAGGACGGTTGGTATATAAATTTTTCATTGTTGGATGTTCCGGCAACAAAATTATATTTTTGACTAATATTGATTGATTGATTGATTACATGATTTGAGTTCATTTTCATTTTGTGTTCACTTAAACGAAGAAGCAAACATTACTGCATAACAACTATAATAGCAATAGTTTTCATGACGTAAAAGGTATTTTAGCAACAAATGATAATACGAAATAACAATAAGAACAAAAGAATGCGTTTGTGTGTGGGAGGGGGTGGGGCTGGGTAAAATTGAAAGGAAACTTGTGCAGTAACCCCCCCCCCAAAAAAAAAAAAAAAAAATGACTCATGAAAAGCATAATACCAAAGTGGTTTACATAAAAAAGCTTGAAGTTTATGACAAAGAGAAAGGAAGATAGGGCAAGAATTTAGATAGAGGGGTTAGACAAGCAAAGCAGGTGAGATGGGACGAGGTGGAAAGAGGAGAGGGGATATAGCAGGCAGATTGGTAATTTCAAACAGAAGATCTTTGTTGTAATCTATTCCTGAATTACCTCTTAAATCTAATCAGACGGGTTATAGAGACAGGGGAACCTCTTTCCAGTCTAGGATTAATTGCACAACAGATCGGTCTCAGCTTGATTATAGCAAACCGTTGCATTTTTTTCCCTATAGACTTCTAAATGCACTTACTATTTGACACACTATTTGATCCATTTTTTCATTTTGTTGTTCACAAAATGATTAAGCTGAAAGTATAATTTCCTTTGCTCATTCCATTCATGATTAAATCTATTGCGTTGAATCAACCATTTAATATGTGTATGTGACAGAGAACTTTGAGGACATGTGCGAGGAGTCGAAGCGACCAGCGGGGAAGAAAATGGGAGGGGACACCTCCCTCACAAATGAGGTTTTCCATTTTCAGAATTGAAATTCAACGATGTGCACACTTTTGCAGGAATATTTCGGAGATTGTATATCAAAAACCTTACAAGAAATATATTGTTTTAATCTTGAATGGCTACGTAGTGTTATCTGTAACTTGCTTTTCAGCGTGCTTCGTCATCACTGTGTACAAATTCATACGGAGGTGGAGCGAGCGGAGGACAGGTATGGGAGGGATAGGCCCTATACACCTCCTCCAGCACGAGGGAGCTTTAGCACATTTAGAATGAAAATTTAACGATTTGGTGCACTTTTTCAAAATATTTGGAAAAATATCAATCTCCAAAATGTATAATTCAGTCTAGGGAGGGTTAGGTCAAGTGGGAGAAGAGTGTGGGTGGTTCCTTATTTCCTCTCCCACTTAAGGGAGACCTTGTACATCTTTAGAATTCAAATTCAATGCAAGGTTTTTTGCTGAAGATTATAGAGTCTGACTTTTTGCCACCCTCATCCAACCCACTTTTTTTTTTTTTGAAGGAACATAGGGTCCGAGTCTACTAGTATGTTGGTAAAGACTTGTAAAGACTTTTTTTTTTGCTTGTCAGCCGAGCTTGGCAGACAAGTGGCAGCAAAATGCTTCCCTCCATCCTGAAAACAAATCAACGTCTCAGTCTGTTCCCATAAAATCTGCCCCTCACTTTGGAAAACGTAGTACCTCCCCTGCGATGGTTTCGTTTACACACTTCAACTGAGATATTTTTATATTTTGGAATTTGAAATTCAAAAACGCTGAGAAAAAAATTGTCAAGGAAATTTTGAATGGCTATGTCATGGCTATGTATGTCTTTAAATTCTTGTTCAACGTGTGCCTCTTCACTGTGTACAAAGTCTATGGAAGTGGACCGAGCGGGTGATGATTCTGTAATAATTCTATCTATGTAAAAATGGTAATGATAATGATTGCATATATATGGCGCTTTATACTGGTGTTTCTAAGCTTTTCTAAGATGATATTCATTAACAAAGACTAGAAAACACAATAACATTAGGACAATGCAAAACAAATATTGCAATCACAATAGAAGAAGATGTAAAAATAATACATGACCGTGGTGATACAATAATTAATAAACATATTCTGTATCTCAAAATAAAACCATCTGGAATTCACATCCATAGTCTACTCATTCAGATAAACCAGTACACTTATATCTTTTCCGACCTTCAACATGGTGACGTATAGATAACGAAAGATCATATATTTTTGTTTGTTTTCATTGCTTCGTTGAAATCATCGCGAATGATTTGACTTGATCATATCTTTTCCAGTCCTCTTATTTTCTTGAGTATGATAGGCCTATCTAGTTTTTTTTTTTCTTCGTGACAAATTTCGAGGTATTCCAATGTTGTGTTTCTTTGCCTTTTCTTTTCCTTCCAGAAAATCATCGTCGAAAGTTAATGCCACTTTAAAAGGAGGTTCATGTATCATACATATCATATTCCATTGAATCGTAATTAAGTTAACAGATTGTAAAGCACTGAACATACATTAGTTATATTTTTACTAAGGGGTACATGCATATCATCGAGTCCTGTTTTGGTAGTAAACACTTGGTATCAAATCGATGACAGTCTTCTTAAGATATGAGGTTTCTTATCACATACAAGTTCTGAATTTGTTTGTTTCCTCTGTTAATATCATTCCTTTCAAAATTTGACACAGGTTTGATAATAAAATGTACAGGTCGTATTTCAAAATGACATAAAATCACAAAGGTAAGGTGCTATTATGATAAAGAGATCGCAAAACCTACGTTGTTGTTTTTTAACTTACACACAAGAATCCCACCAAGTTAGTAGAATTTGCAGCATGTTAGTTCCAAGGATTTCAGTTCTGTTGATGACATTCAAATTTTAATCATTTTTCTAGAATGCACCGATATTGTTTTCTTAAGAAAACGCAGACAAAAAAAAGGGAGCATTTTACAGTGTTTAACGCCGTGCCTCCATCAATTATTGCCGAGAAATGCATCTCTTGGATATCTTGATAATAAAATTGGATTTATTCGAGGATGTGACTGAAATAAAAGCAGCATCTTACCATTGCTTGAGCGGGGTTCTCGACTTCTGCTGCAAGACAATTCAGTGTGCCAGACACAAGAAGGGGCAAAAGCAACCAAACTTCCATTCTAAATAGTCGAAGTGAGCCTGGAAAAGTTAGATGAAGTAGTGCAACTATACAAAGCAAGATTTTACCTCTCACGTGATATGGACACACACACATAGGGTAACTATATATATACACACAGTGTTATCAGGTACGACTTCATGGGAATTTGATGATAGCCTCTTGGAGCGAAGACATGCTTTCATGCGACGTGTCAATTATGTTATGTTGTATTCGCGTGAAATCATCTCAAATTTGTGTGCTTTGCTTAGGTGTGACGTGGGTATAACACTCAGTGCAAAGAACTCTCATGGTAACGCCTTTTCCAATGATTCAGTTCGTCTCTTTGTAATACATTAAACCAAAGCAATCTACAATTTATTGATACACATGACGTGGTTTATGATTTATTCAGATCATTACACACCAGAAAATAGGTTAAGTAGCAATAATACCTAATGATTTTCAGCTAAATTGATCACAAAATTCCTCACTAATGATACCACTACATTCCACCAACTAATCTGTCCCATTTACATCATTTTCGACCCAATTCAGTGGTTTTCTTTTCACTACATCTAATACAGGCATACATACAATAATCCAAGCATGTCTGAATGAAAGACGTATTGTAATCCCTATTATCATAAAGAGGGAATGTGCATGGAGAAAATAAGGAACAAAATAAAAACTTATTAATTCGCCCTGTATTTCCAAATCACAGCCACTGTACCCGTCTGTAGATTACTCTATGATTTATCTCACAAAGCATTCAGTCACTCTTCTGTTTTTCTTCTTCTTAACAGTCCTCTCTTCCCTCCTTACTCTCGGTCAGTCAAGGTGTATGTTTGCATTACCAAAGAGGTTCTAGACGAGCTGAAACATCTTTGGTTTGCATCATCGCGTAAACAATGAGAATACAGTGAAGAAAATACCACCCTGTAGACTGACAAAAATATTGCATAGACTGCATGTATAATATAACATTATTTACATATTTGGCACTAGATCTATTCACATAATTACACTGGCGATGAAAAGCCCGGATTACCGCACACGAATAGATAATTTAATGACATTGTCGAATAGCATAAAAAAGGCCCCCTGACATCAAAGTTCATGTTAAGTTTCTCTGATGAAATTATGAATATAAGAAAAATCTGGAGAAAAAAAAACCGTTTGCTATAATGTTCCACGAATTTTTGACTTTGTCATATCTAATTTTATCTGCACCAACTATGCTCCGCCCCCGCCTTAAATAAATTCTCTCCTGCCATGCTGGCATCAACAACAACGAAAACGACCCCCACAAAAAATAGCCGAAATAAAAATCAGAATTAATATTAGCCACGTTCACATGCACGGTCACTCTATCATCATCAAATGGCAAATTAGCAAATTTGTTTAGTGCATAGTATGGTGCTGATTATCGATAACGTAATGAGCTAACAACTCGAGCCACACTCGAGGATATCATCAGGAAGTGCATGCAATGACCACAATGTCGTGCATTCTAAGCATTTTATTCACGAGAAAAAAAATTATCGCCTTCCACGCCTTCTGATGGTACTCTTCATTTGGAGACAAACTTCAGCTCCAAAAACAAAAACATCAACAAAAGAAAGATAGCAATTTAGATCAATAGTGAGGCAAGTACAGGGAAGTGGTGTCGTTTATTCTGAATGGTTTATATCTTAATTTTCTGTTTCCTTTGATTCTGACTCTTTTTTCCCCTTTTCTCTCATTTTTCTTTCTCGTTTATAGTAAGTGAGCGGTTACTTTCAATACGGCTACAAGGTTATCTGTTCCGAGCCGTCTAGGCAGCCAGGGATCGAAGACTTTCATCGTTGCATTTTACCTATTCCTTGCTTAAATTTATGATGCACTTTATTCTTGCGATGTCTTATCCCAGAATACGAACCAATCTTGGCCTGTTATCAAGTGATATTTTTGATAACCATGCTGTCACTGCCTATTTCTTACGGAATTGTAGTTGAATATTGTAGTTTTATCTGTGTTACCGTATTGTGTATATACTTGAGACGTGGAATATTTGTTGTTGTTGTTGTTGTTGTTGTGTGTGTGTGTGTATGTGTGTGTGTGCGTGTGTGTGTGTGTGTGTGTGCGCGCGCGCGCGTGTGTGTAGGGGTGATGGATGGCTGGTTCGTCTTCCTGCTCACAATGGGTGTCAAGGGACACTCGAAAAACTTCGATGTCCACTATTTTCATTAACCGATTCTACTTTCAATTCAATGACTTTATTTCCATCGAACAAGAGGCAATGTAGAATATTCAAGTAAAAAGCAAAGAAGTACGAGTTATAAAGATAGTGTATAAAATGCATGTAATAGTGAAAATATGAATGTATAGTTTAAGACAAATAATGCAAACTTTGCAAGAATGACGTGTAGAAGTACATGTACATTAAACAAAGCAAAGCAAAAGTCTGATCCACTACCAAAAATAGCTTGTAGACGTGGATCACTCGGTAAACAATATGCAAGTAACATTATCCAAAAATTATCTATATTAAGCAAAAGGGTTTTTAGCACATATGATAAAGCAGTACTTATAATGACATAAAAGAAATACGAATTTAAAATATGATGTTAATATTGCGGCATAGTCAATATTCATTGAGCCGTGTACACCAGGAAAATATGGTGACAAAAGAACCAATGCATCAACATACAGGAAGAAGGACATGACACAAAAAATGACCCAAAAATGCACATGCTCATAAAAATAAGATGTAATATTTCAGTGTACTTTTTGTATGACCTAATTTGTATTACTATTTTCTCTTCCTGTGAACAGGAACACAATTTTGTCACATTTTGTGGGTCTTATCAAACGAACTTTGTTTCTGTGTCGATGTGACAAGATGATTAAAGGTGAAAATGCCACTGAAAACGTAAAATTCTCTTCTTACGTCAATCGCTATCAATAAGAAGCAAAAAAAAAAAAAATCCTTCCGTTAGGGGCAGCCTAATGCCAAGCAGTTGTTTGAGTGTTATGAACATGGATGACCAATATTCATTACGTGGGGTCTAGGGCAATTACCCCCTGGGCAATTACTCCGGACCCTTCCCCTGTCCCTAATCCTAATCCTAATCCTGAAACTAATCCTAACCATAACCCAAACTCCTAACACTAAACCCAACCCTAACCCTAATCTTAACTCTAACCTTACCACTAACCAGTATTTAGCCGGGGGGGGGGGGGGGGGGGGAATTGCCCTCGGGGGTAATTGCCCGGATACGCATTACGTGACCTATTCTTAATATTAGATATTCCTCGACATATTGTTTGCGCATCTGTTCCGCGTGTGCGTCTGCGCTGTGTACTAATGTACTGTGAACATTATAGCGAAAAAGAAAAAGAAAACAACTGTAAATTTGTTGAATGTTTGCGTGATTTTCTCAGTTACTGATCAGGTTATTTGTAAATTCAATATCCGAGTCTAAAGAAAAGGGGTGCTTTGAAAATTTCACACATAAATCATATAAATCATAATCTTAATTGCTATAATTGTTCTTCAATGACTGTCAGTATCTCTGCGATATCCATACTGCCAGCATTGCATAAAGAGGATAAAAAACCCATCAGATCAAGTTTGATTGAGAGCGATCTTTTGCTCACACCGTCCCTTCACTATGGGATATACACTTAAGTATGTTTGACCAATCAATGGGATTACTTGAATTTGGAATTAGTGACCGAGAGATGGTTTTCTGCCAACATCCATGCCGTGATACTATCACAGATTATTATGTGATATACTTTTTACCACACAAGCGATTGTAATTGACAAAGATATCGCTCGAATATATCGGCCACGCGGGTAGCTAGCAAGTTCTAGTTGCACCCCCCCCCCCCCGCAATTACATCACATGTACATCGCACATTTATCGATACATCAATATCGCTTGTTATCGTCTTAGATCTAACGATTAATAGTCTCGTTCATTCGACTGCTGCGGACCGCGGTTGTACTTCCTGTGTTTCAATATTCAGCACGATTGTAAAATAAAAATCTGCATAATTGATGGAATACATGGTTGTCAAATCTCAAGTTGGTCAATCGATGTGGGATATAAAACAAATGATCATCTCCTATTTCTCGGGCAAAGGATACAATCTAACATGGCCTCGGTGATGTAAGATTGTACCATCGCCCTCGCAGTCGATTATTATTTGCTTACTATCGCATCTTATTTGAGTGAATCATCCGTAACACGCAAGTATCAAACCGCCCTGCATATTCATTCAAAAGATCATTTTCACTTAGTTATGTGTGCACTTGATAGCATCTTTCTATTCCATTTTCTCCTTAAAGCACATAGAGAAGCAATGCCAGTGATATGCTCTATAGAAGGCGTCAATTTGGCTTATGAACATGGTGATTGTGAAGAGTTTGGTCCCAAAATGGGTTAAGCGCCATTAAAAAAAATAATACTAAAGTAAGTCCATTATCAGATAGAGCAAGATAAACAATTCCCAATGATTTACCTTGCTTGTTTAATAAGAATGCTTATTCTTTAAGTGTTTCCTAATATTTGTTTTGTTTTGAGCAGCTTTAATTGTAAATTATTTTACCTCAAATTAACAAAAATGGAGTGAACCCATTTTAGGATTAAATGTTTCATGTATATACAAAGCTTTTGCAACACAGCTACTTCCTCGATGTAGTTCTGTTGTCACCTAGGCCTGCATTGTTTTATTATGTTTTTGTCTTTAAGCCCCTTGCTGCCCCTATATGTATGTATGAGATTAAAACCTAAAATGGCATTAAAACGCTTTATCCTGGCGAGGAAAGCGCATGTTTTTGAAACAAGACACCAAACAGGTTAGTCATCGCATTCTTCATCAGCGACCAGGATGCGATGTGATGTTAGATTAAAATCCGTTTCTGAAGCAGAACATACACACAAGGGTATACGTCTGCTCCTGGTCGGACGGATTTCAAAAATAACCTGCTTGTGATGGAATGCGTCTAAACTGGTGGTAGTTGTTGCCACAGTGCATGGTAACCGCGCAGTTTGTATGTGCGCGTTTGGCGTAGCAACGACGCATCCATGGACTGGTTCCCTCCACGAAGAGCCAAAGATGAAAGGATGAAATCAGTTTAAAAAACATGACAAACATGAATCCCTGATAGCTTTTCAATGGACTTACATTGCCAACGTCATGCTCCGATTTACTATCACGAAGATAAACGGTTCAGAGACCCACCTCATCTTGTCTTTCACTGACGCAAACTCACACCCCCGGCCCCCATAGAGACATCCCAGCCAGTAGTTATGCCTTGTCCGTGATGGAATATACTGTATCAGACTTTCCTGATAGTCAACGGTCTTTCCCGTAGTCAATCAGACTTTTCCTGATAGTCAATCAGGAAAATAGTTAATCAGTGCCATTTTAGGTTTTAATCTCATATATATATATATATATATATATATATATATACATATATATATATATATATATATATATATATATATATATATATATATACATATATATACACACACATATATATCCGTTTGGTATGTATCCGTCGGGAATATGTAGTTTGTTGAGGATTGAAAAGTGCTCAATGCTGTAAAGCAGAGCATATTAGGCTCTGCTTTATATATTTATATATATATATATATATATATATATATATATATATATATATATATATATAGAGAGAGAGAGAGAGAGAGAGAGAGAGAGTGCGAGAAGGGGTCTCGACCATTTACAGCACCAGTGTAGCTTCTCTTCTCGCACTTCTTTTCGCACTATATATATATATATGATATGTACATGTATATATATTGTAGCGAACAACGGGGCCTTGGCACTTATGCAGACCGAGCCGACCGTCCGTTTGATCGAAATATACGATCACTCTATGAAGAGGATAAAACCTTAAGTTTCCTACCACTTGTACGTCACCAGTCTACACCTTGCACTTCACACCATCTGATTCAACGGCACATTCTCACTCTCATATCTAATTCACCCAACACACTGACAAGTGAATTTTCTCTCTCACTTCCGACGTCGTTTCTAGAGTACGTCGTCCTCCGACGTTCGCCCTGGAAGTACGTCGTTTGTACTTTTCATTTCCAAAGTACTGTACTTCTCATTTCCAAAGTACTGTACTTCGTTCTCCGACGTCAGCTCTGGAAGTACGTCGGACGTACTTGTTTCTTCCAAAGTACTGAACTTCGTTCTCCGACGTCTGTTCTGGATACTCAGTTATCCCACGGTGCAGCAAAGCCCGCTCGAGAATGCTCGCAAAGGCTGCTGGATGAGTTGTCATCTGCTGCAAAACCACCGGATGCCATCCTAGTCTCACCAGCGTTCATTCCAACCAGTACTTATGTTATACTGAACACGAATGCATCACAATGTCAGAGGCGATGTACCGGAACACCAACTTCTTTATTTACTGGTATAGTGTGTACATACTCATGTTCACAACTCGTACCGAGCACAAGACAGAAAGACAGTGCTACCTCGAGGATCAGCCTCTCAGCTTCATTGCCGAGCACTGAAAATATGAGCAGAGTAGCGTGCAATTGTAATACCATTTCATCGCTTCCGAAACGAATAGTTGAGGTAGCTAATAGTACCTGTGCTGAATTATTATAGGCATGGTTATTAATTTCTCCTAAAATTTCCTTTATTCTTACTTTTATTTTACACAGAGTTAAGCTATCCCTTTAAACTCTTCACAGTTTGATTGAAATCATTTTAATCAAACATCAACACCATATTCAGTCCCATAACTGATCATGTTTACTAATTAATCGACGTTAATTGTCTAAAATGTGTCATATGGCCAAGCTGTATACACACGTATACACACACAATGCTAAATGTGTGTGTCAAAGCTCTGTAACACAACTTTGAACTAACTGTAGGAATTATCGCTGCACTTATCATCCATACTTTTTATCACTATCTGAATCTCCACAAAAAACCACTAATTGACAAATAATCATCAATACAAAAGACTGACTTAAAGGAACAATTCAAACACTCTTTTAGAATGCATAGCTTGTTACATGTATAAATCAGCACAAAGTAACCACGACTACATTGTGTTACTGAAAATGTATGGACAAATTTCGCTCTAACAATAATTTCGCTCAAATTCCAAAGGAAATGCACTACACACTACACAAAATAAATATCATTTTGTTACAATATATATAATGTGAAGCGGGCTTGGCCTCGTACGTGGTATAGGTACAAGGTCTTTATAGTGAATAAAGTGCACCTATATCGGTAAAACTCAAACGTCCCTGTACGCCCACCTGAACAACACACGTTCTGAGATTATCAACCACAACACCCCCAAATACCCCCAAGCCACATCACCCCTCACACTTCACTACCCCCGCATTACATGTACGAACCCCTCACACTCATCCTCCTGACACCACACCACTCACAAGCAAATCCCCACGCCTTAAAAGGTAACTAATTTGCCTTGATCTATGTTGGTTTATGCATTACCGTTGGCATTACCTATATTAAAATACTACTACAACTTTATTCATTCACTGCAAGTGTATGTGATAATACTGCCTTTCCATTGGAGCAAATGTAATAATTGCTGCCCATGTTTGTTCGATTTTCTCTTGCCTTGTTTTTGTTTTGTTGTTTGCCCTATTCTGTTGAAATGTATGCAAATTGGTGTAACTGCCTACATTCCGTTTGATTGGCTTCTTGTTATTACTATTTCTATTTCTGTTCAAATGCATGCAAATTGGTTGCTATTTTGCTTTTATGTTATGTCTCATCAAGCCCTTCAAAAAGGCTGGTGAAACAGCCGAAAGCTCGGGGAATAAAGGCAAGAGGCAAGGCTGAACATCACTGCAACGTCTATACTGCAAGTTTTCCTTCCGTCACACACACACACACACACACACACACACACACACACACACACACACACACACACACACACACACACACACACATATATATATATATATATATATATATATATATATATATATATATATATATATATATTCTTTCTTCGTTCTTTTCATTTAACTTTAGTATCAGGTTTTCATCAGTATTTATGAAGATGCAGAGTAAATAATTATGCTATAGACAATGATAATTGTCATCAGTGATGATATACGATAAGTGTATAACGGTATACATTCATGGGATACATGCCAAAATACCTTCATACATACATAATTATATTTCATGCATACAACACAAGCGGATGAGACGGAAATTTGATAGAAACATTAAATTAATTTATTATAATAAAGCAATTACAATCCACACTTTTATAAACACTAGAATAGTATACAAATATGCTTTGCTTTGACAGAGGTGCCTCCAACCCCTACTTTTCACCGATGGGCGCAGCCAAGAAGTGAATGGTTGTTGTTGTTGTTGTTGTTGTTCATTTTCCATCTGTGAAGATGGCTGGATAGCCCATATTCAGCTACAATAAGCTGGTCTTCCATGGGGTCCAGTTGGATGTGGGGTGGGACCACTTCACCGGGTTAGACACCCTGCTCTTTGCGATGAATGAATGAAGCGGGATCTTTTACGTGCATGAGCTGTGACTCTCTCATACACGGGACCTCCATTTTATGTCCTATCCGAGGGACTTTTTTTTTTTTTTAGTCAACGAGACTTGTGGTTTTAACCAGAAACTTTAAATTAGGCAGAGTATAATTTGTTTTATATTTTGGATCAGAGATTTAAACCAAAGAAAATGAAGATGCGACGCGAAAAGTCGTGTGGTGGATGCGATATTGTGGAGGGATCCTACACTGACTGTATGAAGCAAATAACGCATGATGTCAGGATTGCTTTGTGAAGTTACAATAATTATTGTTTGTGAGAAATTGTAGAATTTCACAGACTGACGGAAAGAAATGGCTCGCGACGTCAGAATTGCTCTATGATGTCACAATTCCGTGACGACATCCTTTTGCAAATACTTAGTAGTACACCATGGTGTGTCAATAAGCATGCCAACATTCTGACATAGCTGAAAATACCTTTAATATGGTGAAGCTCTTTCAACCAATACTAGAGGATAACTTCTTGATCCAAAATATATGATAACAGTTATTCATATGACACAGACTATACAGTGTTGAGTTGTGTGCTGGGTGTCTTGTGGGTAGAAAGCGGGCGTGTGTATATGTGGGGGTGGAGGGAATTGGGTTGTTCCAAGTTATTCTTCAACATGAATGTTTTGGGGACGAGATTGGAGCTTGTTGATCCAATATGATTCTTGTTTGTCGTGTTTGAGGATGCTAATACTATGACTGTATGAAAATTATGTCCGATGGCTTCGATACCGCAGATTGAGTGCAAGGTCGTGAAGGTTGAAACGAATTAGGCCCTATGTATGGGAACTTATAGATAGATATCAAACCCCAGTCTATAATGGAAGATGTAATATAAAAGTATAACAGAACGTGTCAGTAAGACAATGAATCTAAAGACTGATACCTGAATTAATGCTAGTGTACACTGTGAAATAAACATTCATATCGACTTTGCATCACTCTAATCGTTTGAATATGCCCGAGCAAATCGAATGTAAGAATATACAGTGGTTATGCGCAGACACGGTCATGTGAGACCATTGTTAATCCTTCTACAGATATTAAATTGTACAGCTACAAAATAATTTGTAATGACATTCATTGCATATAAAAGATCTTGTTTTCATTTTAAGAGGTCTTCAGTACATGGTATGTGTCATCAGGGTACACGTTAATTCCTAGAAACCTTGTGAGGTTGCCGAAGAGTGAATCCAAATTGATTAATGGCTGTAGACAAAACCCCAAAAAGCGGAAAGCACAAGAGTGAGCAGTGAGGGTATCGTCAGTGATGCGTCTGACGTAGGAGTCGATGATTCAAGTTCAAGTTCTGCCGGGTCACACTGCAAAAACATGACGGCTGTACTCTGTGGGTAGCCGCTGTCGACTTGAAAGGTGATATCGTTGAATCGGTAATAGTTTAAACCCGAAAAGAAGTATGTAAACCTATTACTGTCTTGGAATGCTGCGTCTACCGTAGAAGGAAGCCCTCTCCAGACAGCTAGTGAGCGAGGGTAGCCCCGGTCCACTGTACGTAGAGATGTCGAGAGGCGGTAGTACTGGTTTCCTGTCGGGAGACGTGGAAATTATAATTCCAAACTGAGTTTACCACTTATACTTAGCTGTACATAGATTGGAGGAACAGAATAATTGGGCATGTAGTGATGTGCGCCCTCTAATCGCTGACGGTGTTTGGGAGGGACAAAAACGAGCAATGTTGTAAAAACGCAAGGCGAAGCTTATGAGACAACAGTGATTCTCGAGCTGTCTACCGTAGGCCCAACAGAAAATTTTGTGATTACACATTATGTACCTAACCCTGTGATAGCCTGTCATGTTCGCGTTAGCAGAAGTCACTAAGGCAGAGAATAAGTATTATGTTGTCTTCATTTCTATCCCCTGTCAGCTTACTTTACCGTACTGACGACGGCGATATCACCACCAGCGAGAAAACATTGCCGAATACTCGTATTTTCCCATTTCTTAATTGTTTTCCTACTGGTGCGGCTACTATCACTCTATTGTTCACTGCTTGTAATATAGTAGTTAAGACTCGGTCACGGTGTTGCGTCCAAGAGTCAGCTTATGTATTCGCTTGAAATACATTGGGAATTGTGGTAGGATTTTGTTGGTGCAGCTAGCAGTAGTTGTAGTGTTGTTAACCATTGGGGGCAGTGTTTAAAATGTTCGAGTTATCACATTGATGCATATGTGTAGGTCAGTTGTTGTCTCACAAAACATCCTTCCATACGTAAGATTCGCAATAAAACATCAAATATAAGGAGTTATCACTATTTTTCTCAATAAACCATAACTGTAGACGGTTTATTCTATAATCAATTATTATCAATTTCCATGCCGTGTTTTTATACATAATTTGGACAAATAAAAAAGACATGAAATCTCCTTTATCCTCACCTTTTGTCAAGTAGATTCGGCCATTTCCACTCCAAACGAATGCTGAAGACAGATCAGATGGAAGACCACGAAAGTCAGCAATACTGCGTGGAAATCCGCGGTCGATGTTCCGGTTGGTCAGACGCCAGTACTGAGCACCCTGGTGAATTAGATGCGCGATAGAATGGCAGGGATCAAGTAGATAACAGCTCGGAATATATATATATATATATATATATATATATATATATATATATATATATATTTTTTTTTTTTTTTGTTATAGCTCCAAATTAATATTTCGACATTGTTCCACAAATTGTTTCAGTGCGCACAATCTTGGCGTACTACATCAAGAATCACAACCGCTAATATATCTCAGTAATGGTGCGTATATTCCTCATTTTTGTTCATGCTTCGATTATGCTTAACATAATTCTACTTACTGTATTTCCGTCCTCGGCGAACTTCACAAGACAACTACCCAGGTCAGACGTTAAGTCTAAAGCAAAGATTGATCTCTTACAGTGTAAAATAGTAAAGCTGTTTTCGTACCTGTTTGATGATACAAGCTGTTTGCTTATTTGTAGACTCAGTGGTGCAGACTTACCCTGAATACATATGTCCTTCCCCATGGCTCATAGAAGAAAGCGGCATCCAGCTCATTGGGGAGACCGGGAAACTCCTCACTGATTGGCTTGGGGTATCCCGCGACAAGTTGGCCGTTAACTCTTCTGAACACTTGTGTACCTGGTAAAGAGAAAATGTTGGTTTTTCAATATCTGATTTATGATCAATAAAGATTGATAATTATGAGTGAATATCAAAATTTATATTTTTCCTTGCAGTAGTCTAGAGAAAAGATATCGAGTTTTGATTCAGGGGCATATCATTACGTTAAGAAAAGTTAAAGAGATTAGTTCTTCATACTCACCTACTCCGATGTATACGCTGCCATCTTGTGTCCGTGTGACAAAGGACACATCTCCCATGCAGTTTTCCACTGGGGTCAATGGAGTGCCCATCTCTTCCGGCACGCCGACATTAGGACCTGTCAATAACCGTAGTTAGCACGGAAAAGTGTCGAGAGCAAAGAGTGAGTAATTATGCTTTTACTAGACAAATAGGCCTATTACTTGAGAGCGTAAGACGTGCACACTGATATCGAATTGTCATGTTGTCCACTCTTTTTCAAGATCCAAAGGGAACGATTCGCTCACAAACCTGCAGCGAAAATGATTTACACAATAACTAAGTGCTAATTTGTTTTCTTCCACGAGATGAATTTTATGTGAGACATTCATTAACTTTAACGATATATCAGCCTTTTTCTTCTGGCATTTTGAATTTACATCATTTTGAAATACTTGATGTATAGAAACATGGGGTGATTTTATGTTCAGAAAACTTCACTTCAGCCTTTTTTTTTCTTTTTTCGGGGGGGGGGAGGGGTCCCATAAACGTAGCATATTGTGTAAATGTGACTGTTTAATATCAATGTGAGAGAAATCTTTTTAAATATTTTGCTATACTGAGACCTGTGACCTGAAGGAAAATCTATATTACCGACTAAAGATGTAAAATGGCGTGCTTAATTTCATTTTAAGAGCATCGCTATGATAATATCCTCCGTTGATGGAGGGAGATGTGAAGACTATACTCACCATAATGAGCCTGTATCCCGGCTATGTCGTCCTCGTGGAGTTCGAAGTTTGGAACGTAACCTCGGTAGTAAGGCGCCATCAGGGCCGCCTGGATCTGAGAATGACCGAGGCCTAGACTGTGTCCAAACTCATGAGCGGCTACCTGGAACAGGTTGATTCCTGAGCAAAAGGGGATGAGGGAATATATATTATATTAACTCAGATTCATCATAACTGAATACATTGATATAGATATTAAAAATTCATTTCACTAAATTATTGATAGGTGAACAGTTCAAAAGCTTCTCATATTATTAGAACATACTCACCATCACCAGCAATGTGCATGCAATGTCAGATGAGTGTAAAACATAATGCATGGGTACTTATTCCCTGTATTAACCGCCAAAAAAAAAAAAAAAAAAAAATCGGAAGGTTGTATAACAGTACAATGAGACAACCATAAAACATAATATTTTCATTTTCGTGTTTCAGTGTAGAACATTGACACAGCGATGGGTTTATATTTTTTTTTCCATTGATATGACATATTGTGTCCATTTTCTGCAATTTATTCTGTTAGCTACAAAGCAATGTAGATAAATTCTAGGAAGTCACGATAAGTTCTATGTCACAACATTTTCGCCTCATTTCAACAAATTGGAAGATGTGCACCAGGGAGACTAAAACAGCAATAAGAACAGCTTTAAGCACACCGACCAAGTTCTTTTCTCTTTCTTGAAAAGAAAAGCATGGAAGCATCACACAAACCTTGGTTTGTATTTTCTGTGAACGGTTCGTCTTCATCGAAGTGGGCGTCGCCTGCGAGGCTACTAAACCTATTGGGAAAGAAGGCATGCGCGAGAACGTTGCCGGGTCCGTCGAAATCGTTGGGGTCCAAATTAGTATGTCTACCTCGCACGAAGTCGATGATGATATCGGCATCCCCGCTGGTCACTTTTGTAAAGCTGAGTGCTGACACGTCGCTCCAGACCTATAGAACAGAAATTATACATGGACCACATTAACATCAGTAACCAGAAAAAAAAAAAAAAACATTTTCCTAAACATTTTCGTCCCAGGTTACCCTTTTCTTTCTTTCTTTCCTCCTTTCTTTCTTTTTTTTTAGGCAGAAAGATCAAAATGATAAGTTCACGAATAGATAACTATAAAAGGTCATATGTCAGTGTGACAAAATAAACAAGTTTTATGAAAAATACAGAGAACTGCTGAGAAGAATAATTGCTTTTCAAATGTGGATTACCAACACATTTCAGATTTTATCATGATTTCCTTGAATGCCCGATAGAGGGTGAACCATATCTAAAAAAAAAAGTCACTCCAGCCCCTTGTATATAGTACTTCAATTACAAAACCTGAGTGTGGGGGTTTTCCAAATTCAGAGTCTAAAACAAATTCATAATGATTACATCCGATGAGGAAGTAAAAATGTATAAAAATACAAATCAGTCAAATATCAAGGCTAGCAACTAGCAAGGGTAGTACATGACGTGCAGAAGAAGAGACACTGTAACCAATGTAGTTACAGAAATTAAGTTCTTTACCTTTGAATCAACCGTTACACTGCAAAATGCATTTGTCGCTGTAAAGTCACGCTCCCGAGCTGATACGTATGATCGTTTTCCATTACTCATTCTCTGTCTTGGTTGATCATGCGTATAAGTGTTGTTCACAGTAGCCTTAAATGTAAACTGAAAGCTTTAAAATATACCCATTAAGTTGTTCACATAAAACAAAACAGATAAGAAAATGTTACATTTCCTTCTCAAGTAAAAGAAGTACTGTACGAGAAATAAGAGAAGAGAGAGCCCATTTAGCCTCAGGCCGGGGTAAAAGGGCTGTGATACTCACTTTCAGTGCTCTTTCCATGATCTGGTCGACGGCAGCTGCACTCAGGTCAGGCGTGCGCGAGTTAATACGCCAAGTCAACTCGTTCCTTGGCCAACGCTGATCCGACAGTGAATAACGTTTCTTGCGCCGAACCATATCTGTCTCCCGGTCTTCGGACATGTCCGGCATACCACACCGAGGCATGTTCATCAACGCGTACGTCGCTTCATCCAGTTCACCTACATTATTTCGACACAAATTGCAAGAAAAAAAAACCCCAAAACTAGTCAGCGACCAGTCGTCAAAATTTCCAATAATTCATCATTTTTATCTCCGATATCTTGATTCATCTAAACGTAAATGCGATGAGTTGGAATTATTGAATTGCATTTGCTCTTGTCTTTGATCTCTGTTCAAAGAAAAAAAATAACTTAAAAAAAAACAGATTACATGAACAGGGGATTATTGTTACTCTGAAAATGTAACGTGTATCATAACTAAGAGTATTCACTTATAGAAATATAATTTTCAAGAGCTATTGATAGAGCCATGTGAATACCTATAATTGTAATATATCTCAAGTTTTGCAGGACTCCCGGCACTATTTAGAATTGTTGGCAAACACCAAACAGAATATAACAATATGATGACATTGTGCATATAATGTTTAAAAATTGAATATGAAACAATAAAGTTCAAAATGCAAAACGCCAAAAGTACCATGCGGCTTATTATGTACCAAATTACTAGTTTAGACAGAAATAAAAACACTTAAACACACTGAAATCTGATCACGTAATATAGAAAGATGTGAATGAAATGAATGAAATAAGTGGATTTCAGACTTGACAATAGTCTCTGACAATCCTTCAACTGCTGAGTAAAATCTCACCCGTAACAGTCATGTTATTGAATTCCTGGAAGTACTTGATGACTTGCACATAAATGTCGTTTGTCATGGGCATTCCGTCTTTCATTTCAGAAGTTTGCAAGTACTGGTACTTATTCAGATACGCCTGTGTGGTAATGTAAACAGGAGAAGAAAGGTTTTTAATTCAATGTTTTGATGTTTTCATGGCAAAAAAGCAACTGCAAAAACATGAATTCAAGTTCTAGTCAGAATTCAAGCGATGTTTTGTACCTATAAATAAAACCCTATGCAGTAGATTCAATGTGGATTGAATTATCACATGTAGTTGTAAATTGAAAAACACTTTTGGCACTTTCCTTTATACATTTAACAATGTCCGGTCATTCACTCTTTCTCTGAGACGCTGTCTTAGTGTAATATTAGATACAAGAAGGTGAGACGCGAATTACAGATTTTTATTTGTGCTAAGATCCTTAGCAATTCTGTGTATAATCTTAGAATTCACCATGATTTCGAAAAAAATATATACTTAGTGAAGCCAGAATTAATGCTGATCCGATGCGCTTAAATGTGTTTGTCATTCGTCATCATGTGAGTGGTTGTAAACCCCAAGCAGTCACACACTCCTTGCATGATATGTAGAACTTTGGATGAACATTCGAAGCAGTATAAAGAGAAAAATATAACGTTAGTTCTCAATAGAGAATCATTGAAGGTTATTTCAGTCCTGATATTGTAACAAGGCAAGGCATGATTTATGATACATTATTTCATGAAAGAGAAATGCGTACAGATGTCGGAATTTTGGAAACAGAAAACAAACATTATCACAGGGCTGGAAATTTGACTTACCATGGCTTCTTCAGGCGTGTCTACCGTATCACCCCCTGTCACAGCCAGAGCACATGCTATCAACATTAGTGACAGTCCAAGTGCCATGATGAAAGTTCTCCGTATTTCTCTGGTTCTCTGTCTTTCAGCTCACACGAAATCGTAGTGAACCTGTTTCAAGTTTGCAAGGCTTATATCGGCTGCAAGAGACTGCAAAACAGCATGGTAGAAAGGATAAAGTGGGTGGACGAACCGTGCATAGCTGGTTTCAAGCCCTATAATTTGCATGCGTTTTGCACACGTCCCCATTCGAGACAGAAATCACACACACACAAAAGAAAAACTCATTTAACTCACCACACTTTGACAGAATATACAGGGAATGTGGTGGTAGCCCCATTGGAAAAACGGAACCAAGATAAAAGAAAAAAAACCAAACAAACAAAAAACAAAAAACCTTCAGAGGAAGTGACTTGCACTACATCGTTACTAATTTGTCATAACGGAAATGAATCCAATGTTGTACTTTTACAGGTATAGAGCATAGAACATTTCTCATCATAGCGTGTATGATTTAATGTATGCTATATGATCACAACGGCGAATAGGTTTTTATGACAGGTCACTTAAAAAAGTTCAAATCATCAACACACTCTTCTTTCATACACACGCACATGCACAACAATACACTCAAACGGTGATATCCAAAACAGGCATACATTTCATATACACGTAATATATCGTTTTCGCCTGACTATACACCTTATACATACAGTAGACTTAAATACAAATATGCTGTGTGCTCAAATATAGTCTGTACAACTTATCTCTACTCTTTCCTCTCTCTCTTCTTCTTCTATTTCTTAAACGACTGTTGTCTCACGTCTTTTTGATTACTTCTTGGGTGTTTTGTTTATGTTTAGACGACCAAGTGTCACGTCACATGTCCTCAGAGGCAGCCATCAAGATCAAGGTAGTATGGATGTACATCAGTACATCGTACTACAAGAATATGTGTACAACGTATTGTAGTGATGAAATTACAAAAGGATTGCATCTTGTGATTTCCGTACTAACTATACATGCATATGAAAACATATGAAATAAAACATTTTTGTTGTTTGAAACTAGATAATAAATAATAATAAATAACTAACAACAACAACAACAACAACAACAACAACAACAACAACAACAAAGAAACCCAAATCCCACTTCCCTTCATTACAGTTATGACTCAATGGTGAATGATGAACGTTTGGATGAAAGGGAATGAGTAGACACGTAGTAAAGGGGAAGAGGGAAGTATGTGAAGGGATGGGGTTAGCGTTACTGCTACCCTGATTATATTTTGTATCATTATATTCATCTGTTTAGTATATTTTCTCGTTTATTTATAAGATGAATTTCCTTGCATTCAATAAGGATTAAGCGAAACATACTTCACTCTCTTCCCCATATTCACAACATCGTGTGAAATGACATTTGCCTTTAATAACTCTTACACTGCAATTATGCTCTCTGTTACAGCGATGATTTACAGTACATTACTGCATGATAATTTTTGCGTTGTCTGCGTTTGTGTTTACCTTGTCTTGAATCTGCATGCTTTGTACGTTATAGCTGTAGGTTACGCTGTGATGAAAATAAATCAGAGTGAATCAAATGTAACTGAAATGGCAACACACATTTCTTATTGTGTGTTCCAAGTTAGACCAAGATCTTAAAAAAATAATAATTTGCGTGATTTTTCCAAGGTGCACAGAGTCATATGTAGCCGTCATGCCATTGCATATTTCCTACGTAATATCATGAACCATTTTATATCACTATGTTTATCACAGATGAAGCATCACACTGAAATTGTGTCATCGATGTCAGTATGGTTTAAACTTCTGTCTCTTCATAGCCCACATTTATAATGAATCACATCCAATGACTACCTTCAAGCTGAAATCTACCATGTGTAGGCGCTGTGAGCGAGATTCACTTCCTGCTATATCCTCCTCAAACAAGTATTCTAAAGCTGCTTTTCATTAGATAATTGTACAACCCAGAACTCATTGACCACGTTGATGTAATCTCTTACTTCCTGAAATAGATCAGATGAGCCATGGTAGATATCATACGACACTGAAATAATCGGGTTCTTATATTGGACACATTATGTCTGTATACCTGGTATTTCTCCTTGAATGGGCAAATGTTGGATGATATTCAAATCGACGATATATGTTGAATGGAAAGTCATTTGCTGTATGAGTGGTTTAGATTCTTTTTTTTCTTCCATTTTTGCTTTTGATCAAAACAGGACTTATTTCTTGCTCAAATGGTTACACGGCATATTTATTCAAATGGCAAAATGACTGTATCAAAGCTTAAAATTGGATTTGCCTTCTAAAAATCACCGACAAAAGCGTACAAGTCTTTATTGATCTCCTACTGCGTATTCGTGCTAAAATCCCGTGTTTCCTTTCGCAGGGCTTAGCTTCATTTCATCCCTTCAGTGTCATGCAATGGTTATCGTTGATGAACCAGTGTATCATCAAACGCTTCCTGCCAAACTCAACAATAGTTCTTTTTGCGTCAACACCGTGAACCATCACGGAAGTGTAGGAGTGATTCTTTCGATGGTGGAGGTTTACAGAACGCGTGATGGTCC
Organism: Diadema setosum; assembly: GCF_964275005.1. Lineage (NCBI taxonomy): Eukaryota > Metazoa > Echinodermata > Echinoidea > Diadematoida > Diadematidae > Diadema > Diadema setosum. The sequence goes on along the minus strand of NC_092689.1, from coordinate 24,309,710 downwards.
TTCGATCCTTCTATGAAAACAAAAAATTAATAACAGCAACACAAAACCAAGCTAAAGGTGAACCATCCACAACGACGACAGCAAACGACTGTTTGCTAAAAAGAGAAAAGAAAAGAAAAGAAAAGAAAAAAAGTGTGCGCAGTCATCTGACACACAACTGAGCTGACAATGTCAACCATTACAGTCACCCTCCTTGACATTTTCAATTGCTATTTTAAACTAATGGAGGAAGTCATAAAAAAAGAAAGTTTTATCACATTACGCTGATAACATCATCATCGAGATGGAGAATCACCCAAACAATTCGTTCTCAGGCGTGTGAGTCAGGTATACAATACTGCAATGGGGATGTGGTTCTGGTTCATTTATGATTTCCCTTGTACAAGAGTAATCAAAAGACTGACTTGCAGTTTAAGCTTCTATACTAATCGATAGTCGGCTACCTTCTGTTCACTGTAGCAGACTTTATCAAGTCAAATTTTCCAAGATCACTGGGGAAGGATTGGTAACAATGAGTAGCCGCCTGGCCGGTGTCTCTCTTCGCCGGGAGGATCTTTAGAGGAATGTCAAAGCCAATTAGCTTTGTATGGACCCCGGTGTAGTATGTACCTTATTCAGTGAAGGATTAATTATCTCTTATAGTCAAATAGTTTCATTTATTTTCCTTAGAGCATCACCCCATTGATTGTTGTGCTAGGTAATAAGGGCGTGTTCTGCAACTACCAAATGAGTTGTATCGTTCAATATAAAGGTTCTCTTTTTAAAGTTTTCATTCGCCGTTCCCGCGTCATCGGTATCATTGACGTTCAAATCCAAGATGAGGAATGCATTACAATCAAACTTGTTAAGGGATTAGTGAATTGTGAACATTGCGCGCCACATCCGTGGACGTCAGTATTGTTATCACACTTGATGTCAAAGTAAGTCACGACGAACGATAAATCACGTTTGTTAAAAACGTTGATCAGCAGTTGCGATCCTACACATTTCATTTGTACAGAGGGATACAAATAAAATACTAAAGAAAACTGCCCTGCTGTTCAGAACACAGTGTGAAACACAAATTGAAACAAAGGTCAGAACACATTGTAAACACATTGTGACTCATCATTTTACAATATGAAACAGATCATCATTATTTATTTATTTATTCATTTCCAGTTTTATTTAATCAGAGTAGCCTCGTCAGATATAAAACTGCTTTCAATGAGGGCCCTGCAGATGGGTAAAAACATAAAAATACAATACATAACATTTAAAAACAAAAGTTTACAGATAAAACTGCAACGGACAAAACATAGATTCAAGACATAGTTACACAATTGATAACAATAAACTTAAAATGCCTTTGAACATAATCATTAATACATCATTTAAAACATACGTTATATTACACATACATTTCTAAATTTTCATAAGTATAATAAGATAAATGCGCCTTAAAAACAATGCACAATGAATAAAGTGATAGAGTGTATAATCTGATTTCTTACTCCCCAAGTCACTCTAGTCATTACACAATTAGCAGCAAGCGCGCCGGAACATTTGTTGTTGTTGTTGTTGTTGTTATTGTTGTTGTTTTTTTTTGGGAGGGGGGGAAATCTCGACGGGGGCACATTATGTGATGGTGTGAAATCCTCGGTGAGGGAGCGAAGCGACCGAGTTGGGTTACCATGGTATGGACTTTTTGTAAAAACAGAGTACAAAAGTCGCATTTATAAAGCATTAAAAGCAAATTTATAGGAAATTACACATAGTGGAAAAAAAATTAGTGCGAAGGACTATGATTATAACATATGGGGGCACATTTATGTGACGGTGTAAGATCCTCGGCGAGGGAGCGAAACGACCGAGCAGTGGGAGGGTGTGGGAGGGGGGATACCCCCTCCCACTGTAGGGACTTTTTGTAAAAACAGAGTATACAAAATTCGCGCTTATAGAGCATTTAAAGGCAAATTTCTAGGAAATCAAACATAGTGAAAAGAATTTAATGCGAAGGACTATGATTATAACATACGGGGTACATTTTTATGTGACGGTGTGAGATCCTCGGCGAGGGAGCGAAGCGACCGAGCAGGGGGAGGGTGTGGGAGGGGGGGGGGGGGATACCACGGTAGGGACTTTTTTGTAAAAACAGAGTACAAAAGTCGCGCTTATAGAGCATTTAAAAGCAAATTTCTAGGAAATTAAACGTGGCGAAAAAAAAAATAGTGTGAAGGACTACGATTGTAACATACGGGGGTACATTATGTGACGGTGTGAGATCCCTCGGCGAAGGAGCGAAGCGACCGAGCGGGGGGAGGGTGTTAGAGGGGGTATCACGGTAGGGACTTAAAAAAAAAAGAGAGTGTAAAAGTCGCGTTTTACAGAACATTTTAATTCAAATTTTTAGGGCATTAAACGTAGTAAAACAAACACTGCGAAGGACTATCATCATAACTTATGAAAACTGTTCATTTTACTATATGTACGTGCAGAGCGAGCGAGCCACTTTCACTTTGCCATTCGTCTGAAATGTATTAATTAAAAGCTTAAACGTGATCGCATTGTTGGAGCACTAATAAAATTATTCTTATATTGCTAAAAAGCATAGAAGAAAGGGAAAATGTAAGGTTTTACTAAAGGTATGTTTCAGGGGGCACACTCGAGGACGCGAGGCTACCATCTATACACTAAATTTACTCATAAGTAAATATTAGTGTATAGATATTATAATGTATATTAATAATGAATTATGATTTTTGCATTTTCTGTTATGAAATTGACAACTTTTAGACAAGAAAAGTGCCTTTATTGATCATTTTGGTCATTAGATAATTGATTAATTATTTGTTAAAGGGGGCACTGGGGGGGGGGGGCAAAATCGCGTTTTGCCCTCCAAAAATTTTATCTGGGGGGGGGGGGGGGGCAAGTGCCACCCCTGCCCCCCCCCCCCCCCCCCCCCGCTTCCGGCGCCCTTGATTAGCAGTAAACGAGCGGAGTACGAAGAAAAAAAGAAGAAGAAGATTGCAGAGGAAGAAGAAAGATTAATTAAAAGGCAGTAAAAGGAAAGAAAGAGAGAACTGAAGGAGGGGCAAAGAAGGGAAGGCACTCCGAAAGCATGATAAAGTACAATGCAAATGTGAACGACTTACAAACAAACGTCAATACCAACAAAATCTGCTACAATCGAGAAACAAAGCACAAAAATTGGATTATACTATTTTTACAATTCAGTGATTGGCCGCGAGCGTTCTCTCATTGATGCTCGTAGTGCATTGATTGAATTTAGTTGCCTTTGCTCAGGTCTGAGGCTATTCCATTCTGGAAAGTGCGTTTGCCACTATTTTTCAAAATTTGACAACCACCTTCAGATAGAGATGCATGTGTCTTTGACCTAGTACCCACTGTGTGTGAGGGCTTTGCAAAGCGTTGTGACAGATATGGAGGCGCGATGTTGTTAACGCACTTAAATACCTCACACATTCTATGAACATGTCTCCTTTCTTCAAGGTTCTGCCACTTTAAATTCCTGAAAAAATCAACTTTGTGTGTTCTAGTGTGAGCACGCCATATCATCCTCGCCATTATGCAACAAATCCAATTTTCTCAATAGAGCCAACGAGCAATTTGACCACACAAGCTCACAATAATCGAATTGGGACATTATGAGCGCATTGCACAATACTGTAAACACTTCATTTGGAACATATTCTTTGGCAGTCCTTCTCAAGAAACCAATCTTCTTAGATATCTTTTTTGCCGTATTACTTACATGTCTTTAATATGTAATATTCATCTAGCAGCACACCCAAATGCATAAACTCTGTTACTCTTTCGATCTCTGTATCGTCAACTGATATTAGGAAAGTTTGGCGTGCGTTGCCTTGATCCAAAAAGCATATACTTTGTCTTACCGGCATTCATTGTTGATTGAAGTGTCTTCAACCAATCATTGACAGAACTCAAACATTTCTGCATATCATTCTGTAGTTCCGTTGTTGATGAACCTTAAAATAATAAAACGGTGTCATCAGCATACATGTGGATTTTACAATTGACTTCTGTCACCGCTTCCGGGAGCGAATTTATATAAATGACAAAGAGCGGCGGTTCCAAAATCGAACCTTGCGCTACACCGTGCTTAATGATCCTACAGTCTGACAAGTCTTTACCAACTTTGGTTTTCTGCTTCCTTTCAGTCAGATTAAGAAGAGAACCATTCAAACTCTTTCTCTAATATAGCGACATTCTGAACATGTACTAATATATTACGGTTCACTGTGTCGAACGCCTTTTTAAGATCGATAAAAAGAGCATCAGTTACATTTCCTCTGTTCATAATATTTGTTAGAATATAATCTGTAACATCTAATACCTTTGACTGTGTGTTATGTTTTGGCCGAAAACCTGATTGCTGATAAAACAAAAAAAAAATAATAGTCTGTAAATAAGCATTTATTGTTCATGGACCTCTCTTTCTATTATCTTCGACAATCTGACATTAGAGGCATAACAGATATTGGTCTATAATTCTCAATTTCGTCACGATCACCACTTTTATGTATGGGGGTGACTATCGCAGTTTTCCAATTATCAGGAAATTTTCCCGTCATCAATGATACATTAATCACGTGAGTTAAAGAATGTGTAATGGCTGGGCGACCTGCTTTTAAAAGTTTACACGTAATCACATCAACGCCAACAGCCTTTTTACTTTGCATTGTGCGAATCTGTTTATCAATAAATGGCACATGAACAGGTTGAAAATGGAAGCGAGATTCATGTGAAATTGCTTTTGTATAAAAAGATATATGATTCAAATCAGTATCGAACTTTTCTGCTAATTCATTTGCAAGGTACACGAAATATTCATCGAATTTTTCTCTGTCATCTGACATGGGCATTGTATTTCCTTTTTGTAAATTTGTGACTTCTCTCCCTTATTACATTCCACAATTTGATTGAATCATTTCTATTTTTAGTGATCTTTTTAGTATAAAACATTTTCTTCACATATTTTCCCATGTTGTTAACTTTATTTCTCAAATTCTTTGTTTCTCTCCAGTCAGATTCAGTTCGAGCCTTAGAAAACAGTAAATCTCGCTTTCTTCCAAGTTCAATCATCTCCCTAGATACCCACGGGGCTGTATAATTCGTGTGTACACAGATAGTCTGGAAAGGATCATGAATATCGCAAACTTCATTAAATAAAGTTATTCTAATGCCTCATCTACGTGTTCACATTCCCCAACTATGTGCCATGGTTTCCGCAGCAGGTCTAGGAGAAGTTTTTCTTCATCAAAATTCTTAAAATCACTGATACGAGCATATTTCACTGTATTACTTTTACAACATTTTGTCTTCCTGCTTACAACTATCATAAAATCATCACTCAGACCAAGAGGAACGACATCCATTTTGTTAATAGATTCAGGGCGAGAAGACAACACCAGGCCAATGCATGTCTTCGAATTTTCAGTAACCCTTGTTGGAGATGTTACTAGTTGCTTCAGTTGGTATTTACAACCTAAATCATCTATTTTAGTATTTTCACTCGAACACAATACATTATAATCAAAATCTCCAACGACTAAAATATCATTAGATGTCATTTCAGTCGAGCCCGATATTTTACTCAGTTGATATAAAAACATATTGTCTTTTCTTGGAAAATATATTACACCTATAGTACAAAAGATTTGCTAGATGTCGGGGATATTTTTACCCAGCAAGACTCAAGCCAATGTCAGTAACATCTGTAATATTGATCACTGTGAATGAAATCTTGTCCGATATGAAGAGAGCTGTACCTCCGTGAGCGTCTTTCCCTGGGCGATCACATCGCACAAGATTATAGCCATTTATTCGAAGCTCGTTGTCTAATATGCAATCGTGCAACCATGTCTCACCAAAGGTCATTACGTCGTACTTAGCCTCAGATAATAAAATACGTATATGTTCTCAATAATATTTGGGCAAAGACTCTGGGAGTTTAAATGGGCTATACTCAGTCCCGATGTCTTGC